>NW_006408544.1:11401952-11407778 GCF_000296735.1 Chrysochloris asiatica
AGATTGATTGGCAAAGTGGCAGCATCAATGGGTTCAAGTGTGGCAACAATTGTGAGATTGACCCAGGACTGGGCAGTGTTTCGTTCTTTTGTGCATAGGATCACTATGAGTTGGTACCAATTCAATGGCACCTAACAACAACAGAAAGACAATTAAGTGTCCTGGAATTTCCATTCTACCCGATGCTATTCTTAATTATGATCCACATCATTGGATGTCTTTGTATAGTCAATAAAACACAGGAAAACATCTTTCTGGTATTCTTTGCTGTCCGTCAAGACCTATCTGGCATTCATATCTGTTGTTCTACATTCTGTTCTCAACCAAGCCATTTCACTGTGGTGATTTATGTGTTGCTGTGATACTGAAACTTATGCCACTGGTTTCAGATTTCAGTGGAGTTTCCTTCCACACTAAGACAAGGAAGAGGGATCTGACAATCTACTTTTAACAAAATTAGCTAGTTAAAACCTATGAATAGCAGTGGAATATTGCTTGATATAATGCTAGAAGATGAGACTCTCACATTGGAAGGTACTTAAAATACAACTGGATAATAGCTGCCATTTTAAAGTAGAGTTGACTCTAAGGACAGGGATGGAATAAAACTTTTATGACCTTCATTTCCTGTTGTGCTACCACTCAAAATGAGAATAAAGAGCTTCAAACACCCACTAACAATCATAACATGAAATCATATAGTCTCTTAGGCTGGGAATGATAAACTGAAGAAGCATGGCATCTCATTCATTATCAATGTATATTTCAAGAGCTATCTTGAAGTACAAGGCTATCAGTGATAGGATAATATCCATAAGACTAAAAGAAGACTAGTTAATGTGATTATAATTCAAATTTACACACTAAATACTGATGCTAAAGATGAAGAAATTGAAAATTTAACAACTTCTTTAATATGAAATTGATTAAGCATACAATCAAAATCCACTGATAATTACTGGTGATTGGCATGTGGAAGTTGGAAACAAAGAAGGATATGTAGTTGGAAAATACGGTCTTAGTGATAGGACACCAGAGATACGATAGAATTTTATAAGACCAATGACTTATTCATTGAAAATACCCTTTTTACAACAACATAAATGGTGACTATACTCAGAGGCCTCCCAGAATGGAATATGCAGGCAAAAAACCAAGTACATCGGTGGAAAGAGAGGATGGAGAATTAATTATCATCACTCAGCATAAGGCCAGGAGCTAACTGTGGAACAGATTATCAATGGCTCATATGTAAGTTCAAGTTGAAGCTAAAGAAAATTAAAGCAAATCCATGAGAGCCAAAGTACAACACTGAGTAGATTCCACCTGAATTAAGAGAAAAATCTCAATAATAAATTTTACACATTGAAAACTAATGACTGAATACCAGAGGAGTTTTGGGATGATGTCAAAGACATTATACATGAAGAAAGAAGAAGTTCATTTAAAAGACAGGAAAGAAAGAAAAGAACAAAAATGGGTGTCAAAGGCATTCTGAGTCCTGCTGTTGAAGGTAGAGTGGTTAAAGCAAATGGAAGAAATGATGACATAAATGAGCTGAACAGAAGATTTCAAAGAGTGGCCCATGAAGTCAAAGTCAAGTATTATAGAGAAATATGCAAAGACATGGAGTTAAAAATCCAAAAGGGAAGAGCACACTTAGTATTTCTTAAGTTGAAATAACTGAAATAATAGAAACAGACTTTGAGTTATAATATTGGAAAAGTCTATGAGCAAAATATTGGCTGATGCAGGAAGCATCAAAAACAAAACAAAACAAAAAGGATAGAAGGAATACACGGAGTCATTATGCTAAAAAGAACTGGTAAACATTCAACCAATTCAGGAGGTAGCATCTTATCAAGAACCAGTGGTATTGAAGAAAGGCATTCATGACAAACAATGCCCCAGGCATATTAATTAAGTCATTTCAACAAACTGATATGATGTGGGATGGCTTGCTCATCTATGACAAAAAATTTGAAAGACAGCTACCTGGTCAATCAACTGGAAGAGACCCATATTTGTGTTCATTCCAAAGAAAAAGGGATTCAACAAAATGCAAAAATCATCAAATAAAACTTTTAATATCACATGCAAATAAAAAATAAAATGTTGCTGAAGATAATTCACAGATGACTGCAACCTCATTGTGCTGTATCATAATAATTTGAACTGTGAGCTGCCTGAGGATGGAGACATGGTCTAATTCATCTCTGCATTCCAAGTAATCAGCAGTTAGCACATAACCAGGGCTTGCTGAATGCCAATGGTTAGGATGATTTCCAGGTACCAGGAAGTACACACATCCCACAGAACCACTACAGAGTTGGAAGGAAGTACTAAAAGACTAGGGTTGGGGGAACATCCCTAAGGGTGAGAATAAATAAATGGGTAATTTACCTCTGTTTTGTTGTGTATAGTATAAAATTTGCATGGATTTTAAAGATAAAATTTAAATATAAATACACTTATAAGAGGCTGCTTTGTCCCCTTATTTCAAAACCTTTAGAACTCTATGTTCAATTTTGATTGTCATTATGCATATTTAGGTGAAAGAGTATGAAACCAGGTGATGTGAGCTATTCTATGTGTTTTCTTTTGCTTCTAAGATTCACTCTTTTTTCTTTTTTATTCGCCCAGTGAATTTACACATTCCTCATAATTCTACTTACTCTATCTTCTTCCCACATTCCCTCACTCCTATACCCATTGTCTTCTCCAGGAACCCAGCTTTAAGTTGGTGAGGAATCAAAGTTCCCACTCTCCACACCAAATGGAAAAGAATGGACATCAAATGAAAGTGAACAACTTCCAGAACGGCTGAGGACAAGAAACCACCCGATAGACAGGACGCCAGGGCCTGACAACTGGACCTTTAGCCAATAATATTTACTCTTATCCTTGACTGCCATGGAAGGAGCCCCTTGGGGCCATAAATACTTGCTGTGGTAGTGGTTATGTGCCGTGGAGTCGGTTCCCACTCATAGCAATACTGCACAGGGTTTCCGAGGCAGGAAATCTTTACGGGAGCAGAAAGCCTCATCTTTCTCCCACGGAACTGCTGGTAGTTTTGAACTGCTGACCATGAGGTCAGCAGCCTGATTCATAACCACTACACTACCAGAACTATTTGCTGTAGGCTGGGACAAAGCCTTCATTGAGATTCTGTTCACAGCTAAAGTCATTTCCAAGCCTGCCAAACTCTGGCGGCTGCCTTGATAACTGTGTGTGAAAAACGGACCGGCTGCCCAGCCCTCTGGCAACCTGACAAATGGCTTAGAAACTGCCTGGCAAAGACCTACAGCTCTAGGATTCAGCAAAGAATGGGAGAGAAGGGTATTCTCCTGCCAGGTGACTTAACTTCCATGAAGCCAGAGAGCATGAAGGTGGAGAAGGTAGGGTAAAGTTGGGGGGTTCTGGACAGAGCTAGTTGCAGTTTGGCCATAAAGGAAGAGATCTAGAGGGACTAAGAGTGCACACTCTGATCATACTGAAGTGCCTGTGTACAAACAATTACGGCCCCAACATCTTGTTAACATCTTGTTAACTGAGGGGCTACAGGACGATCTTTTTCCTCATCCATAAAGTGAAGATAATAATAATATTTATGTCACAGGAGGGAGATGAGGCTTTTTGTTCCTATAAAGATTTACAGCCTTGGAAACCTTATACAGGGTCACTGTGAGTCGGGACCGACTCCGTGGTACAAAACCCTCTAATTGAGCTAATACAAATCAAGTACTTTTAAAAACAGTGCCTGACACTGTTCAAAACTTCTAGCTTGTTATAACCCAGCAGTCATTATCATTTAATGAGAACTTATATGAGTTTTGGTGTGGTACTGTACAATAAGTATTGGACTGTCAACCACAAGGTCAGTGGTTCAAACACCAGTCATTCCTTGGAAACCTTATACAGGGTTGCTGTGAGTTGAAACAGACTTGACAGCGATTCACACCAGCAACAACATCTCATTTAACTTTCACATAAACCAGAGCTTTTAATAATATCTTCCTTTACAGATACAGAAATCACTTCAGAGAGGGGGAACTTAACCTGTTCATGATCACACAGCTAGTACAAAATACAGGGGAAAATGAAAACCAATCTACCTACTGTTAAGCAGTACTCTTAACCACTAGGTTTTGTTTTTCTTAAATTCCCTAGTCAGAAACAAATTTAAAAAGAAACAAAACTCTAGGTAAAAATCAATGCATTTATTCTTAAAGCTTAAATGTTGCAGTATTCCATAATGGGGGAAGGAAAATCAGCAAGACTCGAGACAGGGAGCTTGCCTGATCCTGGGAGGAAGTGAGAGAGGGACAATGTAGGAGCTGCAGCTCTGGTAGCCTAGTGGTTAAGAATCGGGTTGCGAACCTTAAGGTCAGCGGTTCGAAACTACCAGCCGCTCCACAGGAGAAAGATGAGGCTTTCTACTCCCGTAAGGATTTACACCCTCGGACACCCTGTACAGGCTCGCTATGGGTCGGAACCGACTCAATGCCACTTAACAACAACAGATAATTTAAAGCGACATTTAAAAAATGGCAGCGCTAAGGAGTTGCCCAGATGGGAGGGCCCAGGCATGTGTGTCATTGGCTCTACAGACTGCCACAGGGATTGAAGGCTTGCTGCCAAACTGCAGGAAAGCAACTGTCCACTTGGAAATGTGTCTGTTTAGTAGGAAACAGAGCTTATTCATTAATTCATTCAACAACGATTCACTGAGCATTCACTATGAGTCAGATCTTATACTGAGTGGTGGGATTAAAGAAAGAAATAAATCCTAATTTCTGCCTAAGAAGTTTATGCTTTCCAGGAGGACATAAGCAGAAATCAAACAACTCTCTTGCAGGGTACTCAATGCTGTGACCCCCTGGGGATGGCCAGGCAGTTCTAGAGGGTTTCTTGAAGAAGTGATGTTTACATGGATGACTCAGGATTCACTGTACTTATGTGGAAGAAAGGTGGGGAAAGGAAGGGTGTCCATTCATGTGGAAGCTCAGAGACAAGGCTTGGAAAATATTACTGGACATTAATAACATCTCATACATACAGACAGACTTAAGCACAGCTGGCTGGTTGAATAGAAGGCTAAATATAAATTTTTTTTTTATTGTTTATTGTGAATTATATGATAGTTTACATGAGAGAACTTTAGTTTTACATTCATTCCATTGTATATCATTTCATTGCCATGGTTCCAATAAATACAAATACTTTTATGACATAGATTATGCTATATTTTTTCTTATCAAAAAGACATTGAATTCAAATTTTAAAAAATTAAACCAAACTTAAAGGAATCTTAAATTAAAAAAAAAACAAACTGTTCACAAGAGACATTATTTCGTGAAAGATCTTTCTAAAGTTTAAAAAAAAATTAAAAGGATGCAGTCATTGCTGTTGTTTTTTAAACTACAAGTTTGAATTTTAGACATAATAGAGAAGACCATTGGGAGAAGTTAAATAATGGACCTAAATCACATAGGTAGTTTGAGGTACAATTGGGATTTGAATTCAGATACATCTGATGGTAAAGCCAATGTTCTTTCCACTATATTAATTTGGTTCCCTAAGATAACTTTCTCATTTTAAAACTCTATAATTGGGGTCCCAAAGACAGCAAGTGACTTTTTTAAAGTCACATTTTGAATCCTAAACAAGACAATTGTGGTTAGTATGTCATTGTTTCCAAGTATTCTGTCCTCTTTGCAGTCAGATGATAAATATCCTACCATTGTTACTTTATTTTCCCAAGAATTCAAGAGGAATATATATATATGTGTGTGTGTGTGTGTGTGTGTGTATTTATATATATAT
>NW_006408544.1:11407951-11412649 GCF_000296735.1 Chrysochloris asiatica
GGAGCGGCTGGTAGTTTCGAACCGCTAACCTTAAGGTTCACAGCCCGATTCGTATATGTATGTATATATATATACACACATATACATACATCCCCAGCCTTGCTGACTGTGGGCATTGCCTTGAGACATGCTTTTGCTAATGTTATAGTAATAATTGTTATGTTTACCATCAATGCCAGGAGTCTTTACACCCCATTGTGTAGTTTGGCTTAGGGTCTCTTGAGTTCTTACTCACTGTCATGAAAACATCTGGTCCCAGAGAATGGCTACCTTTTCTTCCTGAGCCTATTAGAAGATTGATTTGTAGAGCTGAGCAGAACTCAATAGATCCCAGCAGTGTCTGTTTGAACTATGACTGACTTACAGCCTTCATGTACCATGGACATGAAGCAAATGTTTGCTGTTATAAGCAATTGACCTATTGGAGTGGTTATTATCACAGCAAATGTTGACTAATACAGCAGAGTTTCTTGAAGAAATGTGTTTATTTTTCCATGTATTCAAAGTTGCTTCCAATTGTCCAGTGTTTATGAGTTTACACCAATAAGTCAATGGCTGTGTTTGTGAGTGTTTTTATTTTAAGTACTAAATACTTAAGACATAATTAGAGAAGGAACTGAAAATTATAAAAAACAAAGAAAAAGTGTTAGGGGTTTAGGTTTTCAAAGTCTTACACTCCCCATTAACTAGCATAGGAGTTCCTTGGTAATCGTTATCCCTCCAGTGAAAAGAAAATTGTTTTGACACCTACACTGTGAACTGAGAGACAAGAATGAGTTAGAGAATTGCCATTTCTTCCTTATATTCTGCCACATGAAGGACTATTGGTAATAAGTACAATACACATTCATCCAGAAGCACCTCATTTTGAAAGGGAGAATGTTAAGGAAAATATGTAATAAATGTCAAATGAATCTACGCCACCAAATCACTGAGTTACCTTGGGGAAGTCACTTTCCTCCTGGAATCATTTTTCTCATTTCTAAAATGAATCTTCCAGCTTTCTTCTGACTGTGACATTCTGTGATTTGATTGGCTCTAATTCATTGGTTCCAACCGGCTCAAACAAGACCCAATAAGGTAGGTCAAAGAAGGGAATCTTGAAAATCAAATCTAAGGGAGGGTTTACATACTATAAAGGGTTCTGTAATTGAAAACAGGTGTGCAAATATTTCCCCTAGTCTCCAACTCACATTACCCTATTAGCTTCCTCTGCCACTTTTGACACCCAGTTTCTTTTAGTTATTCTCTTTACCTCATCATCTTAACCCAACAAAACAGTTTATTCTCTTAGTGAAAAGGGAAGAGTATCTCCAAAACAAACAGATATGTGGTGACACCATACGAGACATATGAATAAAGTGCTAGGGGATGAACAAGAAGGGCAATTACAAGTTGTGGAGAAGAAATCATCATGGAGACTTCAGATAAGATCCAAGTTGAAATCCCAATGTATCTGTTTATTCATATGTAAAATGGGGATAATGCCTACTTAACATGGTTACTGTCAGAACTGAGCTACATAAAAGAAGTTTATGGAGGCAAGCAAAGAAATAAAAAGTATATAAATTGAAAATAAATAAATAAAACTTTCTCTATTCACAGTATAAGGAGCTCTGGTAGCGTAGTGGTTACGAATCGGTCTGTGAACCTTAAGGTCAGCGGTTCGAAACTACCAGCCGCTCCGCGGGAGAAAGATGAGGCTTTCTACTCCCGTAAAGATTTACACCCTCGGAAACCCTGTATAGGGTCGCTATGGGTCGGAACCGACTCGATGGCACTTAACAACAACAATTCACAGTATTATGATCTTACGCAAAAAATATAGCAACAACAATTCCTGACTCACCTCTCGCTACTTCTCAGTCTGGAATTAAAAATAATTCATTGCAATGGTCACACAGAAAGAACTCAGATATGGGGCTTATTGGGGAAGTTAGCAGGCTACAATGCAGGGTCAGAAATGCTCAGGGCACAGTTGTTCTAACATGGACAGCCTCTCTGCAGCCAAGCCCACAGGCAGACCACTTTCTGCTCTGCCACTGTTACAAAGCTCTTTTAAGGCTGCTAATAAATGTCACAGGACACACCACTCTCTACCTTATGCTTCAGCTTGAAGGCTCTCGGTTCAGCAAACCTAGCTCCCCTAATTAAGTGCCTGGAGGTACCCCACTCTGCAAGCAAGCCTCCTGCCCAAAGTCATTTAGCCTTACTTGTTTCCTGCCCAGTGCTCTGTCTCATGTTTTGGCTCTCAGTTCTGCTACTGCTACTGTTACTGTACTACTTCTCCTATGTCACAGTTTTCCCTCCCTATATCAAGAAGGTTCAATGTGAAGGGACCTCGGGGACCAAAGGACATGCTCCACCACTGGCTCTTCTTTGAAGGTAGTGAGATTTCCCCCTCCTGCTGCTAACATGGTTCATTTTATAACCAAGCTAAAGTTTCATGTGTTTTATAATTACAATGAACTCTGGTAACATCCACAGTTGAATCATCACCCTATCAGCATCTTCTCCCATCTTCTCTTACCCAGACCCTGCAGGGCAGAAACATTAGTGGAAATTACAGACTATAGCTAGAGGAGACATGATATAATTTAGAACATACCTTAGATATAGAAAATTGCAAAATCAATAAGAAAGCTATTAGAGCTAATAAATGAACTCAGCAACATGGTAAGATACAAGACCAACACACAGAAATCAGTTGTTTCTATATACCAGCAATGAACGAACTGAGAAGGAAATTAGGAAACTAATTTCATCTGCAACAGCAGCTAAAGAAATAAAATTCTTAGTGTCATAGGTTGTGAATGTTACCACAGCTGAAATATAACAAGTGAATGGCTTTAGAGGACATAAATTTATTTTCTCACATTTCTGGAAGCTAAAAGTAAAAATCAAGGTCTTGGGCATGTTAATTCCTTCAGTAATTTCTCTCTTAGTGTATGATGTCTGTTGGCAATCCTTCACACTTATTGGTATTCCTTAGTGTTTTCATTTCCCCTATGTGTGTGTCTCTAGATCTATTAAGTTCTTATGAAAACAAAACAAAACAAAACACTTAGCAGTAATTAGGTTTAGGACCCACAATACTCTGGAATGAACTCAATAAAAACAAATTCATAGGTACTGGGGTTAGGACTTCAATACACATTTTTAGGGGGCACAATTCAATCCATAACACCTAGCAATAAATTTAACCAGGGAAGTGAAAAACTTATACACTGAAAAGTAACAAACAAACAAATATTGTTGAAACAAATTAAAGAAGACCTAAATAAATGGAAAGATATCATATATTCATAAATTTGAAGACTTAATATTGTCAAGATATCAGTACTACCCAAAGTGATCTATAGACTCAGTGCAATTTTTATAAAACTCTAACAACAACTTTTTACTGAAATAAAAAAAAAGCCACTTCTCAAAGTCACAAGGAATTATAAGTGGCTCCAAATAGCCAAAGCAATAATTTAAAAGAACAGCTGAGTAGAAGTACTAACACCTAATTTCTAAATGTACTATAAAGTTACAACAGTCAAAACCACATGCTACTCAAATGAAGCTAGACATAAAAGCCAATAGAATAAAACTGGGTGTCCAGAAATATGCCCATACATCACGATTAGCTGATTGTTGACAAGAGTGCCAAATCCATTCAATAGGGAAATAGTAGCCTTTTCAATGAATGATTCTGGAATAACTGGTTCTTCACTTTCAAGAGAATGAAGTTGGACCTAATCTCACACAATATAAATCAAACAAACAAACAAAAAACATCTCAAATTGAATCCATGACCTAAGTATAAGAATTAAAGCAAGAAAACTATTAGAAGAAAACATAGGGATAAAATTCAAGACCTACATTTTGGCAACTGATGCCAAAAGTAAGAACAGCAAAAGACGAAATAGATACACTGGTGTGGCACTGTAGAATAAGCACTGGACAACTATCCAGAAGGTTGGCAGTTCAAAGCCACCAGCCACTCCTCAGAAACCCTATACAGGGTCACTATGAGATGGAGCTGACTCAATAACACTTAAAAACAACATCAAAATTAAATACATTTGTGCTTCAAAGTACTTTACCAATAAAGGAAAGAGACTGCTTATGGAATGGGAGGAAACGTGGTAATGATACATTGCTGTCAGAAGAGACACTGAAACTTGCTCTTCAGCATAGAGATACTAAAGTAAATGGAAGAAATGAGGAGGTCCAAAAGCTGAACAGAAAATTTCAAAGATCATCTCGAGAAGACAAAGCCAAATATTACAACAAAATGTGCAAAAATCTGGAATCAGAAAACCAAAAAGGAAGAACATGCTCAGCATTTCTCAAGCTGGGGGAACTGAAGAAGAAATTCAAGCCTCGACTTTTGTTATTGACAGATTCTCTGGGTAAATTATTGAATGATGCAGAAAGCATCAAGAGAAGTTGGAAGGAATTCACAGAGTCACTGTACCAAAAGGAGGTTAATATTTAACCGTTTCAAGACGTAGCATTTGATCAAAAGCCAATGATACTGAAGGAGGAAGTCCAAGGTGCATAGAAGGAATTGGCAAAGAACAAGGCACCAGGAATTGATGAAATAAACATTGAAATCTTTCAAGAAAGTGAGGTGGCACAGGAGGCACTCATTCATCTCTGTCAAGAAATTTGGAAGACAACTATCTGGCCGACTGACTGGAAGAGAT
>NW_006408544.1:11413924-11420133 GCF_000296735.1 Chrysochloris asiatica
AGCGGGCAGTGTTTTGTTCTGCTGTGCATAGGGTTGCTATGTGTCATTACCGACTTGATGGCACCTAACAACAACAACAACATACATTGCTGTTATTTGCTTTTAGATGCTGTAGAGTAAGTTTCAATCCAAAGTGTCAGCATGAAAATGTGCCCGGTCCTCATCATCCTAACAGTTGGTTCTGTTCTTGAACCCATTGCTGCTGTCACTTTGCCAAACCCTCTCATTGGGGGTGTCCCTCTTTTTTCACTGTCCCTTCACTTTACCAAGCATGATGTCCTGCTCCTGTGACTGGTCTCTCCTGACAAAATGTCCAAAGTATGAGAGAGAAAGTGTGGCCTTCCTGGCTTCTAAGGAGCATTCCGGTTGTACTTCCAACACAGATTTGTTTGTTTTTCTGGAAGTCCATGGTACCTTTATAATTTTTCTCCAACTCCAACACCATAACTCAAACACAGCAATTCTTTTATGGTGTTCCTTATTCACTGTCCAGCTTTTACATGCATCTAAGGCTATTGGAAATACCATGACTTGGGTCAGGCACACCTTAGTCCTGCTGCTTCCATGAGTGTTGATGATTGATCTGTGCAAAATGAAGTCTTCAACAACTTTAATCTTTTCTCCGTTTATATGAATGTTTTTTATTGGTCCAGTGGTAAGAATTTCAGTTTTCTTTACATAAATAAGTTATTGTGATTAAGTGCCATTGAATTGGTTCCAACTCCCAGAGACCTGTATAGGGTTTCTGAGGGACAATTGGGTTTGAACTGCTGACCTTGTAGTTTACAGTTCAATCTACATGCGTATGCTATTGTTGCTATATGAGGTTATTGAAAATACTATTGCTTGGGTGAGGCGCACTTTAGTCCTCAGACTGATATCTATGTTCTTCAACATTTTAAAGAGGTCATGCTCAAAAGATTTTCCTAATGCAATACATTGTGTATTTTCTTGACTGCTGCCTCCTTGAGTGTTGATGACTGATTGGAACAAAATGAAGTCTTTAACAACTTCATAATCTTTTCTCCATTTATGCTGATGTTGTTTATTGTTCAAATACTGAAGACTTTGTTTTCTTTACATTGAGATGCAGCCCATACTGAAGGCTGAGGTTTTTGATCTTCATCAGTAAGTATTTTAAGCCCTCTTTACTTTCAACAAGCAAGGTTGTATCATCTACACATTGCAGGTTGCTGATGAGTCTTCTTTCAATTCTGATGCCACATTCTTCTTCATAAAATTCAGCTTCTTGGATTATCTGCTCAGGATACAGAATACAACCCTGATGCACACTTTTCCCGATTTCAAACCATTCAGTGTCCCCTTGTTCTTTTTGAATGACTGCCTCAGTCTGTGTACAGGTTCCTCATGAGGACCTGTACAGGATTAATTGTTCAGGATACTCAGTCTCTAGAATGCTGTCCATAGCTTGTCATGATCCACACAGTAGAAAGATTTTGCACAGTCATTAAAGCACAGGTAAATATCTTTCTGGTATTCTATACTTTCAGTCAAGCTCCATCTGACATCAGCAATGATAGCCTTTGTTCCACGTCCTTGTCTAAATACAACCTGAATTTCTGGTAGTTCCCTGTTGATGTACTGCTGCAGCTGTTTTTTAGTTACATTTAGCAATATTTTACTTGAATGTAATATTAATGATGTTGTCCAATGATGTCTGCATTCCATTGGGTCACTTCTCTAGTAAATGGATACAAATATGGATCTTTTCTAATTCATTGGCCAGGTAGCAGTCTTCCAAATTTCTTGGCATAGATAAGTGAGTGTCTCTAGTGCTGCGTCAGTTTTTAAAAATATCTCAGTTAGTATTCCATCAATTCCTGGAGCTTTGTTCTTTGCCAGGCCTTCAGTGTACCTTGGACTTTTTCCTTCAGTACTATTAATTCTTAATCATATGTTACCTCTAGAAATGGCTGTATGATTCATTTTTGATACAGTGATTCAGTGTATTGCTTCTATCATCTTTTGATGTTTTTTATGCATTCAGCATTTTGCCCAAAGAAATTTTCAGTATTGCAAATTGAGGCCTGAATGTTTACCTCAGTTCTTTCAGCTTATGAAATGCTGAGTGAGTTCTTCCCTTTTGGTTTTCTAACGCAAAACTTCTGTACATTTTATTATAATGTTTAACTTTGCCTTCTCGAGCTGCCCTTTGAAATTTTCTGTTCAGTTATTTTACCTCCTCTATTCTTCCATTTGCTTTAGAATGTCTATGCTGCAGAGCAAGTTTCAGAGTCACTTCCTTGTTGTTTTTTTAGTGACCTTTTGCTTTCTTCCTGTATGATGTTTTAGATGTCATCCCACAACTCTCCTTGTTTTTCATCACTAGTATTTAATGCATCATATTTGTTCTTGAGATGATCTCTAAATTCAGGTGGGGTGTGTTCAAGGTCATATTTTGGCTCTCATGGACTTGCTTTAATTTTCCTAAGCTCCAGCCTGAGCTTGCATATGAGCAATTGATGGTCTGTTCCACAGTTTGCCTGTAGCCTTGTTTTGGATGATGATATATGGAGGTTTTGCATCATCACTTCCCACAAATGTAGTTAATTTTATTTCTGCATATTCCATCTGGTGAAGTCCATGTGTATAATTGTCTGTTTTGTTGTCTAGAAAAGGTATTTGCAATGAAGAAGTAAATCTTCTTGTAAAATTCTATCATGTAATCACCAGCATCATTTCTATCACCAAGATCATATTTTTCAACAACTGATCATTGCTCTTTGTTTTCAACCTTTGTATTCCAATCATCATAATTATCAATACATATTGAGTTGCATGTTTGATAAATTTCAGACTGAGAAAGTTGGTAGAATTCTTCAATTTCATTATTACTGGCTTTAGTGATTGGTGTGTAAATTTGAGTAATAGTAGTATTAACTGGTCTTCTTTGTAGGCATATGTATATTATTCTATCACGGTATTATGAAACACGAGGAAGAGCACCATACAAGTAAAATTTGGCTAAAGATATTAAAAAACAGCTGCGACCACACTTTGACAGAGAATTTCCAGAGGTTCAAGCTGGGTTCAGAAAAGGATGTGGAATGAGGGATATCACTTCTGACATTAGATGGACATTGGAAGAAAGCAGAGACTATAAAAAAGATGTTTACCTGTATTTTCTTGATACACAAAGGCTTTTATAATTGTATAGCTCATAACAAGCTATGAACAACATTTCAGAGAATAAGTATTCTGAGAATGTGTTAAAGGTCATGTAATTGTGCTCATGAAAGACCTGTACACAGACAGATCAAGAGGCAGTTGTTTGAATAGAACAAGGGAAACTGAATGGTTTAAAATTAGGAAAAGTGTATAACAGGATTGTATTCTTTCCCCATACTTATTCAACCTGTATGCTTAGCAAATAATCCAAGAAGCTGGATTATATGAAGAAAAATGTGGCATCAGGATTGGAGGAAGACTTATTAACAACCTGTGATATGCAGATGATACAACTTTGCTCGCTGAAAGTGAAGAGAACTTAAAGTACTTACTGATGAAAATCAGACCAAAGCGCTTCAGTATGGATGGCACCTCAATGTAAAGAAAACAAAAATTCTCACTACTGGACCTATACAGCATCAAGATACATGGAGAACATGGAATGTACAAAGTAAGATTCTAGGAATGATAAATGGTACATCTGTTATTGAAAACAATTTAGTGAGACCTCAAAAATTCACAGAATCACTATATGACTCAGCAATTCCATTGTTAGCAAAATACTCAAAAAAATTAACAGCAGATACTCTCATACTTGTGCACCAACGTTCAATGCAGCATTATTCACAATAGGCAAAATGTGGAAACAACCGAAATGTCTTTCAACAAATGAAAGAATAAACAAAATGTGGTATATATACATCAAAGAAATATTATTCAGCCATAAAAAGAAATGAGGTTCTGGTACATACTATGACAGAGATGAACCCTGAAACCCGTATAAATCCATTGCTGTTGAGTCAATTCCAGCTCATAGAGGCCCTATAGGATAGAGTAGAATTGTTCATAGGGATTCCAAGGCTATAAATCATTAAAGAAACTGACTCTGTCACATCTTTCTCCAAAGAATGACTAGTGGGTTTGAACAATAAACTTTTTGGTTAACAGTGAAAACATACTGGATGAAAATAGTTGAACACAAGAGAACAAATATGGTAAGATCCCACTTACAGGAAATATCTAGAGGAGGCAAACGCACACAAGCAAACATTTATTAGCATTTACTAGGGATAAGTAGGAGGTAGAAATGGGAAGTTATTGCTTAAGGGGTTTTGAATTTCTGTTTAGGGGATGAAAACATATAGAAAAAAAAATTGTGATAGTTATATAACATGGTAAATATAATTAATGTCACTGAGCTGTACATATAAAAATGGTTAAAATGACAAATGTTTTGTTATGTATTTCTACACACACACACCTTATGGGACCAACATAAGCCCTCATTTCTAGCTGTAACAATGACAGGAAACTGCCTGAAGGTGGTAGTATAGAGATAAACCTGAATGTTATAGAGAATGTTGAAAACCAAACAATGAGAGCAGATGAATAACAGTCCAGCTGGGAGGCGGGTGGAGGGGCACGGATGGGTGAAAATGCAACAAGGATAATGATGTGAATGTGGGTAGGTCAAATGCCTATTTGGGAAAAGAGCAGCATAGAATTGGGGAAGGAGTAAACGTTTATTATGAGTGACTACAGAGAAATGCAGCTTTGACTATCACACTGGTGCCCTAGGGGCTTTAGGAAATTGTGCTTTAGGAAGTTGTGAGTGAGTTGATATTTTCTTGGGAAAGACGGTGAATCTCCTACCCACATGGAGATGTGGTAGGGAAGAGCTATAGTCACTTCCCCACTGAAGAGGTGGTGCTATGCTTATCTGAGCTAGAAATCTGAGCTACAAGAGGAAATATCAGACTTAAAGGTCAAGTTTCTTCCCTTTAATCTCTTATGAAATTAACTAATTTTGAACACAAGCCAGTAAAATTCACAGGTAAAAAAAATGAACCCAGAACCCTGCTGACCAGATCTCAGCAAGAATGCAAAATATTCTCTAGGGCAGGGAGGAATGCTTGCTTGCTTTTCTCTCAGCAAACTTAATCCACAACCTCAGTGGCTGAATGTAGGTTTAATTGGATCCAAAGGTTTGTTCATACCATAGCTTATGACTTTGAACCAGCAACATCACCACCACTTAGAAATTTGTTAGAAATGCAGATTGGCAGAACTATTTTTAATAAGATACCCAAGTTTCCTGTACATTAACATTTGAGGAGCACTGGGTTACACTCAAGACATTGATCGGGTTAATTTAGAAGTTCCAGGTATACTTATATCCTGGGTGTTCTGCACAACTAGAGAAAGTCAAAGCAGGTACGACAGAACGAACTTTGCTTTTGTTATTGTTAGGTGCCATTGAGTCGGTACTAAGTTACAGCAACACTTTACACAACAGAACAAAACACTGCCCAGTCCTGCACCAACCCCACAATCATTGCTAAGCTTGAATTCATTGCTGCTGCCACTGTGCCAAGCCATCTTGGGGTGGGGGTCTTCCTATTTTTCTTTGATCCTCTGCTTTACCAAGCATGATGTCCTTCTTCAAGGACTGGACACTCCTGATAAAATGTCCAAGTATGAGAGATAAAGTCTGGCCATCTGCCTTCCAAGGAGCATTCTGGCCAGGTTTCTTCCAACACAGATTGGTTTGTTCTTTTGACAGTTCATAATATTTTAAATCAGTAGTTGGAAAACATGGCCTTGGTGATAGAAATGATGCTAGAGAACACATGATAGAATTCTGAAAAATCAATGATTTGTTATTTCAAATATCTTCTTTAGACAGCGTAAGAGATGACTATACACATGGACCTCGCCAGACGGAATACAAAGAAATCAAATTGAATACATTTGTGGAAAGATGTTGGGAGCCAACCCCCTATTGCTGTTTGGCACAGTCCTGGTAAAGGAGAAGCATCAGCACGGCAGATGTTTTTTGAGAAGCTGAGTTCTATGAAGAAAAAGGTGGCATCAGGATTGGCAGAAGACTCATTAGCTACCTGCAATATGCAGATGATACAACCTTGCTTGCTGAAAGTAAAAACATTTACTGATGAAGATCAAAGAGCACAGCCTTCAGTATGGATTACATCTCAAAGTAAAGAAAACAAAAATCCTCA
>NW_006408544.1:11425741-11433852 GCF_000296735.1 Chrysochloris asiatica
AAAAAAAAAAAAGACTAAAAAACAGCAACAACAAAAACAAGACTGATACTGCAGGCTCTATTCACAGAAAAGAGAGAGGAGGGAGGGAAGAAGGAGAAGAAAAAGAAAAGAAAAGAAAAGAAAAAGAAAAAAAAACTTATTTAAAAAAAAAAAATCTGTAGCCTAATATGAGGTCTCTTTCCCTCCCTACAGCCCTCTCCTTCTCTTTCCTGTGTTAAAAAACAGAACAGAAAGCAAACAAGAAAAGTTCAAGGCCTGCTCTCGGGCTGAGTATCTGTCAGCAGTTTGGTTTTAAGTGGATACTGTCTCTTTAAATTTTGAGGAGATCTATGCACATGCATAGTAGAACCCTCCAAGGGTGGGGCTGGAGTATCCACTAGCTCAGGCACCCCTATAGTTACCAGAGTGGAGGTAGGCAGACAGCAAGGGACCAACAAAAAGATAACCAAAAGAAAAAAAAAAAGAATGTCCACACCTCTATCTCTGTGGCTCTGTCAGGCATCCGTGGCTGCTCTGATCCTTTCCCTGCTTGGCCCCACACAAAACGGCAGCTCCTGGAGCAGCTAAGCTTCCCGAACCAGGAAGCAATGCATTTCTTCCTTCTGCCACAAACTCCTCAGCAGTAAGTCTTCCAACCTTCTAAATATTAATGTGGTTCAGAGTACTGGGACCATTCCCTGAGCCTTCTTGGTCCTGTATTCTGTGTTGTTCTTGGCAGAGCTCATCACTACACTTCCACCCAATCCGCCATCTTTTTCCGGAAGCTCCCACTCATATATTTTACAGATGGACCAGAAACCAAATCTTCAGATTCCCACCTAGTGTCTTTTCTTCTAATTATAGTCTTAACCCTAAGTCCTACCATAGCATGCAGATTCAGAATTTATCAGGAAGCCTTTCCTGATATAGGATGCATGGCTCCTTCTGTGTGCTCCCTTAGCGCTTGCTCCTTTCCTCTCTTGTGACACTTGGGCATACTTATGTCTGATTTCTTTTTCTATCTTCCCCATTATCATAAGTTGCCTTAAAGGAACACTGTTTTGTTTTGTTTTGTTTTGTTTTGTATCTCTGTGTCTCTTGAGCACATCATATAGTACCTGAAAGATGACAGGAGTGAAGGAAGGAACTAAAGAAAGGAGAAAATAAAGAAGGGAGGCAGAGAGAGCGGGAGCCTGGAAGGGGCTGGGTGTTGGAAGGGAACTGTTTGTACAGCATGATGGATTCATTCAAAGGAATAGCTTGACAGTACAGAATTCATCTTTTTATGACTGTGACAACACTAATACATTTATTTCCCTTCTGAAATTAACTTTCTAATATTAAGAAAGGTCAAAATGAACTGCAACAAAATGAGACATTTTGTCATTTTTAACAAATTATACCAAAGCAGACTGTCAGATTAAAGGGGTCACAGTTTTGAGGTCTAATGCTGGTGCTGATTGCATAATCAGAGCTAGTGCTTGTCATTCTACCCTTTACCTGTCCACAAAGCTCCAACACATCCCTTTCACCAAGATGATGAATCTCAAACAAATATTCCTGGTATTCCAAGACCCATTAGAAAATGATGATTTTTTTTTTCTTTTCTTTTTACCAATTCCTTCCTCAAAGAAATTTTCTACCACAGCCAGACTCCCCTCTCCTTTCTGCCATTCTCCTCCTCCTACACGTCTTTGTTCACTTTATAACCCTGTGCACATGGGGATTCTATTACATGTTTCTCTGCCTGACCCATCTATGTCACTGGTTGGCCCCTGATTTCTCAGGACTTAATTCATTCTGGTCCTGAGTCTGTCACTTCTGCTTCTTGTAGTACTGGGTTGGCCTTGACCATAGTTTGACCCTGATTACACTTTGCTTCTTCTATACCTTGCTCTGATTTACTCTCTATTCCCTCAGAGGAATTTGTGTGAGGCTAGATGGCCTATGTGAGGATCCCAAGTTTGATGGTTTTGATAAGGGGTTAGTGTAGTGATGAGCCTCAACCCTTTGCTCTATCCCTCCCTTTCTTCACTTCTCTAACTCATTGATCTATGTGCTTAGCTCTATGCCACCTGGACTCAGAAGTCAGCTTTTATCCCAACTCTGACCTTTGGGAAAGCTACTCAGTAACTGTAGGCCTCAATCTTACCATTTATAAAATAAAACAATAATTCCTACCTCACAACATTGCAGTGAAGGGCAAATCAATGTGTGCATATGGATGTGGTATACTAGTGAAAATACTTGTGATATAATCTAGTGACAAAACCTATGTGCATGTGCTTGAAGTTCAATGGAAGTCATGGGTGACTAAATTTGAGTCCCAAATCTCCCACTGTCTCACTGTGTGAGCCTTCTCCCTGTTCTCAGTATAAATTTTCTCTTTATAAAATGAAGGATTATGTTGGCGTACCTCTTCAGTTTATTCTACTCTGGAGTTTTTTTTTACTCTAATCTGGGATCAAAGAGATCATTGGAATCCAGAGGTTAGAATTAAATTATTAATTTGAGGTAAAAGTTGAACAAGTCAGGAGAAGTTAGGAATGTGGACATTCTTAGGCTATGCCACAAAGAGATCCAAACCTTCTTAATTGCATTTGAAATATCCTGCCATACGTATGACCTGTTTTCTAATTTACCTGGTATTTTTAATCTATAGAAGACACTTCTCAAACCAGAACATTCCTTATGGTAGTGGGAAGGGGCAAGGTCCCAAAGCAGTGCACTACATCTGGCATACTCATTTATAATGTTAATTTAACCTACAGGGGATAATCCTGAAATTTGCTCTCAAAATGGACTATTGTATTCAAAGAAAAGCTAACTCATCATATTTCCTCTTATCTAGTGTGGCCACTTAACTTGTCTTTTAAATACAGAATGAGAAATTTCCAAGAACTGCTAAACCTCTGGTTGGTTCCTTTGCTGTGGGGAACAAGCTTATGGTCCTCTGCACTGGGGCCCTGGGCCTTGGAATCAGGCACATCTGACTTTCATTTACAATTCTGCTACTACTAGTTGTGTGACTTTGCAGGTCTCAACCACTTTTCATTAAAGAACACACCTTAACGTTGACTTCCATTGGTCTGGAATGGATCTCAGTTCGTGGCTCAAATTTCAGTTAAGCAGTTCAATTTAGGGGGGACAACAACACAAGTAAGTTATGTTTACCATGCCATAGTCAGTCATCCAAGATCACAGGATGACAGTTACTTCAGGACAGAGTTGAGAAGGGATGGGAAGAAGGACGGAATGGAACTAGGAACTTCAGGGAGGAAAAGGGATGACTGTTGGTGTATGTGAAGGACTGGAATCATTGAGACGAAACAAAGTGTATGGTTTGTTGAACATAAAACTAAGGACTTTCTCTGTACACTTTCACTCAATTCACATCTTTTTTTTTTTTTTTAAAGGACTATGCCTTAGCAGTAGGAGGATTTTTCGAGTTCACAAGCTTAGAGTTAAACTCTAACAGGTAAGAAAATGGTCTCCTATAACTATACCACTTGCCTGTCAATGTGTCTTACTGTGGTGGCGTGTATATTGCTGTGATTCTGGAAGCCATGTCACTGGTATTTTAAATACCAGCAGGGTACACCCAAGGTGGATAGGTTTCAGTTGAGCATCCAGACTAAGATGGGCTAGGAAGAAGAAGAGGCAGACTACTTCTGAGTGCTTAGCCACTGAAAATGTTACATACAGCAGTGCAACACTTCAGATAGCACCGAACACTGTCTATGGCACTTAACAACAACAACATAGCGAGGGGCCTTTAGTAAGTCAATTCTCCAGCCTGTGAGTTTGCATTTGTGGTCCTAGGAATAAAGAAACTGTTTGGCCTTAACATACTCTCTAGTTGCAGTTAGTCACAGGGGCCATTTCAATGGAAAGGGTTAATTGCTAATCAGTGTACAAACTCCACCTACCTGGTCCTTGGTGTTTCACAGAGTCAGTGTCCAAGAGCCTTGACAAAACCAAACCCCACCCTAAGCCACTTCTCATGTCTGAAATTGGCCCTGGGGTTTCTGGAAGATCACATTAATTGGCATTCACTTTAGAACCATTCTTACTACCCCTAGCCTGGCAGAGATTATAGTGAGCTGTTCAGCACATACCTGGTGGTGCTGGTGATGATGAACTATGGAGTTGGTTTCTGAGACTGTAAATCTTTATTGGAACAGAAAGTCTCATCTTTCTCCTGTAGAACAGCTGGTAGTTTCGAACTTGTTGACCTTGGGGTTGGCAGCCTTACTCATAACCCTTACACTACCAGAGCTCTTTTAACATATCCCTAGACCCCAGGAATGACAGAAATTCACTTGTCTCTGAAGTTTAAACTATTAAATCCACCTAAAAATCCTAAAATAGAAAGGCCCCCAAAGCCTAGAACTGAGCTGACCTTAAACTGATTAACGATATTAGCACAGATGAAGAAAGATTATGTTAAAGAGGGGGTTGGGAAGTGGAACAGGAAAACTGCCTGGGAAACAGAGATAAATACTAGGACTTGCTCTGAATCGGCCTTTTAAGCCTACTTGCAGTGACTATTTCAATAATCCAAGCTACAGCTGTTCTTAAAATACTACAGTTTAAAGGTGGTGATAATGTAATATTGTTCTGAAAACTCCTTTGCAAAGTCAACACTGAAAATGGAGTTATTGTGTATTACTAGATTCGGGCTAATAATAAGAACAAATGCTAACATTAATTGAATGCTTTTAATTTGCCAGTCTTATAAAATGCCACTATGTAGCTGTAAAGTGCTTTATATGTGGTGCTTTAATCCTCACAGCATCTCTGTGAGAAGATGCTACTACCCCATTTTATAGATAAGGCTAAAGAGGCTCAAAGGCATGAGGTGACAAATAGATGCAGAATTGGACACTGGAGACAATTTGATTCCAGAGTCCTGGGTCTTAATCCCCAAAAGAATACACGGTCTGCCTTCAGTCCTTCCTGCTGACAGGGCAGTGCTTAAAGGTCAAAGGCATAACAGATTGAGAAGGGACCTGAGTAAGAAGATAAGGTAAAATTTTAGTTTGCTTTGGGAAAGGAATGGGGAAAGTCCCTATTAAGCTTACAAAGAGGAAGAGGATTTGGAAGAATTTCAAGGATGTTAAGAGCCTGGAAATGGGATGCTTTTCTGTGATTGAAGGAGTTTTGAATGGAGAGGGGTAGAGATCAGATGGATAGATCCATGGATGAATGATGGAAAGATGAATGATAGATATGAGGATGGCAAAACATTGTTTCATATAATGCTGGAAGATGACCCACCTCAGTTTGGAAGACACTAGAAATACAATAGAGAAAGAGCTTCCTCCTCAAAGTAGAGGATGTGTATGATGTGGATGGAGCAAATCTTTCGGGGTCTTCATTTGCTGATGGGGCACAACTCAAAATGAGGAGAAACAGCTATAAGCACCCATTAATGATCATTACATGTAATGTATGAAGTGTCAATCTAGGAATGTTGGCAAAAAAGAGATGGCATGCATAAAGATTGATATCTTAGGAATTGCTATTTTTTTTGTTGTTGTGAAGTGCCATCGGTTGGTTCTCACTCATAGTGACCCTGTATCAGGTTTCCTAGGAGCAGGTGGGTTTGAACCCCTGACCTTGTCGTTCACAGTCCATTGCTGATCCTACAGTGTCACTCCCGGAATCTGAGGCATTGTTGTTGTTGTTGTTGTTCAGTACCATCGAGTTGGTTCTCACTCACAGTGACCCTGTATAGGGTTTCCTAGGAGTAGCTGATGAGTTTGAACCACCAACCTTACAGTTCAAATCAACCTTGTGATTGAGTGTTTATCCTACAGCACCATGCCAGGACTCTGAAATTAACTGGTATTGGCTGATTTGAATCTGACAGTCATAAAGTTTACTATGCTGGGAATGACAAATTGAAGAGGAATGGTATCACATTCATCATCAAAAAGAACATTTCAAGATCTATCTTGAAGTATAATGCTGTGTGTGAAAAAATAATATCTATACACCTACAAGGAATACCAGTTAATAACCACTAGTATTTAAATTTACCCAACAACCAATAAAGCCAGTGATGATGAAATAGAATTCTACCAAATTCTTCAAGGAATACATTCCACGGGGGAAACATGAGGTCACTATGCGTCGGAACCAACTTCTTCAGTCTGAAATGGATCAAGCCTGCAATCAAGATTTTTTGATAATTACTAGTGAATGGAATGCAAATGTTGGAAACAAAGAGGGAGAATCTGTAATTGGAAAATATGGCCTTGGTGATAGAAATGATGATGGAGACCACATAACAAAATTTTGTGAGAACAATGACTTCACTGTGAATGCCTTTTTTTAAAGGCTACTATACACATGGATCTCATCAGATAGCATACACAGAAATCAAATAGACTATATCTGTGGAAAGTAACATTGGAAAAGCTCCATATCATCAGCCAAAACAAGGCCAGGGACAAATTGTGGAAAAGAACATCAACTGTTCATATGCAAACTCAGGCTAAAGATAAAGAAAATTACAAGTCCATGAGAGGCAAAATATGACCTTGTACAGATCCCACCTCAATTTGGAGATCATCTCAAGAATAGATTTGATTCATTAGACACTAAAGACCAAAACCAGAAGAGTTGTGGGATGATATCAAAAGTATCATACAGAAAAAAAGCAAAATGTCATTAAAAAGACATGGAAAAAAGAAAATACTAAAATGAATGCCTGAAGAGACTCTGAAACATGTTCTCTTGTGTAGAGATGCTAAATCAAATAGAAGAAATGAGGAAGTAAAAGAGTTTAACAGAAATTTTTAAATGGCAGCTAAGGAAGACAGAATAAAATATTGTAATAGAATGTGCAAAGACCTGGAGTTAGAAAACTAAAAGGGAAGAACATGCTCAGCATTTCTCAAGCTGAAAGAACTGAAGAAAACATTCAAGCTTTGACTTACAATATGAAAGGATTCTATAGGTAAAATATTGAATGATGCAGAAAGCATCAAAAGAAGCTGGAAGGAATACACAGTCACTGTACCAAAAAGACTTGGCAGATGTTCAACCATTTTTGCTGTTGTTGTTGTTAGTTGCCATCGAGTCTGTACCGACGCATAGTGACCCTATGCACAGCAGAAAGAAACACTGACCAATCCTGGGCCAACCTCACTATTGTTGCCACGCTTGAGTCCATCGATGCTGCCACATGGCCAATCTGTCTCGTTGGGGGTCTTCCTCTTTTTCTCTGACCCTTCACCTACCAAACATGATATCCTTCTCCAGCGATTGGTCCCTCTTGACAACATGTCCGAAGTATGAGAGACAAAGTTTGACCATCCTGGCCTCCAAGGAGCATTCTGGCTGTACGTCTTCCAAAATGGATCTATTGGTCCTTTTGGCAGCCCATGGCACTTTCAGTATTTTCCTACAACACCATAACTCAAAAGCATCAATTCTTCTATGGTCTTCCTTATTCACTGTCCAGCTTTCGCAAGCATATGAGGTTATTGAAAATACCATGGCTTGGGTCAGACGCACCTTAGTCCTCAAGCTGACATCTTTGTTCTTCAACACTTTAAATAGGTCTTGTGCAGGAGATTTTCCCAATGCATTATGTCATTTGATGTCTTAACTGCTGCTTCCATGAGTGTTGATAGTTGATCCAAGAAGAATGAAGTCCTTGACAACTTCAATCTTATCTCTTATCTCAATTGATAAGAATGTTGTTTATTGGTCCAGTGGTAAGGATTTTTGTTTTCTTTACATTGAGATGTAATCCATACCTAAGACTGTGCTCTTTGATCTGCATCAGTAAATAATTTAAGTCCTCTTCACGTTCAGCAAGCATTTTAAGAGGTAGTATATGATCAAGAGTCAGTGGTACTGAAGGAACTCCAAGGTGCACTGAAGACTTTAGCAAAGAACAAGACTCCAGGAATTGAAAGACTACCAATTGAAATCTTTCAACAAACTGATGCAGTATTGGAGGCACTCACTCATCTATGCTAAGAAATTTGGAAGACACTACCTGGTCAACTGGTTGGAAGAGATACATATTTGTTCCCATTCCATAGAAAGATGACACAATGGAATGCAGAAATCCTCAGACAATATTATTAATATAACATATAGGCAAAATTTTG
>NW_006408544.1:11434667-11436442 GCF_000296735.1 Chrysochloris asiatica
TGTTGGAAGAAGTACAGCCAGAAAGTTCCTAAGAAACTAGGATGGTGAGACTTCATCTCTCATAATTAAGGCATATTATCAGGAGGGACCAGTCCCTGGAGAAGGACATCATGCTTGGTGAAGTAGAGGGTTAACCAAAAAAAAAAGAAGACCCCCAGTGTGATGGAACGGCACAGTGGCAAGAGCAATAGCCTCAAGCATAATAATGATTGTGAAGATGGTAAAGGATAGGACAATGTTTCATTCTGTTGTACATAGATTCTACCACAACTAACAGCAACACATCTGTGGGAAAAGACAATGGAGAAGCTCAATATTGTCAGTCAAAACAAGACAAGGGGCCAAATGCGGAACTGACCATCTGTTGCTCATATGCATGTTCAGGTTGAAGCTGATGAATATTAAAATAAGTACATGAAAGTCAAAATAGGACCTTCAGTATGTTCTACCTGAATTTAGAGGCCATCTAAAAAAAACAGATTTGAATCATTGAACATAGTGACTTAATACCAAAGGAGTTGAACATCATACATGAGGAAAACGAAAAGCCATTCAAAACACAGAAAAGAAAGAAAAGACCAAAATGTATGTTAGAAGAGACTCTGAAACTTTCTCTTTGACTATTAGTAGCTAAAGTAAATGGAAGAGATTATGAAGTAAAAGAGCGGAACAGAAAAAATTCAAAGGACAGCTTGAGAAGAAAAAGTAAAGTACTACAATATAATGTGCAAAGAAAATTAAAGGAAATTAAAAGAAAAGAATATAATCAGCATATCTCAAGCTCAAAGAACTGAAGAAAAACTCAAGCCTCAGCTTAAAATTCTGAATGATCCTGTGAGCAAAATATTGAAGGATGCAGGAAACATGAAAAGAAGATGGAAGGAATACAGAGTCATTGTAGCAAAGAGAACAATTTGAGGCTCATCAATATCTGGAAGTAGCATATGATTAAAATCAGTGGTACTAAAGGAAGATGTTCAAGCTGCAATAGGGCATTAGAGGAATACCAGACACCAGGAATTGAAGGAATACCAATTGGAATGTTTCAACAAAATGATGCAGTGCTTGAAACATTCAGTAGTCTACATGATGAAATTTGAAATACAATTAACTGGCCAATTCATTGGAAGAGATCCATATTTGTGCCAAACCCAAAGAAAGGTGACCCAACAGAATGCAGAAATTATCAAACAATTAATAAAACATGCAATTTGCTGAAGATATTTCAAAAGAATTGCAGAAGCACATTGACATGGAGCTGCCAAAAATTCAACTTGGATTCAGAAGAGGACATGGAATGAGAGAAATCATTGATGACATCAGATGGATCTTGGCTGAAAGCAGAGAATACAAGAAAGATGTTTACTTGTGTTTTATTGACTATGCAAAGATATTTGACTGTCTGGATCACAACAAACAAAACATGGGATACTAAATGTCTATGTAGTATCTTCCAACACCACCACATATCTGTCAGTTTGTCATACTGTGGTGGCTTGTGAGTTGTTGTGATTCTGGAAGCTATGCCACTGGTATTTTAAATACCAGTAGGGTCACCTATGGTGGACAGGTTGCAGATGAGCTTCTAGATGAAGACAGACTAAGAAGAAGAAGTGATGCACTACTTCCAAATATTTAGTCACTGAAAACCTTATGAATAGCAGAGAAACACTGTCAGCTATAGTGCAGGGAAATGAGACCCTCATGTTGGAAGGCACTCAAAATGAGACGGGGGAAGAGATGACTCCTCAAAATAGAGTTGACCGTGATAACGC
>NW_006408544.1:11441262-11478560 GCF_000296735.1 Chrysochloris asiatica
AGCCTTGTTTTCACTGGTGATATGCGAGTATAGTTTTCTTAAAGGTTATACAGAAATGGCTACAATCATACATTGACAAAGAACTTCTAGAGGTTCAAGCCAGATTCAGATGAGGCCATGGAACTAGGGATGTCATTGCTGATGTCCAATGGATCTTGGCTGAAAGCAGAGAATATCAGAAAGATGTTTACCTGTACTTTATTCACTACACAAAGGTTTTCGATTGTGTGGATCATGACAAGCTATGGAGGACATTGTGAAGTATAAGTATTCTGGAACACTAAATTGTGCTCATAAGGAATCTGTGCATGGACTAAGACGCAGTTGTTCAAACAGAACATGGGAACACTGAATGGTTTAAATTAAGAAAGTTGTGCGACAAGGTTGTATTCTTTCACCATACTTATTCAACCTGTATGCTGAGCAAATAATCTAGGAAGTTGGGTTATATGAAGAAAAACATGGCATCAGGATTGGAGGAAGACTCATTAACAACCTGTAATATGCAGGTGATACAACCTTGTTAGCTGAAAGTGAAAAGGACTTAAACATTTACTGATGACCTCAAAGAACACAGCCTTTGGTATGAATTACATCTCAATGTAAAGAAAACAAAAATCCTTATCACTAGACAAATAAGCAACATTCTTATCAATGGAGAAAAGATTGAAGTTGTCAAGGACTTCATTTTTCTTGGATCAACTATCAACACTCATGGAAGCAGCAGTCAAGAGATCAAATGATGTATTGCATTAGGCAAATCAGTTGCACAAAGCCTTTTTAAAGTGTTGAAGAGCAATGATGTCAGCTTGAAGACTAATGTGCACCTGAGCCAAGCCATGGTATTTTGAATAACCTTATATGCATGCGAAAGCTGGACAGTGAATCAGGAAGACCATAGAAGAATTGATGCTTTTGAGATACGGTGTTGGAGGAGAATATTGAAAGTGCCATGGGTTGCCAAAAGAACCAATAGGTCCATTTTGGAAGAAGTGGTGCCAGATGCCCAAAGTTCATCTCTCATACTTTGGACATATTGTCAGGAGGGACCAATCATTTGAGAAGGATATCATGTTTGGTAAGATGGAGGGCCAGAGAAAAAGAGGAAGACCCCCAACGAGATGGGTTGGCAAAATGGCAGCCTGGATGAACTCAAGCATGGCAATAGTGAGGTTGGACCAGGATCGGTCAGTGTTTTGTTCTGCTATGCATAAGGTCACTATGGGTCGGTACTAACTCTATGGCACCTAACAACAACAACAATTACCATCTGGTGAGGTCCATGTGTATAGTTGTCATTTATATTGCTGAAAAAGGTATTTGCAATGAATAAATAATTGGTCTTGCAAAATTCTATCATGCTGTCTCCAGTATCATTTCTATCATGAAAGCCATATTTACTATCCTGAGCAAATAATACTGAAAATGGAATTATATGAAGAAGAATGTGGCATCAGGATTTTAGGAAGGCTCATTAACAATCTGCAGTATGAAGATGACACAACCTTGCTTGCTGGAAGGGAAGAAGATTTGAAGCATGTTGTGAACATCAAAGAATATAGCCTTTAGTAAGGATTATAATTCAATGTAAAGAAAACAATCCTCACAACTGAACCAATAAACAACATCATGATAAACAAAGAAAAGATTGAAGTTGCCAAGGATTTCATTTTACTTGTACCTACAATTAATGATCATGGAAGCAACATACAAGAAATCAAACAATATATTGTTATTAAGAAAATATGCTGTAAAAGATCTTTTTACAGTGTTAAGAAGCAAAGATGTCTCTTTAAAGAGAACAATTAGCCTGACCCAAACTATAGTATTTTCAATCACCTCAAATGCGTGGGAAAGTTGGATGATGAATAAGGAAGACTGGAGAAGAATTCATGCATTTGAATTGTGATATTGGCAAGAAGTATTGAAAGTATATAGACTGCCAGAAGAACAAACAAATCTGTCATGCTTCCAAGTAAAGCCAGAATGCTCCTTAGAAGTAAGGATGGCGAGACTTCATCTCTCATACTTTGGACATGTTGTAAGGAGGTACCAGTCCCTTGAGGAGGATGTCATACTTGGTAAAGTAGAGGGTCAGAAAAACAGAAGAAGACCTCCAATTAAATGGATTGACACAGTAGCTGCAACAATGGTTTCAAACATAACAGCAATTGTGAAGGTGATACAGAACTAGGCAGTGTTTGACTCTGGTTTGTATAATGTTTCTATCTTTGATTCAGTAGCACCTAACTATATATCTGGAGCTTCAAAAACTTTGTGGAGAAATGGAATGAAACGATCATTAAATTTCCCCATGAACTCTTTGAAGCTTTTATATATGTTGTTGTTGTTAAATGCCATCAAGTCCATCCCTATTCATAGCAACTTGTGTAGAGTTTCCGAGGAACAGCTGGTGGATCAGAACCATCAACTTTGTGGTTAGTAGTCCAGTGCTGGTGGTACTGTTCAAACCCACCAGTTACTCCTTGGGAGAAAGATGAGATGTTTTGCTTCTATAAAGATTTACAGTCTCAGACACCCTTGTAGGAGTGGGTAAAGTTTGACCCACAGGTCATATAAGCCCTGCAAAATAATTTGGTCTGACCCTGCCAAGGTAACTGCAGTTCCAGTCATTACTTTAGGGGTACAATAATTATATGTTTGACCAAATATAGCTAATTTTTAAGATGATAATTTTGTACGGCCCACAGATGATGACTCTCCACCCTCACTATTCAGGGTCTCTGTGAGTCACAACTAACTTAATGGCACCTAACAACAATAGTGCACACACATATATATAATACAACAAGGGGAAAGCACTCATAAGAATTATAAACTTTGTTTCTGCAACTGGTCACTTGGTCATGACTGCTATTTAGAACTACCTTCTTTCACCACCCATTCCATATTCTCTTTGTCCCCAGTGAGCACCTTAGCTGGTTGTAGTTCTTTTCCTGGTGTAGTGACCCAAAACATCATTCCAAAAGGGTGTGGGCCATTAGTAGTCATGTCAGAATTAGGTTGCTATAGTTTTCCTTTGACTTTAATCACAGGGCATGGTAGTACTAAGAGATGCCCTAAGGGGTCTGTATTACAGACATACTCTTTACCTTCATTATGTAATATCAATCCAATTTCCCCTTGGTAATTAGGATCAATCACATCCTTCTTTGCCTATGGGTTCAAAGACTTGAGGTGTCCAAAGTGGGCAAGTAACATTTTTAACTTCCAGTTCAATGGAATCAGTGCTGTGTATCCTGGTGGAAGCACTACTTCCTTTGGAAATAAGTCCACTAAACCCACACAGCACAGAATAGCAAGGATAGGGAGCACTAGCGGTAATCATGAATGGTGTTACTCTCATTACACCCTTTGATTTCTGGACCTATGAATCCTGGCTAAAGGAAAAAATACCATCATTTATTGGATGGTGATTTAGAGCATAGGTAGTCTCCTGGAGTACATTGTCCCAATACTGCAAAATGCTGTCACCTGGTTGGCACCATAATTGTGTTATTAGAAGGCCATTCTATTGTTCTAGCAAGCCAGCTACTTAAGAATGATGGGAAACATGTTAAGACCAGTGAACTTCACGAACATGGGCCCATTCTCAATTCATTTGCTGTGAAATGATTTCCTTTATCCAAGGCAATGCTGTGTGGGATACCAAACATTGTGTGTAGGGAAGGCAGATACATATCCAGAGTGTCTATCTTAGTAAGAGCAAAATGCTGTGCTTTGCATGATGGAAGTTGTCCAATGTAGTCATCCTTGCACCAGGATACTGGCTGATTATCTCAGCGCATGTTGCCATATCACAGATTCAATGTTGGTCTCTGCTGCTGGCAGATTGGGTGCTCAGCAGTGGTTGTAGACAAGTTGGCTTGGTGAGTATAAGTCATGTTGTTGAATCCATACACAATCTTCACCACTGCCATAAAGACCACTTTGGTCAGTGAGAACATTGGGCAATGAAAGCACCATGGCTAGAGAAAGAGGATAACTGGTTTCCACAGAATGCTTCATTTTATCCACTAAATTGTTAAAATCCTGCTCGCATTCACATAAGACAAATAACTTCACTTCAAAGAGATCTATACACATATTTCCTCCCTATGTCTCCTTGTCACCAATTTTCCAATCATGGTTCTTTCAAGTCACAGACTATTCAGCCAAACCATTGGCCACATCCCACGAATTAGTTTACAATCACACATTTGGCCATTTATCTTTATACACAAAGTGAACAGCCAGGTGCAATGCTCAAAGTTCTGTCCATTGGGAGGATTTCCCTTTACTAATATCCTTTAGGGAGGCCCAACAAAGGACCTGCAGTGTTGACAAGGTCCACTTTTAAGTACAAGTTTTCTCATACTTCAAAGGTCTGAGCTTCCTTACAGAATTCTCCATGAGGCTATATGTGAACACTGGGAGAGAGAAGATATGTGACAGGAGTGGAGACCATGGGCATTTGGACCACTTTTCATGAAGTTTACTTGTGCCTTCAGGTCTTGATCAAGCCCAAACTCGTATAGACCACCTCCAATTAATGATAGCGTGATGCTGTGCCCATCAGATTTTTTGGCTCAAAGGGACAGCCAATATTCAGTTCATGATGGACAGCTCAGTCCATATAGCAACTTGTTGACCCTTACATAAGCATTCTGTCACTACTAAGGCCCAATAAAAAGCCAAAAATTGTTTCACAAAAAGAGGGTAGTTATCTGCAGAGGATGTCAGGGCTTTGCTTTAAAAACCCAAGGATCTTTTGTGTTATTCATCAACAAGGGATTGCCAAAGACTCCAAAAAGCATCTTTATTTGCCAATGACACTTCAGGTGCCATTTATTAGTTCAATTATATGGCCTAAGTAGCAGAGTCAGTCGCTTGGCAGCCTGGACTTGTGGCAAAGCCTTCTCTTGTTGTGGGCCCCAGTCAAACCTAGCAGGCTTTCAAGTCCACTGACAAACAGTCTGGAGTTGCATATCCAAGTGAGAGCTATTTTGCCCCCAAAATCTAAGTCCTGACAGGAATTATGCCTCCTTTTTAGTTGTAGGAGGGTCTAGATGAAACACTTTAGAAGGAATATCTCAACATGTCTCACACCACTGGATTCCAAGAACTTTCACTGAGATGGACTGCCTGAATTTTTCTCAGGTTAATTTTCCTCCTGCTAGCGTGCTAGAAGTCCTGGTGTGGTACTGTGGGATAAAGCACTGACCTAAAGGTGGTTTGAACCACAAGGTCGATGGTTCAAACTTACCAGTTATTCCTTGGAAATCCTATACAGGATGACTATGAGTGAGAATTGACTTGAAGGTACTTAGCATCAACAACAGCATGCAATCCACACTCTGCTGTCAGTTTGCCATACCGTGGTGGCTTGCAGGCTGGCAGGGTCACCCATGGTGGACAAGTTTCAGTTGAGCTTTCAGACTAAGACAGACTAAGAAGATAAGAAGTAGACTACTTCCAAATGTTTAGCCACTGAAAACCTTTTGAATAGCAGTGGAACACTGTCAAATAGCACCACGATATAGATTATTGAAACATTATGAAGTGCACTAGAATGATGTTAAATATAGTGCTGGAAGAGAAACCCCTCAGGTTGGAAGGCATTCAAAATATGATTGGGGAAGAAGAGTTGTCTCCTCAAAGCAGAGTTGACCTTGATGATGCAACTGAAGTAAAGCTTTCAGTACCATCATTTGCTGATGGAGCACAACTCAAAATGAGAGCAGCTGTAAATATCCATTAATAATCAGAACATGGAATGTACGAAGTATGACTCTTGAAAAATTGGAAGTTGTCAAAAATGAAATGGAACACATAAAAAATCAATATCCTAGGCATTAGTGAGCTACGATGGACTGGTATTGGTCATTTTGAATATGACAATCACTTGGTTTAGTATGCAAGGAATGACAAATTTAAGAGGAATGGTGTCATATTGATCATTAAAAAGAACATTTCAAGATCTATCTTGAAGTATAATGCTATCTGTGATAGGATAATGACCATATGCCTTAGTACTGGATCACAAGGTCAGTTTGAACGGTAAGATCAGTGGTTCAAATCCACCAGCTGCCCCTTGGAAACACTATACAGGGCTGCTATGAGTCAGCACTGACTTGATGGCACTAATCAACAACAACAACAACACAAGGAAGACAAGTATTATTTGAACTTATGCACCAACCATTAAAGCCAGTAATGCCTTCCAACCTGAGGGGCTTCTCGTCCAGCACTATATTTAACATCATTCTGGTGTACTTCATAATGTTTCAATATTCTGTATTGTGGTGCTATCTGACAGTGCTCCACTGCTGTTCAATATAGAGATGCTAAGAAAAGGAAAGAAATGAGGAGGTAAAAAAGTTGACCAGAAAATTTCAAAGGGCAGATTGAGTAGAAAAACTCAAATATTATAATGAAATGTGCAAAGATCTGGAGTTTAAAAACCAAAAGGGAAGAACATGCTCAGCATTTCTCAAGTTGCAAGAATTGAAGAAAACATTCAAGCTTTGACTTGAAATAGTGAAGGATTCTATCTATGGGCAAACTATTGAATGATGTAGAAAGCATCAAAAGAAGATGGAAAGAATACACAGAGTCACTGTACCAACAAGAAATGGTAAACCATTCCAAGAAAAAGCATATGATCAAAAGCCAATAGTATTGAATGATGAAGTCCAAGGTGTACTGAATATATTGGCAAAGAAGAAGGCTCTGGAAATTTATGGAATGTAAATGGAAATATTCCATGACTGTTGATGATTTACCTGAGCAAAATACAAATGTTTACCTGTGCTTTATTGACTATGCCTAGGCTTTCTACTGTGTTGATCATGACAAGCTCCTGACAACATTGCAGAGAATGAATTTTCCCAAACACTTAATTGTATTCATGAAGAACCTCTATGTAAGAATAAGAGGCAGTTATTTGAACAGAACAAGGTGACACTGGATGATTTGAAATCAGGAATGGTGTGGGCCAGGGTTGTATTCTTTCTCCATACTTATTCAATCTGTGTGCTGAACAAATAATCTGAGAAACTGAATTCTATGAAGAAGAATGTGGCATCAGGATTGGAGGAAGACTCATTAGCAACCTGCAGTATGCATAGGATACAACCTTACTTGCTGAAAGTGAAGACAACTTAAAATACTTACCGATGAAGATCAAAGACCACAGTCTTCGTACCTCAATGTAAACAAAACAAAAAAATTCTCACCACTGGAGCAATAAATAACATATTGATAGACGGAGAAACCATTGAAATTGTCAAAGACTTCATTGGGCTTTGATCCACAATCATCACTAATAGAAGCAGCAATCAAGAAATCAAACATAGTGCATTAGGCAAATATGTTGCACAAGACCTCTTAAAAGTGTTCAAAAGGAAAATGTCAGTTTGAGGACTGAGGTGTGCCTTACCCAAGTCAAGGTATTTTCAACAGCCTCATATGCATGTGAAAGTTGAACAACAAATAAAGAAGACTCAAGAAGAATTGATGCATTTGAGTTATGGTGTTGGAGAAGAATATTAAAAGTACCATGGACTCCAGGAGAACAGACAAATCTGTGTGGGAAGGAGTGCAACTAGAATACTCCTTAGAAGCCAAGATGATCAGACTTCATCTCTAATTCTTCAGACATATTATCAGGAGGGACCAGTACCTTGAGAAGGACATCATGCTTGGTAAAGTGAACAGTCAGCAAAAAGAGTGGACCCCAATGAAATGGATTTGCACAGTGGCAGTAGCAATGGGCTCAAGCTTATCAATGATTTTGAGGTTGGTGTAGGACCAGGCAGTGTTTCATTCTGTTGTGTATAGGGTCAGAACCGAATCAATGGCAACTAACAACAAATCATACAACTATCTTACCAATAAGTCTAGAGTCATTGATACATTTTTTACCTTACTAGGTCCAGTCAGCATAAAGTCGTCAATGTTACTTGCCAGTAGAAAATCTTATGGAAGGAAAAGGTGATCAAGGTCCCTACAGACTAAATTATGACATACAGCTTGAGAATTGATATATTTGCAGTAGGACAATGCAGGTTTATTGTTGGCCTTACCAGGTGAAGGCAAACTGCTTCTGGTGTTATTTGAAAACAGGTGGGATAATTAAGGTTTTGTGTCAGTCTGGGTGGGCCCGGTTTCTCAGTGGTTTTACAGTATAATATATTTATCACCTCCATGATGATAAATGGTATGATGCAAGCATATCCATGATGTGATCTTACGTCTTCAACTCTGATCTGAAGTAATTTTCCAATGTGTTGTAAATCCTCACTTCTGTGAAGTTAATGAGGTCAGATGCAAATCTACAGATTAGGTTGTATCTTCAGTCAATATCTTTTGAGATACATATGCAGAGAGAAGTGAGCAGAGAGAGAGGTCTACTACCAACACGATAGAACAACCAAGATAGAAGATCCAGGTGTAGAGTGTGTCTTTTGGACCTGGGGTTCCTACACTGAGAAGCTCCTAGCTACAGGGAAGATTGATGCCAAGACAGATGGAGATGTCCAAGGAATACTGGACATACAGATGCTGAAAGGTGACAAGGACCTTTCTATCCAGCCAACAAAAGTCAAGTCTCCCCCTACAGACAGCACTCTGAATTTAGACTTCTAGTCTCCTAAACTGTGAATGAATAAATGTCTTGTTTTTAAAACCATTCACTTGCAGTATTTCTGTTATAGCAGCACTAGATAACTAAGACAAGAAATATAATAGAAAAATACATTAGCTAGATTAATAGCTGCATACCAGGAATTGGCAGATGTATTAATTTGTTAAACTAATGAAACCACATCTGGAACAACACCTGCAATTTGTGTCTCCACCTGATTAAACTATGATAATCACTGTCATACTCCAAGATCTCTATCTGTTTTTTGCACAGACCAAATAGGCAAGTTAAAGGAAATGTGGTGGGAATCACCATCCTTACATCCTTAAAGTCTTTGATAGTTGCACAAATCTCTGAATCCTTCCAGGAATGCGGTACTGCTTTTGACTTACTATTTTTCTTTGTAGAGGCAGTTCTAATGGCTTCCACTTGGCTTTACCTACTATAATAGCCCTTATTCCATTTGCCAGGGATCTATTGGGAGTGGGTCACTCTGTCAGTTGCTGAGTATGTCTATTCCATTTATGTATTCAGAAATTGAGGAAATAACTACAGAATGGGTTCAGGGTGGACCCTCTGTGAGATGTACCTGAGCTAACACTCCATTAATAACATTACATCCATATGCTTCCACTCTGATTGATGGTCCACACTGACACTTTGAGTCTTCTGAATTCAATGTTCAGAGTCAATATCCAGTAATCCCAGAAAAGTCTGATTATTTCCTTTCCCCCAGTTAACAGTCATGCTTATAAAAGACCATAGATCCCTTTGGGGAAGACTGTGAGAAAGACTAACAGTATAAATTTTTGGTGTGTAGTGGTGTCCTTCCACAAGGGGACACGCCTTCCCCTTCATTCAAGTGGTTGTGGGTGTGTAAACTGGCTCCAGTCTGGGAAATGATTGAGGGGCTGTGATTCTCTATTACAGTGACTCAAGTTAGATTGCCATTCACTTGACCTAGAATTCTTCCACTTACACCATTATCCCACACACTTTATAATCATTCCCACACGTATGTCCCAGGTTTATGTTTGCATATATTAGAAAAAGTTAAGTAGATCTTCTGGAGTATACCATACCTCCTGGGTCACACTTTGTACCTCACTGTTTTCTGAACACTCGGACTTAAGCCTACATGAAGGTCTAGAAGCAAAAATGGGTGCTGAAGGTGGGTCCTGGGAATATTCAGCAATGTCTTGTAAGGTGTCTGCCTCAGGAAGATTCTTCAGTTATAGCTGGGTTAAGCTCATCAAATATGGTTGGAAAGGATTATTGTTTTCTTGGGGAGGGTGGTTTACAGACAAATATCAAGAAATCTCTTCAGATGGAAGGGATGGTCCTATTGGAAGAACGTAGTCAATGGAATTCAGGGGCCCAAAGTCCCCATTTTCCTGATTGTCTGTCTAGATGTCCCTATCCAAAGTTTTAAGATCCCATTTCTTCCCAATCATTGCCCTCACTTTAACTTCAGACACCATTAAAGGCTGGAAATGAAGAGTGGCATTGTAATTCAGCCACTTGTATAAGACTTTGGGTCCAGTATTAAGCAATATCAGTTCTGTTATTATAAGAAATAGTCATTTTTTACAGTGCAAGTAGCAACTTTCAGATTTTTTATGTAGCATTGAGCTGTGATTCCAAAATCCTGAGTTCATCTCTTTTATCACTTTGTCTATCAAAAGTAAGACCAACCAATAAGCTTCCTTATACTTCTTATTGGTGTCCTGGTGTGACTCGATAAGATAAGCACTCAACTGCAAACAGACTCAATGGCACTTTTACAACAGCAGTAAGTAATATATTTCTTATCTGGACAAACTCTCTAACATGTAATTATCTGGAGTCTTGTTTCTCAGAAATAGTGACCTGTTGGTGGTGATCTTCGTTTATTTCTATTGCTACTTTGCCATGTATTAGCAGGGCCCTCTTTACTACTTGGGACATGAGTCAGCATCTTTGAGACTAGTCACACGTGATAACCAAGTTCCTTATAATTTTGGTCTCTAGATGCACTCCAATACCAAATACCTTAGGCTGAGTTCTTTAAAGCAGCAAACTCTCAAGGAAATGACTCACATGGTTGTAGAGGCTGGCAAGTCCCAAATCTATGGGCCAGGCATCAGTCTGGAAACTTTGTCTGCTTCTTATGGTTTCAGGGGCAGACAACCCCACAACAGGCAAATCAGACAACAGGCTTTTGTCTCAAAGGGCTGCAAATCACAAAATTATCATGCCAGATGACAGGTTACTAGCTCACAGTGTGGTTGTTGTTATGCACCATCAAGATGGTTCCAACTCATAAGGACCCCATATACAGCAGAACAAAACACTTCCCAACCCAGTGCCATCTTCGCAATTGTTGCAATGTTTGAGCCCATTGATAAAGCCACTGTGTCAATCTATTTTGTTAAGAGTCTTCTTTTTGTTGCTGATCTTCTACTTTATCAAGCACAGTATTCTCCATGGACTGGTCCTGCTGATAACATGTTCAAGGTACTTGAGACAAAAATCTCATTATCCTTGCTTCAAAGGAGCATTCTAACTGTACTTCTTCCTGGACAGATTAATTAATTCTTCAGGCAGTGCATAGTATATTCAATATTCTTTGTCAATGCCATAAATCAAATGCATCAATTCTCTGGGCTTCCTTATTCATTATTCAGCTTTCACAAGCATATGAAGTGATTGAAAATACCATGGCTTAGGTTCAGGCACATCTCAGTCCTTGAAATGACATCTTTGCTTTGAAGACTTTTTAGAGGTCTTTTGTAGCAGAAGCTGGCAAAATCCAGAATCAGCAGATCAAATGATAGACTGCTGGCTCAAGTTCCCAGAAACAGATGCCTTGCCAGAGAATCTATCTATCTATCTATCTATCTATCTATCTATCTATCTATCTATCTATCTATCTATCTATCATTGGATGCAGGGCACACCAAGGAAGTTCCCATTACACCAGAGTAAGGGTGTGATTTGAGTCAAGTCCTCTTGTAAGGTTGTGACTCAAGGTATATTCTACAATAGCCCAAACCAAAAACCCATTGCCATTGAGTTGATTCTGACTCACAGTGACCCTATGTTCTGAGGCTGTGAATCTTTACAGGAGCAGAAAGCTTCATTTTCTTCCACAGATTGGTTAGTGGATTTGAAGTATTGATCTTGAAGTTAGAAATGCAGTGCTTATTTCCTTGTCCTATACTTATCCTTTCTTAATTAAGAAAGGTGTTCTTAATTAAGAAAGGTGTGTGACAAGGTTGTATCCTTTCACCATACTTATTCAACCTGTATGTTGAGCAAATAATCCAAGAAGCTGGGTTATATGAAGAAAAACATGGCATCGGGATTAGAGGTAGACTCATTAATAACCTGTGATATGCAGATGATACAACCTTACTTGGTGAAAGTGAAGAGGATTTAAAGTATTTACTGATGAAGATCAAAGATCACAGCCTTCAGTATGGATTGCATCTCAATGTAAAGAAAGCAAAAATCCTCACCACTGGACCAATAAACAACATTATTTTCAATGGAGAAAAGATTGAAGTTGTCAAGAACTTCATTCTTCTTGGATCAACTATCAACACTCATGGAAGCAGCAGTCAAGAAATCAAATGATGTATTATGTTAGGCAAATCTGCTGCACAAGACTTTTTAAAGTGTTGAAGAGCAAAGATGTCAGCTTGAGGACTAAGGTGCGCCTGACCCAAGCCATGGTATTTTCAATAATCTCATACGCATGCGAAAGCTGAATAGTGAATAAGGAAGACTATAGAATTGATGCTTTTGAGTTACAGTGTTGGAGGAGAATATTGAAAGTGCCATGGGCTGCCAAAGAACCAACAGATCTGTGTTGGAAGAAGTGCAGCCAGAGTGCTCCTTGGAGGCCAGGATGGCCAAACTTAGTCCCTCGTACTTTGGACATATTGTCAGGGATGGACCAGTCACTAAAGAAAGATATCATGTTTGGTAAGGTAGAGGGTCAGAGAAAAAGAGGAAGACCCCCATCAAGGTGGATAGGCAAAGTGGCAACATCAGTGGGTTTAAGCATAGCAACAATTGTGAGGTTGGCCCAGGATCAGACAGCGTTTTGTTCTGTTGTGCATAGGGTCGCTATGAATCGGTACACACTCGATGGCACCTAACAACAATAACAAATACTTATAACACACCAGGGCTCCTTATCTTACACTTGTTGTTGTTGTTAAGTGCCATCGAGTCGATTCCAACCCATAGCGACCCTGTATAGGGTTTCCAAGGAGCAGGTGGTGAGCTTGAACCACCGACCTTGCAGTTCAAATGACTTTGCAGTCTGACGCATTAGCCCACAGCGCCACACCAGGACTCCTATCTCACACTAAGCATGCCTTATTAATATAGAGATGCTAGGATGTGTAATGCATAAAATGGAGACTAATTATATCAGATCATAAAATGCAGGATAATCACATAATACTAGTCATGTTGATATATAACATTAACCATTATAGATCGGTATCATATGACCCCAATTTCTGCATAATGTGGGCTTCATAAGGCTCTGTCATAGTTGTTAATCCAGAACCAACTAGCTGAATCTGATGAATTTGGTTCTGTTTTATAAAGTAAGTTTCTTCTCATATCTGCCACCCCCTGTCTATCTGCACTGGTGGTGCCAGGATTTAACGGACAGCTTTGGCTTTGATGTGTCTGGACTTGTTCTTGTGGTGGTTTGTATTTTGCTGTGATGCTGTAAGCGATGACACTGATATTTCAAATACATGGGTCACCATGGTAGGCAGGTTTCAGCACAACTCCCAAGCTAAGATACACTATGAACAAAGGCTGACAATGTAATGCCTAAGTTAGTCAATGAAAACCCTATGGAAGACAACAGAATCTTGTTTGATATAGTTCTGGAAGATGAGCCTCTAAGTTGGAAAGCATCACACAATAGTCACAACAATGGACTCAAACATATCAACAATTATGAAGCTAGATCAGGACTGGGCAACCTTTTATTCTGCTATACAAGATCAGCATGACTCAGAGCCTACTCAATGACAACTAAGAACAGTTTCATATTTTGGTGGCCAAATTATTAAAATCACAGTCCTCTCCTCCTCCTGTATCTCTCTACAATTAGAAAGCTAACTTATAATTGTGAAAAATTGTTGGGAAATATAAAAAAATAAGGAAAACAAAACAAAAAACTCTACTATCCAGAAGTAAATCTATTAACCTCTAGTTTCCATCCTTTCCTTGTGTGTGTGTTTTAAACCTAGTTGGTATATATGTGTTAACATATAATACTTATTCAACTTAGTCCTCTGCTATTTTTCACTTAAAATTATTACATAAGCATTTTTACAACATTATAAACTGTTCATAAACATCATTATATGAATGCATCATGATTTATTTAGTTTCCCACTGTTAGGCATTTAGATTTTTCTCAGTTTTCCACTATTTATAAATAATGTTGTATGAAATTTTGTATATGTGTATGCATAAATCCTTATTCACAATTCACATCAATCCTTTAGTTTGTATGTCTGGTACTGTGATTGCCGGCTCAAAATTATAAACACAACAGTATATTTGAAGCCCTGGGAATTCATAGCAATTTTTTTCTTCCTGTTTGAATTTTATGTCTTCCCTGCTCCCTAAAAGACTCCTGGTGTGGTGGAGAATAAACACCCAACTTCAATGTTGGTTTTAACTGCAAGGTTGGTGGTTCAAATCCTCCTGGCTCTTAACAAAGCTCTCTGATAGAAGATTTGGTGGCATAGTGGGTTAAATGTTGGGCTGCTGACTACAAGGCTGGCAGCTCAAGACCTCCAGCTGCTCCATGAGAGAAAGATGAAGATGTCTGCTCTCATATAGACATCATAGAAAATCAGATAGAGCATTTCTATTCGCTCCTATACGGTCACTATGGGTTTGAATCGACTTAATGGCAATGGGTTTGGTTGGTTTCTACTTCTTAAAGGGCAGTTCTACCTGGTGTGATTTTACTTCTTCTTAATACTTTTACTTTGAGACATGATGGAAAAATCTTACAGGTACACATGTAAAAATAAGATATGATCATAGTTGATAGTGAAGACAATCTAACCAGAAAGCTTTGTCAGGTAACACAGAAGCTAAAGTTGAGAGCACGGCTGAAAGGTATTAATATTCTTCTCCTTGTTCCTCACTTTCTCCTGCAACAGAATCCACACCAACCCTCATGATCCTTCTCAAGGGCAGCCATGTCCTCACAGGCTTCAGAAAATTCTCCTCCCTCTGATCCCTCACCCATGTACCAATGAACCAAGGCACACTCGGCATACATCAGGTCAAACTTGTGATCCAGGTGAGCCCAGGCCTCAGCAATGGTTGTGGTGGTGTTCAACATGCACACAGCTCATTGTACCTTGGCTAAGTCTCCACCAGATACCACAGTGGGAAGGTGGTTATTAATGCTAACCTTGAAGCCAGTGGACACTGATCCACAAACTTGATGCTATGCTTGGTCCTGATGGAGGCAAAGGTAGCACTGACATCTTTTGGAACCATGCTGCCATGGTACAATAGGCAGAAAGCCATGTATTTACCATGGTGAGGGTCACATTTTACCATCTGATTGGCTAGCTCAAAGCAAGTATTGGTAATCTCTGCTACAGAAAGCTCTTCCTGGTAAGCTTTCTCAGCTGAGATGGCAGGGAAGTGTGTGGCCAGAGGGAATGGGCACCAGGTTGCTCTGGAATTCTGTCAGGGCACCATCAAATCTGAGGAAGCAGTGGTAAAGGACACAATCTGGCTAATAAGGTGTCTAAGGTTACTACAAGTTGTTGGTGTTGAGTGCCATTGAGTCGGTACTGACCTATAGCAACCCTGTTTAGATTTTCTGAAGTGCCGCTGGTGAGCTTGAACCACCAACTTTGCAATTCAAACTGACCTTGCAGTCCAGTGTATTAACCCTCAGTGCCACAATAGGTTGGGTGCTCTATATCTAGGTATCTGTGACAGATGTAATAAATGGCTTTATTGTTTACCATGAAGGCACAATCTAAATGCTCCAGGTTAGAGTGGGTGGTGAGGATGGAGTCTTACAGCTCAACTACAGATGTAGAAACATGGGGAACTGAGTAAATGGAAAATTCTAGTTTGGATTTCTTGCCATAATCAACAGACCAGCATTCCATCAGCAGAGATATGAAGACAGATATCTACACCAAAGCTGTGGAAAACCAAGAAACCCTGAAATCCTGTCCACTGGTCAGTCAGCTTGCAGTATCTGTCCAAGATGAGACCAGTGATGTTCTTGCTGAGGGTGTAGTGTTTAAGGGCATAGTTATTGGCAGCATCTTCCTTGCCAGTGATGAGCTGTTCAGGGTGAAAGAGCTGGTGGTAGGTGCCAGGGCAAACTTCATCAATGACTGTAGTTCCAGGACTACAAACACTGCTCTAGGCACATGCTTGCCAGTGCCCATTTCTCTGTAGGATTTAACTCCTCTTCCAATGGTCTTGTCACTTGACATCTGACCATTGGGCTGGATGCCATGTTCCAGACAGCAGCGCTCCCAGCAGGCATTGCCATTCTGGATACCACTCTGGCAGTAGTAGGTGAAGATGCTGCGGGTTAGGAGTAGGCACTAGGTCCTGGTTACCATTCGTGACAAGCTAAGAGTCCAGGTAAGTAAGGCACTTTGTATGGCTTTCTTGATGAAGTCCAAGTTTCCTGGAGTAGCACACAGGACTGTTTATAACGGATTGCTACCCACCACCCAGCTTTAATTCCTGTTCACCTTCTCCACCTGCTTCTACACTTAACTCCCTGGAATTCTGTGAGTACATTCAACTCATGCAATTAATACTATGTCTTTATACATACTATTTCTCCACATTTAATGCTTTTCCTCCAGTCTTTATCTAAACAACTCCTGTTCTTTCTTTAGAACACATCTCAGATCTCTGCTCTTCCATGAAGCCTTGCCTGACTTCAAGTACAGTTCAGATGACCCTGCTTTCCCCATGGCAGCCAGAGTTCTTCTCTATGTTAACACTTACAACTCTGTGTTGCCCTCATTGATTTACTTCATCAGGAGCTCTGGATAAGATATGTACAAACAGTCTGTGGCTAAGGAATCCTTTTTTCAAACACATTCCTTATATTACTAGTAGTTAACTTTTTTATTTTTTAGCATATATGATATGCTTGGTAAAGTGCTTTAAGCAAATTACATTCATTACTTCATTTAATCCCTCTAGTAGCCTTTTACAAATGAAGAAACTGAAGCTTAGAAAGGTTAAGTGACCTGTCCAAGGAAGGTAGAATTGTTGTTAAGTGCTATTGAGTCAGTTACAACTCAGTGATCCTGTATAGAGTTTCCAAGGAGTGGCTGGTGAGTTTGAACTTCCAACCTAGCCATTCAAACTGATCTTGCAGTCCATTGCTTAGCCTATAGTACTATTGGGATTTAAATCTAGTCATGAACCTGTTATATGTCTCTGGAAAAAATGGAGAGGAGTCCCATATGAGGGGTTTCCTCAGACTCCTGCAATTTTTCTAAACACAGTTTGAAGACTACTCCATTCTAGATCCTCAGTGGGTCATTTCATATTTACCTTTGTATTCTGGTGTCCAGTGTCTTGGTTCAGGAAATGTTCCTTGAAAGGATGAATGAATGATTTCTTCCTTTGCAAGTTATAGGGAGTTATTCTTTTCTCTATACTCTTTACTGAACTTGATGTAAAAACAAGTAATGCAAGTCCAGAACGACTTCGGAATAAGAGTCTCAAGGCTCACTGGCTAGTAGGTCAGACTGTGACTGGGCTGCCGAGACTTCTCACAGTGAGGCACCTGGAAGGAGCTCAGGAGACGGGAGTGCGTATTAGTACTTGGGGAGTATGGGGGGCAATTTCTTGATGAAAGGTTAAAGAGTTCAGTTCTTGCTGGAAGCAGTGATTAGTCTGGTCCCTTTCATCAGAATTCAGCTCTCTCTACCACGGTAAATAATAGACTAATTAGGCATCTGGTTTACTTGATTTCCCATGGCTAAGGCCAATTTCTGAAACGCAATATGCTATTTGATGTACCAGCATGAATTCATCCTAGGCTCCGGAGCCTCCCATCAGCAACAACCAAAAATAACTCACGGAAAAGTTCCACGCATGTTGAACACAAAACATCCTAAAATGTAACCTGCATTCTGTCGTAGATCTGCTCAGCTGAATCTCTAATGGGGTAACAGGCTGTAAGCAGACCCCAGTCTGCTTAGGCAAGGGCAGAGAGAGGGAGGAGTATGGTGGAGGGATAAGATATGAATAGAGTAGGTTAATTGGAATAGATCCTGGAAGAGATGGCCTGGAAGCAATATATATGGAGTGGTAGGGGAAGTTGAAAAAGGTTACTTCCGAACTGTCAGGCTGCCTACAGACCCACCTTTTTAACTCTCTGTGGCCTGAATAATTGAGGAATTATGGTATAGGGAAACTAGATTTAACTTAGAAAACAGGATTAAGTAGAACACAAGCTAGGATAACAAAGAGGATATGAAGAAAAACATTTCAGAAGTTGTAGGTTTGTGATAGAGATCCTACGTAGCTGAAGTCAAACATCTCAGAATTTCCAAATTTGTAACCTTGAGAAAAGAATCTATGCACGGGAGCTCTTTGTGACAGGGGAACAACAGGGGTAAAAAATGAAAGAAAGAAGATGAGTTAAAGGACATGCAATACAGTGTGAGAGAAAGGAGGTAGTTTAAAAGTTAAGAGTGCAGTGGCTTTCTCTGCGATGCTGCAATGCCATCTTGCTGGGAAACAATGGGTCAGATGAGGCAATGACTGAGATTTCTCCAAGTACTCCTCTGCCAGGTGATGGAAATACAGGATGAATCAGACAGATCCTGCCCCTGAGAAGCTCACATGTTAAAGGAGGCAGACAGGATAAGTACCACTAAATTGCAATGTAATGTGTGCTTTATTCCTGAAGTATACCCACGTCTACAAGACTTCTAATGCAATGCTTATGATATCAGCACTGGACTGCTAACCACAAGGTGGGTAGTTCAAAATCACCAGCTGCTCCTCAGAAACTCTGTACAGGTTTGTGATGAGTCAGAACCAACTCAATGGCACTTAACAACAACAAAATAGGATGCCTGTAGAAGTTGGAACAGACTCCACAGCACACCACCTCCACCACCATCCTAATGGAGAGAATGTGCTTTAATCAGTAAATTGCTTGAAAAGTTCTCCTCATGTAAGTGCAGCATATCTGGTCTGCACAAAGCAGCAGGAAAGTAAAGCAAGAACCTTTGTACTGGAGGAGTTTGCCATTTACCCACTCAAATAGAACATACAGCTAGAGGAGACACTACTACATGGAAGACATCCTACAAATGTTTATGGAATAAATCACAAAATGAGAGAAGCAAAGTCTATTAATTGTTAAAGAACAGTGAAATGAGAGCTCTCTGTGAACAGTGTTTAGGGAAAGCTTCTTAGAAAAGATAGGCCTGGAAGGTGGGTTCTAAAGAACAAACAAAAGTTTGAGAATGACTTAGTGTGTCTTTTGGCTTAAAAGAAATTTTCTTCTCTTTCAGCACTTCCATATGTCATCTAACAGTTTATGAGTGGATTTCTTCTTTTTTTTTTTTTGTCTGCCTTTTTATCCTCTCTTCCAACACAAGTTTATTGAGGGTCTGTATCCTGTGTGGCATTGTTGTTGTTAGGTGCTGTTGAGTTAGTACCAACACATAGCAACCCAATGCACAACAGAACACTGCCTGGTCTTGCACCAATCTCACAATTACTGGTGTGCTTGAGTCCATTGTTGCTGCCACAATGTCAATCCATCTAGTTGGGGGTATCCGTCTTTTTCGCCGACTCTCCACTTTGTCCTTCTCAAGGGACTGTTTCCTCTTGAAAACATGTCTGAAGTATAAGAGATTAAGTCTGGCCATCCTGGCTTCTAAGGAGCAATATGACTGTATTTCTTATAACATAGATTTGATTGTTCTTTTGTCAGTTCATAGTACTTTTAACATTCTCCTCCAATACCTTAACCCCAATACGTCAATTCTTCTATGGTCCTCCTTATTCATTGTCCAACTTCCACATGCATATGAGATTATTGAAAATACCATGGCATGGGTCAGGTGCACCTTAGTCCTCAAACTGACATCTTTGGTTGTCAGCACTTTAAAGAGGTCTTGTGCAACAGATTTGCCTAATGCAATATGTCATGTGATTCCTTGAATGGTACTTCCATGAGTGTTGATGACTGATCTGAACAAAATAATGTCTTTGACAACATCAAGCATTTTTCCATTTATCCTGATGTTTATTGGTCCAGTGATGAGGATTACTGTTTTCTTTATGTTGAGATGCTACCTATACTGGAAGGCCATGGTCTTTGATTTTCTTCTGTAAGTATTTTAAGTCCTGTTTGCTTTCAACAAGCAAGGTTGTATTATCTGCATATTGCAGGTTGTTAATGATTCTTCCTCCAATCCTGATGTCACATTTGTCTTCATAAAATCCAGCTTCTCATATTATTTGCTCAGCATACAGAATACAAACTGGCACATACCTTTTCCAGTTTTAAACAATTGAGTATTCTCTTAATCTGTTCAAGCAACTGCTTCTTGGTCTATGTACAGGTTCCTCATGAGCACAATTAAGTGTTCTGGGATACTCATTCTCTGCAGTGTTGTCCATAGCTTGTCACGTCCCACACAACTGAAAGCCTTTGCAAAGTCAATAAAGCATAGGTAAACATTTTTCTGGTATTCCTTACTTCCTACCAAGATCCATCTGATATCAGCAATGATATCCCTCCTTATTCCATGTCCTTATATGAATTTGGCTTGACCTTCTGGCAGCTCCCCTGTCAATGCACTGTTGATGCCATTTTAAAATTATCTTTAGCAAACTTTTACTTGCATGCAATATTAATGATATTGTCATATTATTTCTGCATTTCGTTGGGTCACCTCTCTTTGGATTGGGCACAAATATTTATCTCTTCCAATCAAATGGCCAGGTACAGCTGTATTCCAAATTTCTTGAATGCCTTCAGTTCTGCATCTGTTTTTTGAAAGATTTCAATTTGTTTTCCATCAATTCTTGGAGCCTTGTTCTTTGCCAATGCTTTCAGTACACTTTGGACTTCTCCCTTCAGTATCATTGGTTCTGGATGACATGCTACCTCTTGAAATCATTGAACATTGGTTTTTTTATTTATTTTTTTGTACAGTGACTCTGTGTATTCCTTCCATCTTCTTTTGATGCTTAATGCATCATTCAATATTTGGCCCATAAAATCCTTCACTATTACAAGTCAAGGCTTTAATTTTTTCTCACATTACCACAGCTTGAGAAATGTTGAGTGTCTTCTTCCTTTTTGGTTTTCTAACTCCAGATCTATGTACATTTCATTATTTGACTTTGTCTTCTCAAGTTGCCCTTTGAATTTTTCTACTCAACTCTTTTACCTCCTTTTTTCTTACATTTGCTTTAGCATCTCAATTTTGGAAAGCAAGCTTCAGAGTCTCTTCTGATACCCATTTTGATCTTTTCCGTGTTTCTTGTCTTCTTAATACCTTTTGCTTCTCCCGTATGATGTTCTTGATGCCATTTTACAAGCCCTCTGATTTTTGGTCATTAGTGTCCAATGCATCAAATCTGTTCTTGAGATGATCTCTAAATTCAGGTGGGATATGTTCATGGTCATATTTTGGCTATTGTGGGCTTGTTTTAATTTTCTTTAGCTTCAGCCTGAACTTGCATCTGAGCAATTGAAGGTCTTTCTCACAGTCTGCCCCTGTTCTGGTTTTGACTAATAATATGGTGCTTTTCCACTGTCTCTTCCTCAGAAGTACTGTTTGATTTCTGTGTATTCCATCTGGTGACATCCACATGTATAAAGGTATTTGCATGAAGAAGCCATTGGTCTTATAAAATGCTATTATGTGATCTCCAGCATCATTTCTATCACAGAGGCCATATTTTCCAACTACTGATCTTTGTTTCCAACTTTTGCATTCCAATTGCCAATAATTATTAAAATAATTACATCTTGATTGCATGTTTGATCAATTTCAGACAAATAAGTTGGTAGAATTCTTTAATTTCATCATAACTGGCTTTAATGATTTGTGTGTAAATTTGAATAATAGTGGTATTAACTGGTCTTCCTTGTAGGTGTATGGATTATTCTATTACAGGCAGTGTTGTACTTCAAGATAGACCTTGAAATGTTCTTTATGATAATGAATGTGATGCCATTCCTTCTCAATTTGTCATTCTTTGCATAGTAAACCATGTGATTGTCAGATTCAAAACGTATAGTGCCAGTCCATTTCAGCTCAGTAATGCCTAGGATACTGATGTTTATGTATTGCATTTCATTTTTGACAACTGCCAACATTCCTAGATTCATACATTTTACATTACGTGTTCTAATTATTAATGGATGTTTACAACTTTTTCTCCTCATTTTGAGTCATGCCCAATCAGCAAATGAAGGCCCCAAAAGCTTTACACCATTTGCATAATCATGGTCAACTTTACTTTGAGGAGGCCACTCTCCCCAGTCATATTTTGAGTATGGCTCAATCTGAAGGGCTCATCTTCTGGCACTATCTGGCACTATCTCCGACAATATTCTGGTGGTCTTCATCATGTTTCAATATTCAGATGCTATCTGACAGCTTTCCACTGCTATTCATAATGTTTTCAGTGGAAGTAGTCCATCTCTCCTTCTCCTAGTTTGTCTAAATCTGAACGTTCAGCTGAAATCTGTCTACCATGGGTTAAGCTACTGGTATTTACAGTACTGGTGGCATAGCTTCCACAATTACAGCAACACACAAGACATCATAGTATGACAAACTAACAGACATGTGGTGGTTACAGATGGGTATGCACCCATTATCTCTGGTTTATGCCTGTATTGTGCAATGGCATAGAAATGATTAAGGTTAAGTTCATGCCCTCAATGGTATTACAGTCTATTGTAGACTATGGGAGATGGGGGTGGGGATGGGGGGGCAATGAGATGAATGCTATAAGAGCCAAATGCATAAAATGTAGCTATAGTTCTCATACACCTACTACTGAAGTTTATTTAATACATATAGTCACTTGATAACACAAATTGTTAAGTGTTCATCTACTAACTGATGGTTGAATCCACTCGGAGGTGGAACAGAAGACGGGCATAAAACCTCCTACAAAAGATCACAGTCACTGAAAACACTATGGAGCATAGTTCTAAACACATGGGGTTCCCATGAGTCATAATTGACTTGAAAGCAACTGGTCTCTTTAAAATATATACATATTGTCTAATCCTGACCCAAATCCCATGAAGTGGATACAGTTATTCTAATTTTATAGATAAGGAACCCAGAAAGTGTAATCAATCTGCTCAAAAGGCACTTCCTAGAAGCTCTTTAAATCCCTGTATGGATTTAGTCAGTTGGTGAAAGGTACTCACTGTCTTTTGGTATAAAAATATGAGAAATTGAAGAGAACAACCAACTTTACAGAAATATTACTCTGAAAGAAGAGATCCATTTCTCCATCCTTATTTCTTCCAGAGAGTCAAAGTTATAATCTAGAGAGTTAGAAAAACCATGTCTTTTTATCACAGGTTGGAGAAGTTGCCCTTTAGAAAAATAATGATTTATCTTAAGACACCTTAAAGTTTTATAAACCATCTCAAACAGTTGTAGGAAAAACTGTAAAAATTTCATGAACCCAAAGCACCCTACGTTCTCAGACCCCCCTGTACAACATTATATTTACTTCAAGTCTTTATCCCCATATTGAACCTTCAGTGGCTATTTACTGATTCCCTGGACCGTGTTGGTAAGAGTGGAAAAATACTTGAGAAAACCTAAAAGTGTGGTCTATAGTGGTATTGATAGTTCCTTTATCTATTTCTCATGAAATCTATGGCAGCTGGCTACTGTCTCTTCGTATTTCAGTAAGACATTCCTTCCCACCCTACCCCAGGGCAGTAACCCCCTCTCACTTTTATAAAACATTTTGTATTTACATACAGGGGATTGCTACTATTTATGAGGTAGGCAGGACAGAGATTGTTCTTCTCTTTAACGGGTGAACACAATGAAGTTTAGGAAACTAACATTTATGGAGTATCTGCCACGCACTAAGCACCTTCATAAAAATTTTATTCAAACTGACCTCGCTAGCAGCAGCCATGACTTTTGTACTGTGTCATGGAAAACCAGTAAGTAGATCATGTACTATAACCAATAAACACTCCAGATTGTTGGAGCCAGAAGGGCTCTTTGGAGATCATCCTACAAAGGATATATGAGGAAGGGGAGGAGTGACTAAACGTTTAGAGAAGGAATGATACTTGCCTAAGAACATCAACCAAATAAACAGTAGATTACTCAGACTGAGAGTTAGTATTCCCAATCACCCTTGCTACCACAAAGTTTAGCTGCTCCATTTATGAGGATGGAATATAGTTTTGAGACCTCACATTCCTGATACCAGAGTCACTGAGGCCTCAATGGGTCAGTCTACAAATGCCCCATTTTTTTTAAAAACCTAGTTGCTGTTGAGCTAATTGTGACCCATATATTGCAGAGCAGAACTGTGCTACATAGTTTTCAAGGCTGTGACCTTTCAGAAGAAAATTACCAAGTCTCTTGTCCAAGTACTTCTCGGTGAGTTTGAACTGCCAACCTTGCAGCTAGTAGTTGAATACATAACTGTTTATGTCATCCAGGGACTCAACAAATGCACTGTGGTTTTTGTTGTTCAGTGCTACCGAGTAGGTTCTGACTCATAGAGATCCTGTTCACAACAGAATGAAACACTGTCTGGTCTTGCACCATTCTCACACTTGTTATGTTTGAGATCATTGCTGCTGTCACTATGTAAGTCCATCTCGGGGTCTTACTCTTTTTCACTGATGCTCCACTTTCCCATGCATGATATCCTTCGCAAGGGACTAGTTCCTCCTGACAACATTTCCAAAGTATGAGAGACTAAGTCCCACTTTCCCCCTTTATTTCTAAGGAGCATACTGGCTGAACTTCTTCCAAGACAAATTTGTTTGTTATTCTGGCAGTTCATGGTGCTTTCAAATATTCCTCACCAACACCATAATTCAAATGCATCACTTCTTTTCTGGTCTTCCTTATTCATTGTCCAACTTTCACATGCACATGAGATCATTGAAAATACGGACCATGTCAGATGCACCTTAGTTCTCAAACTGGTATCGTTGCTCTTGAATACTTTAAAGAGGTCTTTTGCATCAAATATGCCTAATGCAATACATACTTTTATCTCTTGACTGATGCTTCCATGAACAATGATTGTGAATCCAAGCAAAATGATGTCTTTGACAACTTCAATCTTTTATCTATTTATCATAATATTTATAAATCCATTTGTGTGTATTTTGTTTTCTCTACATTGAGGTACAATCTATATTGAAGGCTGTGGTTTTTTAGCTTTAACAGGAATTATTTCAAGTCCTCTCCATTGAGAGTAATGTAGGCTGTTGGTTTTGTATATATGCTCTTAATTATGTTGAGGAATTTCCCTTCAATTCCTACTTTGTTCAGTGTTTTTATCAGGAATGGATGTTAGATTTTGTCAAATGCCTTTTCTGCATCAATTGATACGATCATGTGGTTCTTTTATTTTTTTCTTGTTTATATGATGGATAACATTGATCGTTTTTCTAATGTTGAACTATCCTTGCATCCCTGATATGAATCCCACTTGCTCATGATGTATATTATCTTTTTGACGTGCTGCTGGATTCTGTTAGCAAGGACTTTGTTGAGAATTTTGCATCTATGTTCATGAGGGATATTGGTCTATAATTTTCTTTCTCCCCCGCTTGGTCTTGCTGTTCGGTCTCGCCCAAGTTGTCGGCTCGGGCCTCAAAAGTACACAATTTCTTACTTCCACTCTAAGTTGCACTAGCTATAAGCCTTCAAACTTTTTAGACATCTCGACTTATGTGGTTCCAAGTTATGGAGCTCTGTCCTGAATCTGGTTTGCCTGGTATTCTGTGGTATTGCTGACGGCGAACCTCACTGCACCTCCTCTAACTTAGTTTTCCATTGTTTGATTTCTTGACTGCTGCTTACATGAGTGTTGATGGTTGATCCAAGAAAAATGAAGTCTTTGATAAGTTCAATCTTTTCTCCATTTTTATGGATGTTATTTAGTGATCCAGAGGTGAGGATTTTTATTTTCTTTATATTGAGGTGCAACCCATACTGAATTCTGTGGTCTTTAATCTTCATCAGCAAGTATTTTAAGTCTTTTTTGCTTTCAGCAAGCAAGGTTGTATCAGCTGCATATCACAGGTTGTTAATGAGTCTTCCTATAATACTGATGCCACATTTTTCTTCATACAATCCAGCTTCTCAGATTATTTGCTCAGCATACAAATTGAATAAGTATGATGAAAGAATACAACCCTGGGACACACCTTTCCTAATATCAAACTATTTGGTGTTCCCTTGTTCTGTTCGAATAACTGCCTTTTGGTCTATGTGCAGGTTCCTCATGAGCACAATCAAGTGTTTGAGAATACTCTCTCTCCGCAATGCTGTCCAAAGCTTGTCATGATCCACACAATCAAAAGCCTTTGTGTAGTCAATAAAGCACAGTTAATCATCTTTCTGATATTCTCTGCTTTCAGCCAATATTCATCTGATGTCAGTTATGACATCCCTTTTTCCATTTCCTCTTCTGAAATCAACTTGAACCTCTGGAAGTGCCCTATAATGTATGGTTACAGCCATTTTTGTATTATTGTTAGTAAAACACTACTAACATGGCATATCATTCATATTATCTGATGATTTCTTCATTCCATTGGGTCACCTCTCTTTGGAATGTTTACAAATATGGATCTCTTCCAGTCAGTTGGCCAGGTCCTTCAAATTCTTGGCATAGATGAGTAAGTGACTCCAGTGCCACAACAGTTTGTTAAAATATTTCAATTTGTATTTTATATATTCCCTGTGCCTTGTTCTTTGCCAATGACTTCAATGTACCTAGGACTACTTCCTTCAGGATAATTGCCATTTTATCATATGCTACCTCTTGAGACGGTTGAACATTGAACAGTCTTTTTGGTACAGTTACTCTGTGTATTCCTTCCATCATCTTCTTTTGATGCTTTCTGCATCAGTCAATAATTTGTCCACAGAATCCTTCAATACCACAAGTCGAGTTTGAATTTTTTTCTTCAGTTCCCTCAGCTTGATAAGTGTTCTCTTCCCTTTTGGTTTTCTAACTCCAAGTCTTTGCACATTTCGTTAAAATATTTTACTTTGTCTTCTCAAGCTGACTTTTGAAAATTTCTGTTCAGCTCTTGTACCTCCTGACTTCTTAAATTTGCTTTAGCATCTCTACACTGGAAAGAAAGTTTCAGAATCTCTTCTAACATCCATCTTGATTTTTTTCTTTTTTCTTGTCTTCTTAATGACCTTTTGCTTTCTTCCTGTATGATGCTCTTGATATCATCTCACAACTCTCCTGGTCTTTGATCTTTAGTGGCTAATGCATCAAATCTGTTCTTGAGATGATCCCTAACTTTAGGTGGGATGGATATCTTCAAGGTGATATTTTGGCTCTTGTGGACTTGTTTTAATTTTCTTCAGCTTCAGCCTGAATTTACACAAGAGCAATTGATGGTCTGTCCCACAGTCAGTCCCTGGCCTTGTTTTGACTGATGATATGGAGCTTTTCCACCATCTCTTTCCACAGGTGTAGTCTATTTGATTTCTGTGTATTCTATCTGGTGAGGCCCATGTGTATATTCATCTTTCATGTTGTTCAAAAAAATGTATTCGCAATGAAGATGTCATTGGTCTTGTGAAATTCTACCATGTGATCCCAACATCATTTCATCACCAAGGCCATGTTTTCCAAATACTCATCCTTCCTTTTTGTTTCCAACCTTTGCATTTCAATCACCAGTAATTATCAATACATCTTAATTGCATGTTTGATCAATTTCAGACTGAAGAAGTTGGTCAAATCCTTAGTGGTATTAACTAGTCTTCCATACAAGTGTATGTATATTATTCTGTCACAGACAACATTGTACTTCATGACTGATCTTTTTGTGGTGTTTTTTTGATGATATGTTCTTAATTTATTTCTAAGTTTAAATATGGAATGAGGAGTGGGGAGAGGAGTTCCCCCAACCTTCTACTCTTTGTCTTGTCATATGCCCTTCCCAACATTACATTTGCTCAATATACCAGCAAGGTTCTCCTGCCAACCCATGAAATGAAAAGGATGTCAGGTAAAAATTCTCAGGTGTTCCCATTTCTAATTTGGAGCTAAATTTCAGAGTCATTCAATCTGGTGACCCAATGAAATCTCTGTACACCCTAAGATCAGACTTCATGGGCTATTTCCTCGGAGTATGCAATTTTGAGTGAATAGTGAAACTGCTTAACTGCTTTACTGTACTTCACAACAACAACACATGTATGTGTATATATATATATATTTGTTGTTATGTGCCGTGGAGTTGGTTCTGACTCATAGCAACCCTGTACAGGGTTTCCAAGGCTGTAAATCTTTACGGGAGCAGAAAGCCTCATCTTTTCCCCATGGAATAGCTGGTAGTTTCGAACTGCTGACCTTAAGGTCCGTAGCCTGATTTGTAACCACTACGCTACCAGAGCTCTCTCTCTCTCTCTCTCTCTATATATATATATATGCAAAGCCATTTGAACTGCAAGGTTGGCAGTTCAAGCTCACCAGCTGCTCCTTGGAAACCCTATTCAGGGTCGCTATGGGTCAGAACCAACTCAATGGCATTTCACAACAACAACGAATCGGGCTGTGAACCGCAAGGTCAGCAGTTCGAAACTACCAGTGGTTCCACGGGAGAAAGATGAGGTGTTCTGCTCCTGTAAAGATTTACAGCCTCAGAAACCCTGTGCAGGGTCGCTATGAGTCGGAACCGACTCCATGGCACTTAACAACAACATATATATATATATCATGAGGGTGAGTCTATGAAATAATCCATGACAGACTCAGACTTGGATTTTGAAAAATTTGTGCAAGATGGTTACATGAACAGCTCATGGAAGAGCATTCGCAGAAGCATTTAGATATCTGAAAACAAAATTTGTACTGATGCTCAAAGGAAGGTAAAAGTTTCTTAAAATATAGTGTTGCTGACAATGATACATAGATACATCACTGTGAATGTGAGTAAACAGAAGAGTATGGAATGGAAACATCCTTAATTGCCAACCAAGTAAAAGTTTGAAAGTCAACCATCTGTTGGAAAATTGATGCTTATACTTTTCTGGGATTCTCAAGGGCCAGGATTGGAACACTATCAGAAAAAATGTTCAACAATCAACATTTCTTGTTACAGTGAGATGCTCACAGAAAAGCTAAAGCTGAAATTTCAGATTAAAAGCAAAGGCCTGCTAGCCAATGACTTTATGATCTTGCATGGCAATACACATCTGCACACCTCTGCCCACACTGTTGATACTCAGCAAAAACTTCATTTTGAGGTATTGAAGCATCCTATCTATAGTCTTGATCTTGCTCTGATAGACTTTCACCTACTCGGGCTCCTGAAAGCAGCCCTTCAAAAGTGAAGATTCACCTCTGATGAAGAAATGAAGACAGCAATGTATTCCTGGCTCGCAGCTCAACTGAATACATTTTCTTAATAAAGGTTTATAAAAGTTTGTTGACAGATAGATAAAGTATATTAAAAAGCAAGGAGATTATGTAAAAAATGATGTATTTGCCTTTTCTAAAATTCTACAACCAGAGCGCAGATAACTTTTGACTCACTCTCATATGTATAGGAGTCCTGGTGTGGCACTGGAAGATAATGTACTGGATCGCAAGTTTGATTTTAACTGCAAGGTAAGTAGTTCAATTCACCAGCCAATCTTCAGAAACCTTACACAGGATTGCTGAGTCAGAACTGACTCAACTGCACTTAACAACAACAAATATATATACATGTATGTATATTTCTGTTTTATTCTACATGCTTCTATGTTTTGTGTGTGTGTTGTGTGTACTGATATGAATGAGTGTTTTCTACTCCCATAAAGATTTACACCCTCGGAAACCCTGTACAGGGTCACTATGGGTCGGAACTGACTCGATGGCACTTAACAACAACAATGAATGAGTGCTGGTTCTATGTGTGTTATTTGACCATGTCACCAATTACTATGTTTGCCAAGTAAATGTGTTATTATTTATTTTTTTATTTATTTGACAGAAGGAGAGCAGCTTATCTTGAGGACTACAAGAGGCAAGGAGAAGGGGGGAAAAAAAAACAACCTGTGTTGCTCTATTTTAAAAGCTGCTTTATGTTGTTTTGGCAGCTAATTTTCCTTAAATGATTTAAGGAAATGGATCTGTCTAAAAGAGCTGCAGCCAAGTTGTTATAGCAACACAGGCAGCAGCTGAGCAGGGCCTTTCTCTTCCAGAAAAATGGAGAAAATCTCTTTAAAAAGCAACTCTTGGACTCTGAGGAACACAGAGACAAAGGGGAGGGCAAGAGGAGACTCATTTACATTCCACTGTCAGATCCTGTGGATTTGCCTTAGCAATAACCCTTGCCACTCGTGAGCTCAGACCGCATTGTCCTTCACCTGGACTCTTGCAATAAGCACTGCCTGGTTTCTTCCAACTGGTTTCATCCCCTCGATCCACCCTCCACATTGCAGCCTGAGTAATTTTCTAAAACATATGTATTCCTGGTGTGACCTGTAGGATAAACACTGGACTACTAACTGCAAAAGGAGCTCTGGTAGAGTAGTGGTTATGAATCGGGCTGCTAACCTCAGGGTCAGCTGTTCAAAACTACCAGCTGTTTCACAGGAGAAAGATGAGGCTTTCTGCTCCTGTAAATATTTACAGCCTCAGAAACCCTGTACATGGTTGCTATGAGTTGGAACCAACTCCATGGCACATAACAATAACAACAGCTAACTGTAAGTTTAGTTGTTCAAACCCACCAGCCACTCCTCAGAAATCCTATACGGTGTTACTCTGAGTCAGAACTGACTCAACGGCACACAACAACAACATATATTATTTATCCAGCTGTTCATTCATCAAGCAACATAATATGGTACTATTTTATGTACTGAATGCTTGGGATATAGAAATGAATAGAGCATGCTCTTGAAAAGCATACCAAGGAACATTGGTCTTTATCCCATAGGTCATGGAGGTCACTGAAAGGTTTTAGGAAAAGGAGAAAGACCTAATTGGTTTTAAATTTTAGAATGACTTTAGTGTTTCTGGATTCAAAGGCTAAAGGGATGGAAATATTGATCCCTTTGCTTAAATGTTACTGATGCCTTGCCACTGACTACACTGAGCCTCCAAGTTGATAGATGAATATGCTCTAGAACATTCCTAACGAGCAACGTTTTTCTCCTTTTCCTTGATTTTAAGAATCAGTTTAAAATAGGGCCCACGACATTGATTTTAATGGAAGGGAGAATTGGGCAAAATAGGAAGTTAAATTCTTTGGTCAGTATTCAACCCCTCCAAAGGCTTCCTCACATCTGCTCTGAAGCCAGTCATTTCATGGCTCCCTACCAAAAATCCTATACACCATTCCCAACAGCTGAGATCTCCTACCTACATTCCATTGTTTGGCTTTTCCAGGAATACCCTCTATAAGCATCCTGTAACTTCCCTCCTCCCCAATCATGTTGTTGTTGTTAGGTGCCATCAAGTCAGTACCGACTCATAGCAACTCTATGCACAACCAAATGAAACACTGCCCGATCCTACACCAACCTCACAATTGTTGCTAAGCTTGAATCCATTGCCACTGCCACTGTGCCTATCCATCGAATTGGGGAACTTCCTCTTTTTCTCCGACCCTCCACTTTACCAAACATGATATCCTTCTCCAATGATTGGTCCCTCCTGATAGTATGCCCAAAGTATGAAAGATGAAGTAAGGCCTTCCTGGCTTCAAGGGAGCATTCTGGCTGTACTTCTTCCAACAAAGATTGGTTTGTTATTTTGGCAGTCCATGGTACTTTAATATTTTTCTCCAACACCATAGCTCAAATGCATTAATTTTTCTGCAGTCTTCCTTATTCACTGTCCAATTTTGACATTCATATAAGATTGTTGTAATACCATCGTTTGGTCAAGTGCACCTTAGTCTTCAAACTGACATGTTAGCTCTTAAAGACTTTAGAGAGGTCTTGTGCAGAAGATTTGCCTAATGCAATACATCGTTTGCTTTCTTGACTGCTGCTTCCATAAGCGTTGATGGTTGATTTGAGCAAAATGAAATCTTTGTTTGACAATTTCAATCTTTTCTTCATTCATACATTGTTAGGTGCTATTGAGTCGGAACCAACTCATAGTGACCCAATGCACAACAGAATAAAATACTGCCCAGTCCTGTGCTAAACTCACAATTGTTGCTCTATTTGAGCCCATTGCTACTGACACTGTACCCATCCATTTCACTGGGCGCCGTCCTCTTTTTCTCTGACTCTTCACTTTACCAAACATGAGATCCTTCACCAGGGATCATCCCTCCTGACAATATGTCCAAGTATGAAAAATAAAATATGGCCACCTTGGATTCCAAGGAGCATCCAGGGAGCTTCCAACACAGATTGCTTTGCTTTTTTTGGTAATCCATGATACTTTTCATATTCTCCTCCAACACCATAGCTCAAATGCATCAATTATTCTATGGTCTTCCTTATTCACTGTCCAACTTTTGCATGCATATGAGGTTATTGAAAAAAACATGGCTTTGGTCAGTCCTCAAACTGATTTCTTTACTCTTCAACACTTTAAAGAGGCCATGTGGAGCAGATTTGCCCAATGCAATACATCGTTTGATTTCCTGATTGTTGTTTCCATAAGTGTTGATGGTTGATCCAAGAAAAATGAAGTCTTGTACAATTTCAATCTTTTCTCCATTATCATGATGTTGTCTATTGGTTCAGTGGTGAGGATTTTTGTTTTCTTTATACTGAGGTGCAACCCATACTGAAGGTTGTGGTCTTTGATCTTCATCAGAAACTATTTTAAGTCCTCTTGGCTTCCAGCAAGCAAGATTGTATCATCTGCATATCACAGGTTGTTAATGAGTCTTCCTATAATCCTGATGCCATGTTTTTCTTCATATAATCCATTTTCTTGGATTGTTTGCTCAGCACACAGATTAAATAAGTACAGTGAAAGAATACAACGCTGGCACACACCTTTTCTAATTTTAAACAATTGCGTGTTCCCTTGCTCTGTTTGAACAATTGCCTCATGCTCTATGTACAGGTTCCTCAAGAGCCCAATCAGGAATACTCTTTCTCCGCAATGCTGTCCATACCTTGGCATGATCCACACAATCAAAAGCCTTTGCATACTCAGTAAGGCACAGGTAAATATCTTTCTGGTATTCTCTGCTTTTAGCCAAAATTCATCTAACATCAGCCATGACATCCCTCATTCCATGTCATCTTCTGAAATCAACTTGAATCTCTGGAAGTTCTCTGTCAATGTATGGTTGCAGACATTTTTATATTACCTTTAGTAGAACTTTACTCACATAGGATAGCATTGATATTGCTAATGATTTCCACATTCTGTTGGGTTGTCTATCTTTGGAATGGTCACAAATACAGACCTCTTCCAGTCAGTAGGCCAGATAGTTGTCTTCTAAATTTCTTAGCATAGATGAGTGAGTGTCTGCAGTGCTGCATCAGTTTGTTGAAAGATTTCAATTTGTATTCCATCAATTCCCAGAGACTTTTTCTTTGCCAATGCCCTCAATGAACGTTGGAGTTCTTCCCTCTTCAAATGGTTGAACATCAACCATCTCTTTCTGGCACAGTGACTGTGTATTCCTTCCATCTTCTTTTAATGTTTTCTGCATCATTCAATATTTTGCCCATAGAATCCATCAATATTGCAAATTGAAGCTTGAATTTTTCCTTCAATTTGAGTTTCCTCAATTTAAGAAATACTAAGTATGTTCTTCCCTTTTGGCTTTCTAACTCCAGGTCTTTGCACATTTTGTTATAATGGTTGACTGTTTTCTTGAGCTGCCTTTTCAAAATTTCTATTCAACTCTTGTACCTCCTCACTTCTTCCATTTGCTTTCACATCTCTACACTTGGAGAGCAAGTTTCAGAGCCTCTTCTGAAATCTATTTTGGTCTTTTCTTTGTTTCTTGTCTTCTTAATGACCTGTGACTTTCTTCCTATATGATGTTCTTCATGTCATCCCACAACTTTTTTGGTTTTCAGTCTTGGTGTCTAAGGCATCAATTCTGTTCTAGAGATGATCTCTAAATTCAGGTGGAATATGTTCGAGGTCATATTTTGGCTCTTGTGGACTTGTTTTAATTTTCTTCAGCTTCAGACTGAACTTGCATATGAGCAATTGATGATCTGTTCCATAGTCTCCTCCTGGCTTTGTTTTGGCTGATGTTCTGGAGCTTTTTTACTGTCTCTTTCCATAGTTATGGTTAATTTGATTTGTGTATTCCATCTGATGAGGGCCATTTATATAGTTGTCTTTTATGTTGCTTAAAAAAGGTATTTGCAATGGAGTCATTGGTCTTACCAAATTCTGTCATGTGATATCTGGCATAATTTCTATCACCAAGGCTATGCTTTCTAACTATTGATTCTTCCTCTTCATTTCTAACCTTTGCACTCCTATGAAGTTTTTATCAATACATCTTGATTGCATGTTTGATCAATTTCAGACTGAAGAAGTTAGAATTCTTCATTTTCATCATCACTAGCTTTAGTGATTGGTGCATAAATTTGAATAATAGTGGTGTTAACTGGTCTTCTTTGTAGGTGTATGAATATTATCCCATCACAGACAGTGCTGTACTTCAAGACAGATCTTGGTATGTTCTTTTTGATGATGAGTGTGACACCATTCCTCTTTAATTTGTCTTTCCTGGCATCCTGGCATAGTAAACCATGTTATTGTGAAATTCAAAATGGCCAATTCCAGTCTATTTCTGCTCACTAATGCCTAGGATATCTATATTTATGCATTCCATTTCATTTTTGATAATTTCCAACTTTCCTAGATTCATACTTCATACATTCCATGTTCTGATTATTAATGGATTTTTACAGCTTTTTCATTTCATTTTGAGTTGTGCCCCATCAGCAAATGAACACCCTGAAGGTTTTGCTCTATTTGTATCATCATGGTTAACTCTATTTTGAGGAGGCAGCTCTTCTCCAGTTGCATTTTTAGTACCTTCCAATGTGAGGGGCTCATTTTCTCACACTATATCTGACAATATTCTGGTGCTCTTCATCATGTTTCATTTTCTGGTGCTGACAGTGTTCCACTGTTATTCATAAGGTTTTCAGTGACTAAATATTTGGAAGTAGTCTGTCTATCCTTCTTCCTAGTCTGCCTTCGGCTGGAAGCTCAGCTGAAACCTGTCCACCGTGGGTGACCCTGCTGTATTTAAAATAAAAGCTATGCTGTGATGCTGGAGAGTGGTTGCTCCATTTAAATGGATGTTGTTTATTGGTCCAGCCCATTTATACGGATGTTGTTTATTGGTCCGGTCCATTTATATGGATGTTGTTTATTGGTCCAGTCCATTTATACGGATGTTGTTTATTGGTCCAGTCCATTTATACGGATGTTGTTTATTGGTCCGGTCCATTTATATGGATGTTGTTTTTTAGTCGGTGGTGAGGATTTTTGTTTTCATTACATTGAGGTGCAACCCTACTGAAGTCTGTGGACTTTGATCTTCATCAGTATTTTAAGTCCTCTTGGCTTTCAGCACTTAAGGTTGTATCATCTTCATATCACAGGTTGTTAATGAGCCTTCCTCAAATATTGATTTCACATTTTTCTTCATATAACCCAGCTTGCGTATTATTTGCTCACCATACAGACGGAGTAAGTATGGTGAAAGAATACAACCATGGCACACAACTTTCCTAATTTTAAACCAGTCAGTGTTCCCTTGTACTATTTGAACTGACTCTTAGTCTATTCCCAGGTTCCTTCTGAGCACTATCAAGTGTTCGAGAATACTCATTCTCCACAATGTTGTCCATAGCTTGTCATGTTCCACACAATCAAAAGCCTTTGTGTAGTCCATAAAGCACAGGTAAACATTTCCAGTATTTTCTGTTTTCAGCAAAAATTCATCTGATGTCCTCAATCCACGTCCTTTTTTGAGTCTGGCTTGAACCTCTGGAACTTTTTTGTCAATGTATAGTTGCAGCTGTTTTGTATTATCTTTACCAAAATATCACTTGCATCCCTAATCATAGCTACCTGAAAATTCATCAGCAAACCATCTTGCCCCAGCCCTAATTGAATGAATCTCTCGAGTTCCACATTTCCAAAAACATTCCATTTGGCACATATTCCTGGGTGTCTTGAATTAAATGTGTTCATATGAATCTGGCCTTATCATCAAATTGTGAGCTCTTCCTGAGCTAAGACCCTGTCATATCATTAGTCTTGCACATTGCAGTGTGAAGATGTGTGCATTGTATTCAATTAACTGAGAATATTCCAGCTTTTTTTTTTTTTTTAATACTTCAGACAGATCATGAAAACTTCATCTGAAAGTGTTGCAGCATTTATAGCGGTTCTTGGCATTCTTCTATTATTGCACAGACTATAGTTTTGAGGTTACTTAAGAGGTTGGTTGGAAATAAGAACACTATTATATTGGGTCTGGGATTTCAAATATTGCAGCTGGCATGGTATAGCTTTGGTTCAGAACCTTGGATGATATGGGCTTCTGGGGCATTACTTTTTCAGCTGTCAGTGCACTTGTTTTACGAACTGCTGATGCTGATCAACAAGGTGTTGTGCAAGGAATGATAACAGGAATTCAAGGACTGTGCAATGGGCTGGGACCAGCCCTTTATGGATTCACATTCTACATACTTGATGTGGAACTGAAAGAACTGCCAATAACAGGAACAGACCTGGGAACCAACACCAGCCCTCAGCACCACCTTGAACAGAATTCCATCATCCCTCATCTTCGCTTCCTCTTTGGAGCCTGTTCAGTGCTGCTGGCTCTGCTTGTTTATTCTGGAACATACCAACTTAAGCTTAAGGTCCAGCAGTTGGAAACAGCACTGTGGCAGTCACAGCCATCCTCATAGTGCTCAAGCCCCAGGAGAGGCCAAAGAACCTTTGTTCCAGAACAAAAATGTGTGACGGCAGAAATCAGGAAGACTTTTCTATCAGCACCCAGATCTTAGTGTTCACCTGTAGTTCTGGATGTACATTCCATTTCCATCCACAGTGTACTTTAAGATTGTTTTAAGAAATGTACCTGCATGAACTTCATGGGAACTAAAGAAATAATAGGGAAGTTTTCCAAAGATGTTACAATTTCTTTTAAAAAGAAACTTTTTGTGTATTAGAAACAATTTCTTGCCACTAAGCTGTTTGTGTTATTATACATCTTTTAATTTAAAACTATATATGTAACTTCTTAGCTACCAGCATATGTCTCTGCTACCATTTCCTTAAGGTGTTGAGCTTTAACTCTACGCTGAGTCTGAGGGAGACAGAGTAGGTAGTATGGTTGTGGACCTATTTGTTTTAACATTGTAAAATCTTGAGTCAGATTTTAATATTGTAAAATCTT
>NW_006408544.1:11479896-11493005 GCF_000296735.1 Chrysochloris asiatica
GGTGATGTAGTTCATCAGCCACTTCATGGGAGAGAGATGAGACTGTCTTTTCCCTTTTAGATTTATAGTCTCAGAAATCCAATGGAGTAGTTCTACTCTGACCTATAAGGTCATTATGAAACAGAATTGACTCCATTGCAGTGGAGTATAAAACTATCAAAATGTCTAAGAAAGATTAGCTTCTGCACAGGTTAGGGCATGTTACGGCAAGTTAGCATCTGAGGGAATTGTAGCTAGAGAGTTAATTTCAATAGTGAGCAAAAGAAAACCATCCTGGGAGTGAAGGTACATGATGCCATCTCAAGTTCTGTCCCTAGGATTTTAGGAAAGTCTTAACAGGTTTCTGGAGAACCCAGGCAAGTTCTTGTGTCCAGAGACCAGAAACTTACTTGAAGGAGGGCATAGTGATCGTGCCAAAGACTGGGAATGGGATCTGTGATTCAGTTGCTCTTCATCAGGCAAATCTTCTGTAACCAAATCACTGAGGCTCCAGGTTTGCTTCATCCAGTCACTCAACATTCACTTAACGTTTATGTTGAGCACATGGTCACAGCCAGGGGACTAGGAACTCCAAGATTTATCAGCTTTACTCTGCCCCAAGGGACTTACAATCAATCACAACTCCTAACCATAGGCCATGTGGGCCATGGGAAGTTATCACAAGAGAGGAACATGAAATGCCTTATGATATCTGAGATCCAGTGTAGTCCTCTGGGTTAAATACTCCTTTATCAAGACCATCATTTAATATTCAGTGTATCTTGACACGGGGTAAAGGTTTAGTGACAATAGGGCTGGGAAAACAACCTTTGAAGTAAACACCATCTTTAACACAAAGACAGCAGGCTTTTGTTACCAGGATAGAAGGGCACAAACAGGTTTGTTCTAAGAGCTTTAATATACACATCAGACATATTACTTCTGCTCAGTTTCAGAGTGAGAACACCTAATGCGGGGGGCATCCCTTTGTCACCACACTTGCTGTTACTGCTGGGTTCCCATCTCAGAAAGGACAATAGCATCTATCCCACTGTCCAAGTAAAAGACTTGGGTGTCATACAGTACTCCTCCTTTTCCAATTAGTCATAGTCACCAAGTCCCTCATGTGTCCTTGCTCTTACTATCTCCAGACTCCTACTCCTTTTAAACCCCACAGCAACAGGCTTTAATGGTTTTCAACCCTCTAGCCTCACACCCTTCAAACTTATCCTCCTAACAGCCACTAGAGGAATCTTTGTGAAATTCAAACCTGATCCTACCAATGACTCCTCAGTCTTTACAAAGTAAAGTCTAAATTTCTCCATGCATCCTTAACTGTATTTCTTGAGTACCATTCACATTGGATGACTTGCAGTCTCCTGTGTATGTCTCCCTCTGGAGATACACTGTTTCCTCTGCCTAGAAATCCCTCCCTACCCTGGGCATCTTTAAGAACCAGCTCACGTGTTACTTCCTGCTGTGTGTCCCTTGTATGCGCTCTCATATCTCTGTATCTCCTTTCATAGATGCACCTAGAAAAATCTATCTGTAAATGCCTGTCTCACCCAGACTGGGAGCTCCTTAGGAGTTGGTACCTGGTCTGATAATGTTTGTATTCCCAGTGCCCAATACAGGGCCTGGTACACACACACAAAAACACAAGTCCAGTAAGGAGTGACACTCAGGTCATGGTTGTTGTTGTTAAGTGCCATAGAGTTGGTTCTGACCCATAGAGACCCTGTTTAGGGTTTCTGAGGAGCGGCTGGTGAGGTTGAACTGCCAACCTTGCAGTTCAAACTGACTTTGCAGTCCAGTAGGTGTCCTTCATTCTCTGCTTATTGAGTTTGGGCAGAAGGCTACCAAGACAGAGGAGTGAAACTGTGAGCATTTGGAAATGAGTCCAGAAACTTCCCTGGCTGTTCAGATGACTCAAGGTTGAGTGTTTTATGGCTATGTAGTAACAATGAAGGTCAAGAGAGTAGAAGCACATTTAAAGCTATTAGGGTAAATGCACCCAGACACTGCAGTGTGTAACTGGTCACAGTGATACCTGAAGCCAGTACTGAACCAGATGCAAATAATGTTTGTAGGGTATCTGCTACATACCAGGTACTATGCTAGATGCTTTCAAGTAGCTTAAAACATAGCCGAAAGACCATGTCATTTGTCATTTAAACCTGAATGTTTTTAAAAGGCAATAGGAGTCCTGGTGTGGCACTGTGGGTTAATGCGCCAGACTGAAAAGCCGTTTGAACTGCAAGGTCGGCAGTTCAAGCTCACCAGCTGCTCCTCGGAAATACTATATAGGGTTGCTATGGGTCGGAATCGACTAGATGGCACTTAATAACAACAACGTTAGTAAATATTCCAGGAAAAAATATTCCAAACAAACCAAGACTTTTGACCACCCTTCCTTTAATCTCCACATTATGTTTTTATTCATTTATTTAACTCCTGACACTATGTTGTTGTTGTTTAGTGCCATTGGAGTTATTTCAGAATCACAGTGATCTTGTATAGTGTTTCTGAGGAGGAGTTGGTGCATTTGAACCACTGACCTTTCAGTTCAAGCTGACCTTGTCATCCAGTGCTTATACTATAGAGCCCTAACAGGACACTGTATATAATTATGTATTTCTCAGTATTTACTTGTTTAATATTTATTTCCCGAGTAGATTTCAAGTGCTAGAGTTTTGTTCACTATTACAATCTCAGTGCTTGGTATACACAAGGGGGCTTCAAAAAGTTTGTGGAAAAACTCCATTATCTCTTCATTCCATTTTTCCAGGAAATTTTGTCAAATACTTTTTTTATTGTGATTTGAGGGAAGGTTTACAGAGTGGATCGTCAGTTTGACATGAAAAAAGAATCACACATTTAGTTTAATCATAATGATGATAACTCCTCAATGTAACATCACTCATCTCACATCCTCCTGTGGCTCTTCTTCCCAGGCCTCCTTCTTTCCCTATCCTGCTGAATCGTCTCCTTGGGTAAATGCTGCCTTTGTCATCTTGAATGGTTGAGCATTCTGTGGTGTGTGTACCTCACTACTGTTGCACACACACACACACACCCCATATATCTATTGTTTGGCTGGAAATTGAGCCATGGGGGTGAGTTCCATTCCAGACCTAAAGGGTGACAAAGGACCATAGTCTCAGGGTCCCATTAGTATGACCAGTAAGCCAGGTCTTTTTTATGATTTTGAGGTTTGTTCTACATTTTCTCTTACTCTATTCAGGACCTTCTAATATGATTTCTTTTAGTGCAGTCGGTAGTGTAACCAGGTGCCAGCTAGTTCTAAGGGTGTTCTATGAACTTTTTGAAGTCCTCTCATAGAAACTACTCAAAGAATATTTGCATTGAAAAACTAGAGTGGGAGAAAGGAAGAGAGCAAGACAAAGGTGAAAGCTGAGGTACTATTCCAGACTAGGCTTGACTCTTAAATTAATTCTTTACATTCTTGCTTGTGGCATAAAGGAGGTGGACTTCAGGAAGAAAATGGCTAACTCAACTAACTCAGTATCCAACCTATTCATGGGTACACAGATTTTCCTAATATCTCTGAAACTCAGTCTTTCCTCATCTATGTTTTGCAACATGGCTGAATGCTCAGAGGTTTATAAACAAGTGAATAATGTATAATTGATGAAACAAGTTATTTAACAACCTTAACCCTTCCCTTTCTTTTCCTCCCTATCCTCTAACCCCTAGCTCTCTCCCTAAACTTCTCATCTAAAACATCACTCTGCCACTGTATCTCTCCGTGCAGCTCAGTGTTGGCTCTTTCACTAACCTTTTATCATTCCCTCTGTGAATGGCTGTTTTGAATCTATAAACCATATTACATTTGGCATGATAGCAGGATCAGATTGCCCAATCAGCAAGGTAAGCATGGTCTTATTTGTGCTACTTGTTAATCTGCAAACAATTCCATGTCATTTTACTAGAATCTACAATCAATGCCGATGAAAGCAGCAGTCAAGTAATGCACTGGGCAAATCTGCAAAATTTTAAAGTGTTAAAAAGCAAAAAATGTCACTTTGAGGTGCACTTGTACCAAGCCATGGTATTTTCAATCACCTCATATGCATGTTAATGCTAGACAATGAATAAGGAAAATGGGGAAGAAATTGATATTTGATGTTGGAGAAAAATACTGAATGTATCATGATGTACTGCCATAAGAACATGCATATTTGTCTTGGAAAAATACTCCTTAGAAGCAAGAATGATGGGACTTTGGTCATGCTATCAGGAGGGACTAGTCCCTGGAGAAGGACATCATGCTTAGTTAAGCTGAGGGTCAGTAAAAAAAGAGAAAGACTTCCAATGAAATGAACTGACACATGACTACAGCAATGGGCTCAAATACAGCAGCGTTTGTAAGGATGGCAGATGGTGGCAGGGGTTTGTTCTGCTACACATGGGGTCACTAGGATCAGAATGGACTCCAAGGCACCTATAAACAACAGCATGCTACGAAAGCCCTGACAGCTTGTGAGTGCTATAAAAAAGACCTAGCGAAGCAAAATTCATGTGGGAGGAAAAAGATAGCCGTTGAATTTTATAGCTAAGATAACTACATTTCACCCAAAGAGTTTTTCTTTTTATTAATCTTTGCTCTAATATACAAGTGCATTTGAGCTTAAGTCCCAGCTTCTGTCTGGTCAGTATATAACTCATGGTATTAGTAAGTAGAATGAGTACATGGGTGCATCTTTGACATACCCCAGCTCTAGGAACTTTCCTATGGCAACAATCACCATCTATTACCTGAAGGCAGTCAAGGTCATAAAATCACCGCCATCGAAGTTGGAAAGGATTCAAGTGTAATCTCACTAGACTGTTTTTCAAACAACTGAGTCTCCTCTATTCACCATTTTATGACAGAGTGTTATTTAGCTTCAAATTGAACATTTTTTGTAAGGTCACACTCAACAGTTCACACATACATTCCATCTTCAGGCAGCTTAAAAAATAAAAAAGGTATATTTCTGTATAAGTCCTACCTCTTCCATCTTCTACCACCAGGCACTGTCTTGCAAACTCTCTCTCTCTCTGATAACTCTTTAGAAATAAAATGATTATGGTCTGTCTCCCTTCTCTAAACTACTAAACCCAAAGTCTTCTCCTGTTTCTTATAGACAAGATCTTGTCCCAATAAATAAACTTTATGTCATACTCATTGTTCTGTTTGTTAATTTCTTTTCTTTATTCTGGGAAAAGTCAACCACCATCCCTTCCACACACACTTCAAGTGTATAGTTCTCATAATGTTACAATGTCGCTACATATTCTTACTTCCTGGTATAGACTGGATTTGCCCACAGGTGGACTTAACCTCCAATGTAAGTGAATCACCATCTTTTCTTGAGATTTTTTTAACTGAAAAATGAGAGTAAATCATTCTCTACTGGTATAAACCACTGGGTGTAATGCTTAGTAATCATGTTCCCTACATGTGGAAGAAGCCAGTGCATACCCTAATTATATATTATATCCTGATACTCTAATAACTTAACTACTTCCAGTCATATTTTTTTTGTTTGTAACCAAAAAGCCCTAACAAATACAGGTATACACTAGTATATTTCCTTCGCTTGATGGTACTTCCACAACTGAACCTAATATTTGTGAGGGGGAGAGGGAAAATAGGAATTGGAAGGGTTACTTGAGATTGTCAAATTCAGTGAAAAGCAGGCTTAGACCCTCCTTGTTTTAACCAGGTATTCCTGATTTGCAGCTCCTGGTGGGCTTTCCCCGTTGTGAAGGTTACTTTTATTTTGTCAGCTTGGTTAGACTATGATTTCTATTGGTTGGGCTGGGGGCACTCTTCCATAATGTAATATAATGCATTCACCTTACATGATGTGATCTGATGTGATAAGTCAATCAGTGGAAAAGAGAGTTTTCTTGGTTGTGCAGTTTGCCTCCAGTATGTATATAAATGGATGTTCTGGCAAAGTTCATGTTGTCTCTCTCTCGCAACTATTTTTCCACCCTATATAATTTTATGAGCCACTTCTTTGAAGAAATTTCTCTCTATAGATTTATGTGTATGTGTGTGGTGTCACACTGGTTTTGTTCTTCTAGAGAACCCAAACTAAGACATCATCAACACAACTTAATGAATTCCAATCCCCAGATCAAGCCATAAGACCAGATATTGCTACTGATGTTTGGTTACTCACCGGGTCATTATACATCTGGATTATGAGCTGTTTCACCCCATGAAGAGTAGGATGGGCCCATGGAGAGGGATCCAGCCAGTGACGGTTCAGGTCAAATCCCATCAGAGAGCACCTAGGGAGCATTCAAAGTAGGAGTCAGTGTAGATAAGGCATGCCAGGCATTTCACTTATCCAAACATAGTTAGGGGACATGAAAATGTTACTTATGAAGCCTTTATTGTTTACCAGAAACAATTCTAAGCACTTTACATGTATTAATATATTCAATGCTTTAAGCAACTCTGTAAGGTCACTATTTTATAATTTCTAATTTATAGATAAGAAATTGCATCACTGAAAGGTTTAAAAATACTTCTGTGGAATAGTCACTTCATAGACTATACACAGAGACTTATATGCACATAGAATAAAATTCTGTTCTTTGCCCCTAATCCAAAACTGATGGTAGCCGTATACCTCTAGCCTTCCTTACATAGTGTAGAAAGAAATGTTCAAGTCAAAACCCTTGGTATTCCCTTTATTTCTCTTTGTCATACAACTATAGCCAATCCACTTTCTCTACCTGCAAAACTCATTCAGAATTTATCACCTTCATAATATCCCCTTGAACTTGGACTAAAGTACAAAATATTGTCATAGTTTCTTGTTTTATCTTCTTGCTTCTAAGCCCCAATCTCCACACAACAGCCAGAATGATCTTCTCCAAACAAAAGTTTCTCCTCTGTTCAAATGCTCTCTGTTAAATACACAGCAAAAGCTGAAGTTCTTACAACAGGCTGTAAGAATTCACAAAGTCCACCCCATGTTAACCTGTCTGGCCTTATCTCCTACCAGTCTCTTCCTTGCTTACTCTGTTCCAGATACCAACTGCCTCACTGTTCTTCCAAAACATCAGGCATTTCCTGCCTTTTAGTGTGCACACAGGCTTGTTCCCTCTGGAGTTCAGACTGCTTAGACACTAATCCTGATATCAACTCTATTCTTGAACAAGTCATTTAAAACCATTTTGTGCTTCAGTTTTCACATCAGTAAAATAGGAATAATAACACTCATCTTGAGGGATCCTCTTCCTCCAGATATCTCTGTGATTACTTTTGTCGCATAATTCAAGTTATGTCTCAAATGAGACCTGTTGTTCAGTGCTGTCCACCCTGATCAATTTTTCTATGCTTGGGCACATTAAATAACTTCATGTCAGTAAATATAACTGTGATCTTTGGTTCCCCTCCTCTCCTTTCTCCTATATTTCTTTCTCCAGATATGCACAAAGCCCTGCCTCTACTTGGAAAGGGATACATCCTCCAGGGATCTGTTTCCATGCCTCTTCCTTGGGCCTTCAACCATTGTAGGTACTTTCAGGCCAGCCCAAACTGAGATACAACTTCCGGAAACACTGTAATTGCTCACACTTCAAATTATTTTTACTATCTGGTATCTTCTCCAATCCATTCTCCTCCTCTCATCAGAGTGATTTTTTTTTGGGGGGGAGGGGGGAAGGGGTTTACAGATCTGACCATCTTGCTTGCTTGATCAAGATTCATCTATGGCTCTCCTTTACCTATAGAATAAAATTCTGCTCTTTGCCCCAAATCCAAAACTGATGGTAGCCATATACCTCTAGCCTTTCCTCAGCTTATTAAATTTGCATCTTCAACTATCATGCTGATCAGCAAAACAAAAAAACCACTGAAGACCTACCTCTCTTTAAAGATGGTTGAGGTAGGAATGGGGGTAGTAGTAATTAATAAAATTTAATCCTGTATTAGAGTAACTAATATTTCACAATGAGGAGAAGCTGTCTGAATTAGGTTTTGTTAAATGAATAGAATTTTTCCAGTAATTAGAAGTAGAGACAATAGCATAAACAAATTAATTACAAACATAAACAAAAAAATTTACAGTATCACCCAGAATGCTGGGATAACAGTGAACAATTTGGCTCCTTTGGATCATGGGCATGTGCTGTGGAGGTGGTGATAATGAAGTTGTAAAGGAAAAGCAATGCAATGGACCTGGAATGTCTGTCTTTGTGTTGCTGTATTTAGATCAGTCATGTGCTGATGGGGGCTTCCCACTGATTGAAGAGGAAAAGCAGAGACAATCCTACATGGAATTTACAACATCATCACAATTGGGAACATTTACTAACATTACTTTGTCTTAGAACTAAGTACTAACTATTTTATTTAAGTTAATCCTGACACCAACTTATGAGAATGGTTCTATTATTATGTCCATTGTACCAATATGGAAGCATAATAAGGTAATAAATAACTTTTGCAAAGAAAGAGATCAGTGCTTGCCTTATAATTTGTGCTGAAAGTAGGGTGCTGCTCTAACATACATATATACGGAGTCTTGGTGTGGTGCTGTGAGTTAATGCACCAGACTGCAGAGCCATTTGATTTAAGCTCACTAGCGGCTCCTTCAGAAACCCTATACAGTGTCACTATGGGTCAGAATCGACTCTACGGCACTTAACAACAACCATATATACATAATAACAACAACAACCATATAAATATATGGTTGTTGTTGTTGTTATGTGCCGTGGAGTCGGTTCTGACTCATAGCGACCCTGTACAGGGTTTCCGAGGCTGTAAATCTTTACGGGAACAGAAAGCCTCATCTTTCTCCCGTGGAACAGCTGGAGCTGGTAGTTTCTAACTGCTGACCGTAAGGTTCGCAGTCCGATTCATAGCCACTATGCTACTATATATATATATATATATACACATACCTAAAATGTGAAAGCAGTTTGGAATTGGATAATGAATAGTGGCTAAAGAGTTTAAAAGCCTAGATTTCCTTGAAAAGACTGTTGGTGGAACTATGGACATCAATGGCAATTCTTGTGAGGACTCAGAAGGAAGTGAAGAGAATTATACAATAGTTAACAATAGCAAGAGTAAGAGTCCAAGAGTTCTATTGTGGTATTGTAGGATAAATCATTGAACTGTAAGATCAGTTTGAACCATAAGGTTAGTGGTTCAAACTCACAGATTCACCTTAAAAACCCTGCAGAAATCTAAACAGGGTTGCTGTGATTCGATGGCACATAGCAACAACAGGAGGAGTCTTGGTGTGACATTGTAGAGTAAAGCACTCTTTGAGGTCTAAGCTTCCCCAATTAAACATAAAGAAGGGGAGTTGACCACAAGCTTCTGAAGAGCCTCTTCCAACTTGGGATTGCTCCCCTCCAACCTTTTTATTCACCAGTGGAGAGAAAGCAAGGCGCATTTCCACAGCAGTGATGCTAGATACCAATCTTTCTCTCTGCTCCAAAGAGAATAGTCACTGATGTTCAGCCTCCAGTCCAGGAAAGTTACTTCCTGATATGAAGTAGCAAATAGATTCCATTTTCATTTGTCACTAGAATATGAGCATTTTTCTTTGTTATTAAACTCTTTATAACTCCATTTGATAGTGTTATAATATGACATATTTGCGGGAGAAAAATGAGACTGCTACTGTAAAGATTTACAGCCTTAGAAACCCCATAAGGTTGCTATGAGTTGGAAAATAACAAAACAAAACAATAGTGTGACACATTATCCCAGGTAAGAATGTCCCATAATTCATTTAGCCATTTCCCCAGTGTGGCACATATATGTTGTTTTTAATACTTTACTATTTTTTAAATTCACTATTGAATAGTTCTATCCCTAAAGTTACTTCTGCATTTCAGAATGTTTTCTTAGAACAGTTTCCCGGAAGTAGAATTACTTGGTAAGAGGATTTTCTGACTATAAAATAACTCTTTTAAAATGGAAAAAAATCAATATATTAAATAGAAAAGAAAAAAGTAATACCATCTTCCCATACAGGGATCATCTAATTTAATTATCACATTTATCTCCTAAAAGGTCCTGTATTTCCATTATACAGGTAAGAATACAAATGCTTAGAGAAAATAAACAACTTCCTCCAAGGACATAAAGTTATTTATGTGACAGTTACAATTTTAACACAATGGTCAGCCTAATTCTTAGAGCCCAAAATCTTAACAATTGCTCGCCTTATTCCACTCACTTTCAACTAAACTAAGCTGTCATTAAAATAACAAAAAAGAAGCCAGCGTTTAATCTTCTATTAGTGGCATGAACAACAGACTTACACATATGGTTGTTAAATATTCTAGTCTGCATCCTATCTACATTTATTTATTTTTATTTCTTTATTTAAGGCTCAATGTTGCTTTCATTTATTGTTATAAAAATATAAATAACACAACAATTTCCAATTCAACACTTTTCACAGGTACAATTCACTTAGAGCAACTGCATCAATTACGTTGTGCAACCATCACCAATATCTGTTGCCAATTTTCTCATCACTATAAACACTAATTCACTACCCTACTTCTTAAACAATGATTTCCCCTTACCTCCTGGTAACCGCTATTAAAATCTAATCTGTACATATTTGCTTACTCTAGGTATTTCATATGACCTTTAACTCATCTTTCTCCTCATCACTCCAATATATTTATATTGCCATTTTGGTTTAAGCTAACATTTAGTGTTTACAGCAAGTACTTCATGAATTATATTGTTCTATAATCATAATAGGAGTCCTGATGTGGCACCATAGGACAAGTACTCGACTCAAGGTCAGTTTGAACCATAGATCGGCAGTTCAAACTTACCAGTCGCTCCTTGGAAACCCTATTATAGAATCGCTATGAGTTGGAACAGACTTGACAACAAAAACAACAATGTAGCTCCTCTTGAAAGTGATTAAAGACAGGGATCCACAGACACAAGCTCATATGAAACTTGCCCAGGGTTGTCTAGTTAACATGTGGTGGTGCTGCCTTCAACCCCATCTCTCTTTAGATCCACAACCCAGGCTTTCCTGAAAAGAAACAGTTTAAGAAAAAAGATGATCGCCTCTGAGGAATGTGTAAGTAACTTGAAAAGGGGAAACTGGTTTACGGAATAAGGATGAATGAAGCAAGAGTTAAGTATAACAATGCATCAAGGTTTTGTTGTTGTTGTTGTTAGGTACCATTGAGTTGGTACCAGTTCATAGTGACCCTATACACAACAGAACACTGACTGGTCCTTGTGTCAACCTCACAATCTTTGAGCCCATTGCTGTTGCTACTTTGCCAATCCATCTTGTTGGAGGTCTCCCTCTATTTCTCCGACCCTCCACTTAATTTAACATGATATCCTTCTCCAGGGACTGGCCACTCCTGATAATATGTCTGAAGTATGAGAGGTCTGGCCATCCTGGCTTCCAAGGAACATTCTGGCTGTAATTTTTCCAACAAAGATTGGTTTGTTCTTTTGGCAGTCCATGGTACTTTTAATATTCTCCTCCAACTCCGTAACTCAAATGCACCAATTTTTCTACAGTCTTCCTTATTCACTGTCCAACTTTCATATGCATATTAAGTTACTGAAAATATCATGGCTTGGGTCAGGCACACCTTAGTCTTCAAACTGACTTCTTTGCTCTTCAACACTTTAAAGAGGTCTTGTGCAGCAGATTTGCCTAACCCAATACATCATATGATTTCTTGACTGTTGCTTCCATGAGTGTTGATGGCTGATCTGAGCAAAACGAAGTCTTAGACAACTTCAAACATTTCTCCATTTAACCTGACATTATTTATTGGTCCAGTAGTGAGGATTTCTGATTTCTTTATATTGAGGTGCAACCCATACTGAAGGCTATAGTCTTTGATCTTCATCTGTAAGTATTTTAAGTTCTATTTGCTTTCAGCAAGCAATGTCGTATCATCTGCATATCGCAGGTTATTTATGAGTCTTCCTCCAATTCTGATGCCAGGATCTTCTTCATAGAATCACCATAGTTTCTCAGATTATTTGCTCAGTATACAGATTTAATAAGTATGGTGAAAGAATATAACCCTTGCATACACTTTTCCTAATTTTTAACCATTGAGTGTCCCCTTGTTCTGTTCAAATAACTGCCTCGTGGTCTATGCACAGTTTCTATGTATGTGATCTATGTACATTTCCTCATAAGTGCAATCAAGTGTTCTGGAATATGCATTGCAATGCTGTCCATAGCTTGTCATGATCCACACAATCAAAAACCTTTGCATAGTCAACAAAACACAGGTAAACATCTTTCTGGTATTCTCTGCTTTCAGTCAAGGTCCATCTGATATCAGCAATGATATCCATTGTTCCACATCCTCCTCTGAATTTGACTCGAACCTCTGGATTATCTGTCAACACATGTTTGCAGCCATTTTAGAATTATCTTTAGCAAAAATTTAACTACATATGATATTGTCCTTTGATTTCTGCATTCTGCTGGGTCACCTTTCTTTGGAATGGGAACAAATATGGACCTCCTCCAGTCAGTTGTCTATGTAGTTGTCTTCCAAATTTCTTGGCATAGATGAATGAGTGCCACCTGGGCTGCATCAGTTTGTTGAAAAAGTTCAGTTTGTATTCCATCAATTCCTGGTGCCATGTTCTTTGCCAATGCCTTCAGTGCACCTTGTACTTCTTTCTTCAGTGTCTTTGGTTATTGATTATACACTACCTTTTCAAATGAGCATCATCCATTTCTTTTTGGTACAGTGACTCTGTGTATTCCTTCCATAGTCTTTTGATGCTTTCTGCATCATTTAATATTTGCACATAGAATCCTTCAATATTGCTAGTCCTGGCTTGAATTTTTCTTAATTTCCCTCAGCTTGAGAAATGCTGAGCATGTTCTTCCATTTTGGTTCTCTAACTCTAGGTCTTTGCATCTTTTATTATAATATTTGACTTTTTCTTCTTGATCTGACCTTTGAAATTTTCTGTTCAGCTCTTTTACCTCCTCATTTCTTCCATTTGCTTTAGCATCTCTATGCTGGAGAGCAAATTTCAGAGTCTCTTCTGACATCCATTTTGGTCTTTTCCTTCTTTCTTGTCTTTTTAATGACCTTTTGCTTTCTTCCTG
>NW_006408544.1:11493285-11499003 GCF_000296735.1 Chrysochloris asiatica
AAAAAAGGTATTTGCAATGAAGAATTCATTTGTCTTGCATAATTGTATCATGTGATCTCTAGCATCGTTTCTGTCAGCAAGGCCATATTTTCCAGCTACTGATCCTTCCTCTATGTTTCCAACCTTTGCATTTCAATCGCAGGTAATTATCAATACATCTTGATTGCATGTCTGATCGATTTCAGAGTGAAGAAATAGGTAGAATTCTTCAATTTCATCATCACTGGCTTTAGTGGTTGGTGTGTACATATGAATAATAATGGTATTAACTGATCTTCGTTGTTTTTGTTGTTAAGTGCCATCAAGTCAGTTCCAATCCACGGGGATACCGTATATGGTTTTCCAGGAATGATGGATGAGCTTGAGCTGCCAACCTTGCAGTTCAAACCAACTTTGCAGTCCAGAGCATTAACCCACAGCACCAAACCAGGACAAGGTCTTCCTTGTAGGTGTATGGATATTATCCCATCACAACAGCGTTCTACTTAAAGACATATCTTGATATGCTCTTTTTGATAGTGAATATGATTCCACTCTTTTTCAATTTGTCATTCCCAGCATAGTAAGATTGTCAGATTCAGAATGGCCAATACCAGTTCGTTTCAGTTCACTAATGCCTAGATCAATGTTTATGTGTTCTATTTCCTTTTTTACCATTTCCAATTTTCAGTTATTGATGGATTTTTACAGTGATTGCTCTTCATTTTGAGTTGTGTCTCATCAGCAAATGAAGGGCCTGAATTCTTTACTCCGTTTACATCATCAGGTTAATCAAGGTTATTTGTACTTTGAGGAGGCAGCTCTTCCCCAGTCACATTTTGAGTGCCTTCCAACCTGAAGGGCTCATCTTCTGACACTATATACGACAGTATTCTGGTGTTTCTTCATCAGGTTTCAATATTCAAACTTCTGGCACCAGCAGGGTTCCACTGAAATTCTAAGGTTTTCAGAGACTAAATATTCAGAAGTAGTCAGTTTTTCCTTCTCTCTAGCCTGTCTTCATCTGAAAACTCAGCTGGAACCTGCCCACCATGGGTGACCCTGCTAATATGAAAAATATCCATGGCATAGCTTCCAGAATCACAGCAACATGCAGGCCACCACAGTATGGAAAACTGACAGATGAGTGGTAGGAGGCTTTACTGCAAATCTTTTATGTGCCAAACTCTATAGTATTTGCTAGTGGGATATAGTAATTGATGAGATGCTTTTTGCCCTCAGGAAACATGTAGTCCAGAAGAAGAAGAAAAAATATTTATAGGTTTACATTTATTTTAAATTCAGGATAAAGTTATACTAAATGAATTAATTCATGCAATGAACTTAACTTACAAGAGAAAGTCAAAAAGTATTGCTACAAATGCATAGACACATTTGTTAAATAAAAATATCAGAATATGAAGTTTCTCCATATATCTTCCATTTAGGTCTACATATTTCTGAAGGTGGTGTTTCCGTCTCACTAACCCTTCTCTATAGAACTCTTTGATTTAAACCATGTCAAAACTATGTCTGAATATTTTGTGATACTTTTGACATTGCTGAAGGACTAAAACCTCTCAAGAACAAATTTCCTGGTCTTTTTCTCATCAATGTAGTTTTCAATTTTCTTAAAACATCATCATAAGTTTCCATGATTGCCCTGTGTCCTTGAAAAAAATCTATGAAGATTATTCCTTTGTAGTACGCAAAAATAGTTACCATAACCTTTTGAACTGACATGAATTTAATTAGCCCAGAAAATCCCCTTGGAAGCCACTGTTTTGATTGGAGATACTTTCTGGATTGTATTGGTAAATACAATACTCATCCCTGGTTTTGATTTAGTCCAGAAAATAATCTTCATTAGTTTTTATCTAGCTTAAAACACTGGTGGAAAGATCAGCTCTTTGATGCAACACACACAGAGCCAAAGCTAAGTTGTTCACTTAAAATTTGAAAAATTATGTGAGATCTCAACTTTGGTAGCTATTATATTAACTTCCATGGTCTTCTTCTACTAGTTCCTAGATTTCATCCATGGTTTCGTTATTTGTCAAGGTGGATGGTCATTTCTCTCTTGGCTTATCTTTGATGTTATTTGTGAACTTCTTTAGAACGCTTATTTAATTAATCTAAAAATTTGTTTTATGTGGGGCAGCAAAGATTTCTACTTGAAGACTAAGGTGTGCTTGACCCAAGTCATGGTATTTTCAATAACCTCATATGCATGCAAAAGCTGGACAGTGAATAAGGGAGGCCATAGAAGAATTGATGCTTTTGAGTTACGGTGTTGGAGGAGAATATTGAAAGTACCATGGGCTGACAAAAGAACCAACAGATCTGTGTTGAAAGAGGTGCAGCCAGGCTGCTCCTTGGAGACCAGGATGGCCAAACTTCATATCTCATACATCGGACATACTGTCAGGAGGGATCAGTCGCTGAAGAAGGATATCATGTTTGGTAACGTGGAGGGTCAGAGAAAAAGAGGAAGGCCCCCAGAGAGATGGATTGGCAAAGTGGTAACATCAATGGGCTCAAGCGTGGCAACAATTGTGAGGTTGGCCCAGGACCAGGACCAGGCAGTGTTTTGTTCTGTTGTGCATAGGGTCTCTATGAGTCAGTACCGACTCAATGGCACCTAACAATAACAACAATTCCCATTAACTTGTTGCAAAGTTTTAGTGAGTCAGGAAGATGTACAGTTGAATTTTGTTAGAAAACACACAATAGCCCTGATCTCAAAATAATTTTTCTCCATCTCACAAAAAATATTTTTTGAAGGCACCCTAATGAGACTTAAGAAACTTGCATGACTGAGAGACCTTATCTGCAGCCATCTACTGATTGCAGAGACTTGTTTAAACACATTTTGTTTAGAGTAAACTTGTGCATGTATGAAGTGGAACTCCAGTAGTAATAGTTTTTACTTGTTGGACACATAATGTTGTCATTGCTGTTGTTAAGTGCTGCTGAATCAGTTCTGACTCATATCAACACTGTATAGGGTTTCTCAGGAGTGGCTGGTGGGTTTGAATAGATGACCTTGTGGTTAGAGTACAGTGCTGATCCTACAGTGTCACACAGGACACCTATGGGCACAGAATGTTGTTGTTGTTGTTATGTGCCGTGGAGTTGGTTCCGACTCAGAGCGACCCTGTCCAGGGTTTCCGAGGCTGTAAATCTTTATGGGAGCAGAAAGCCTCATCTTTCTCCCATGGAACAGCTGGTAGTTTCGAACTGCTGACCTGTGGTTCACAGCCCAATTCGTAACCACTATGCTACCAGAGTTAGCAACTCAGAATGTGTTGTTGCCATTTTCATTTACTTTATTATTTTAAGCTGTCTGAGTGTTCTAGACTAATAGATTTGTAGGAGGCTGCAGTGCCTAGGAATGACTTCCTCTTTCTGCCTCCAGTCTGGGAATGTAGCAGATTTGAGTTCAAATCAACACATATGTTTTGTTCCTTCCTAACTTTTTAAGCATTTGTACATTTTCTCTGGGGAATGCCCAGCATCTGACCCCCTGATTTGATGGGGGTCAGGGAGAAAATCTACTCCTTTATTTTGCTTGCATCATTCCAAATGATGAGACCATGGCAGTGCCTTCTACCACAGATGCCAGATGAGTTAGAGTCTCTCTCTTTGTGACCTGGAAACCTTTTAGAGTTTGTTGTTGTTCTGTTGTTGTTAAGTGTTGTTGAGTCGGTTCTAACCCATAGCAACCCTGTATAGGGTTTCCAAAGAATGGCTGGAACTGACCTTGTGGTTCAAACCAATTTTGTAGTCCAAAGCAACAGCCCATGGAGTCACACCAGGACTCCTTAGTCAACAACTATTCCTTCCTGGAAATTAAACTTGGAGATTTGGGAATAAGTGATACAGGGTGACTCAGGAATGCCACATGGCTGTGCTGTCATGGATCAGAAGCAGATTACTCCTACCAACAAGCCATCCAGTTTTCTAAGTCTAGCCCTCTAACTTCTGGCTGGTTATGCAAGCCTCTTCATAAAAATTTCCCTTTTGCTTCAGTTGCTAGAGTTAGCTTTTGTTGCTTTAAATGAAAACATTCTTAAAGTATGGCTGCCTCTCTAGGATAATTTATAGAAAACTATAGCAGGTCCCTGTATTGTCTGGTCACCAAGAATAGGGAAATATTAGTTTGGGAGTTGTGCCTACAGAACCTATTCTAGCTCTCCCTAATCAACTAAAATTTTGCATAGTACATTATCATTGGTATCACAACTTAACCACAAACAACTGTATACTCAGAGATGATTAGGTCTACTACCTCTCCATCAGAGTCCTGATGTAGTGCTGTGGGTTAATGCGGTGGACTGCAAAGTTATTTGAACCACAAGGTCAGTGGTTCAAGTTCATCAGCCACTCCTTGGAAACCCTATACAGGCTTGTTATAGGTTGGAAACAACTCAACGACACTTAACAACAACAACCTCTCTTCTGACACCAAACAATGTTATCAGCAATGTCTTCAGCTCTGTGTCACCTCTATGACCGGAAACTTACTACCCTTCATTTGCTGTTGTTGTTAAGTGTCATAGGGTGTCCAAGGAGCAACTGGTGTGTTTGAACTTCCAACCCCACTATTCAAACTGACCTTGTGGCCTAGGGCATATCTTACATCATCACACCAGTATCTTACATCATCACACCATGTTGCTGCCACATTTTTAGACAGCTTTGTTAGGTAGCACTTTCTCCTCTTTAGGTGAAATATGTCTGGCACTAAATTACCCTGGTGTGGCTCTGTAGAATAAGCACTGGATTGCTAACCACAAAGTTAGCTGTTCAAACCCACAAACTGCTTCTCATAAATCCTATACAAGGGTCACTATGAGTTGGAACTGATTCATTGGCACTTATAAACAACAACTTCCCCCATCAGTCTCAGTATAGCCTAATAGAGTACCATAGAACATGAAGTTATTTTGTGGAAATTTGGAACTTTGGGTCATATTTAGATCTAAGGCTAACCTACCTCTTAACCTTTATTCTGGTATGGACAGCAAAGTTGGTTTGAACCACAACGCTGGCAGTTCAAACCCACCAGATGCTCCTTGGAAACTCTACACAGTGTTGCTATGAGTCACAACTGACTCAATGACACTTAACAACAAAAACAATAGGAATAACAACTCCAACCTTCTGGATTGTATACATGTACTAATGTGTAAATGGCCCAGCAGAATCCTCAGAATAGGGTGAATATTGAACAAGTGGTAGTCAATGATGACCATATTGGCCATTTTGAATCTGAGAATTATACAGGTAACTATGCCAGGAATGCCATTACAGGAACAATGGCATATGATTAGTCATCAAAAAGTATATTACAAGATCTATCTTGAAATGCAACAGTGTCTGTGTTTTGTAATATCCATAAATCTACAAGGAAGACCACTTAATACCACTATTATAACCACTAAAGCCAGTGATGATGAAACTGAAAAATTCTATAAACACATTCAGTATGAAATTAATAAAAAAGATGCATTGTTAATTACTGCTGATTGTAAACTGAAGGTAGGAAACAAAGAGGAAGGATCAGTAGTTGGAAAATATGGTCTTGGTGTGATAGAAATTATGATGGAGATAGCATGATAGAATTTTACAAGACCATTTTAACTTCTTCATTGCAAACACCTTTTTAAACAATTTAAAAACCCATATACACATGGATTTCACCAGCTGTAGTACACAGGAAACAAACTGACTATA
>NW_006408544.1:11504248-11508235 GCF_000296735.1 Chrysochloris asiatica
AATAAGGAAGAAGGTAAAATAATTGATGCATTTCAGTTATGATGTTGGCAAAGAATATGGAAAGTACCATGGACTACCAGGAAACAAACAAATCTGTTGGAAGAAGAACAGCCAGAATGCTCCTTAGAAGTCATGCTTATGAGACTTTGTCTTTTATACTTTGGACATGTTATCAGGAGGGACCAGTCCCTGAAGAAAGACATGCTTGGTAAAGTGGAAGATCTGAATAAAAGAGGAAGACCTTCAACAAGATGTATTGGCATAGTGATTGCAGCAATGGACTCATGCATAACAACAATTATGAAGATGGCATAAGACTGGGCAGTATTTCATTCTGTTGTGCATATGGTCACATTAAGTCAGAACTGACTCAATGGCATCTAACAACAATGATGGAAATCATAGTGGTGATGATTATAATACTCTTGAAATTGTCTGACATTAACTATCATCTCCTCCAAGAAGCCTTCTTTACCAACTCCCTGCAAATGTAAATTTGTCTCTGCTCCCATAGTATCCTTTAATTCCATCCTCAAAAGCTTCCAATAGCCTAAGATGTAGTAATGTTGAATCTATGTTCCCCACTGGACTACAAATGCTTCGAGAGCAAGGACAATGCCTTTACTCATGAATGTAATCCTAGGCCTGAAAGAGCCTGGACCATGATAAACACTGAAGCAATATTTGCTGAATGATTATTTCATTCTTTCCAAAGCATTTTTCCATCTGTTATGATTTAATCTTCACAATCACTCAGTCATCCAATAGACTTTCCATTTTCCAAGTGTAAGTGTTGAGGGCCAGAGAAGGCACTCCCTTCCTTAAGCCTATGTACTAGTAGTACACTGCAGGGTCCAACCAAAAACCAGCCTTCATGTCCTTGGGCCATGTGGTCTTCCTACTTGGCTGCTTTCAGGAAGTCACTTTAAGTCAAGAAAATGAGACTCAAACTGAAAATAGTGTTCTAGGTAATAAATCTTTAAAAATCAACTCCTTGATCCAGTCTGGTGATGAAAATACTCTGATAGATGATTCAAATTGAAAATAATAATTTTAAAAAATACTAGAAGTCTTTAGAAATGAAAATATTTGTAAAACTCCTAAGTAGAAAGTAATTGTACTAGGTAGTCTTTAAACTGAATTTAAGAAATGTTTATAATGTGAACCAATCTATCAATAGGTGGCTACTTATTGAACAAAAACATCTTAGTAAAGATGCAGGATTCCTGGCTAATGGTCAGTAGAGCTTCTAGGAAACACAAACATATGGAGACCATATTTACATATGATTACATAATATATGGAGTCCTGGTGTGGTGCTGTGGGTTAATGCGCCAGACTGCAAAGCTGTTTGAACTGCAAAGTCAGAGGTTCAAGCTCACCAGCTGCTCCTCAGAAACCCTATACAGGGTCACTATGGGTCAGAACCAACTTGACGACACTAAACAACAACAACAACATGATATATGGACTCCTGTGGCGCTGTAGGATCAGCACCTGGACTGTGAACCAGTTCAAACTTGCCAGCTGCTCTGTAGCAACCCTATACAGGGTCATTATGAGTTGGAACCGACTTGATGGCAATTAACAAGAACAACAAACATAATATATGGACTTCTGATACGGCACCACAGGATAAACACTGGACCGCAAGGTCAACAGTTCAAACTCATCAGCTGCTCCTCAAAAATCCTATACAGGGTTGCAATGAGTCAGAACTGGCTCCACTGCACTTAAAAACAGCAACGACGTAATATACAGGCACTCAAAATGCAACTGGGGTAGAGCTGCCTCCTCAAAGTAGAGTTGACCGTGATGATACTATTGGAATAAAGCTTTTGAGAGCTACATTTGCTGATGGGGCACACCTCAAAAGCTGAGAAGAAATAGCTGTGACATCTGTTAATAATCAGAACACGGGATTCACAAAGTATACAACTAGGAAACTTGGAAGTTGTTAAAAATAAAATGGAACAAATAAACTTTAATATCCTAGGCATTAGTGAGCTTACATGGCCTGGTATTGGCCATTTTTAATCTGGAAATTACATGGTTTTCTATGCCAGGAATGACATATTGAAGAGGAATGGTGTCGTGTTTATCATCATAAAGACCATTTCAAGATCAATCTTGAAGTAAAACTTTGTGATAGGATAATATCCATACACCTAGAGGAAGACCAGTTAATGCAACTATTATTCATATTAATACACCAACAACTAAGCCAGTAATGATGAAATTGAAGAATTCTACCAACTTCTTCAATCTGAAATTCATCAAACATGCAATCAAGATGTAATGATAACTACTGGTGATTGAAATGCAAAGATTGGAAATAAAGAGGAAGTAACAGTTGTTGGAAAATTAGACCATGGTGATAAAAATTATACTAAAGATTGCATGATATAATTTTGCACAAATAATGACTTCTTCATCGCAAATATCTTTTTTAAACCACATAAGATGACATGTTGTTTTTATTAAGTGCCATCGAGTTGGTTCTGAGTCATAGCAACCCTGTATAGGATTTCTGAGGAGCAGATGGTGAGTGTAGACCTCACCAAATGGGGTACAGAGAAATCAAATTGACTACATCTCTGGAAAGAGATGTTGGAAAAACTCCATAATCATCAGCCAAACAAAGTTAGGGGCAGATTGTGAAATAGGCCATCAATTGATAATATGCAAATTCAGGTTGAAGCAGAAGAAAATTTAAACAAGTGCATGAGAGCCAAAATATGACCTTGAACATATCCCACCTTGAATTTAGAGATTGTCTCAAGAAGATATTTGTTGAACTAGACTCTAGTGACGAAAGACCAGAAGAGTTGTGGGAAGACATCAAGAATATCACACAGGATGAAAACAAAAGATCATTAAGAAGACAAGTAAGAAGGAAAAGACCAAAATGAATGTCAGAAATGACTCTGAAACTTGCTCTTTAACATAGAGATACTAAAGCAAATGGAAAAATGAGGAAGTAAAAGAGCTGAACAGAACATTTCAAATATTATAATGAAATGTGCACAGACCTGGAGTTAGAACAAGAAAAGTGCAGACCATAATTAGCATTTCTCAAACTGAAAGAACTGCGGGGGAAAATTAAGCCTCCACTTAAATACTAAAGGATTCTTTGGGGGAAAATATTGAATGAAGCAGAAAGGATCAAACGAAGATGAAGGAATTCACAGACTCACTGCAATAAAAAGAAATGGTCTGTATTCAACCATTTCAAGAGTTAGCATATAATCAAGAACCAATGATACTGAAAGAAGAAGTCCAGGTGTACTGAAGGCATTAGTAAAGAACAAGGCTTGGGGAATTAATACAATACAAATAGAAATGATTTAAAAAAAAAAAAACAAAAAAAAAACACACACACATGCAGCACTCACTCATCTATGCCAAGAAATTTTGGAAGACAGCTAGCTGGCCAACTGATTGGAAGCCCATTTCAAAGAAAGGAAACCAATGGAATGTAGAAATCATTGGAAAACATCATTCATATCAAATGAAACTAAAATTTTGCTAAAGATAATTCAAAAATGGCTGCAAAAGTACACTAATAGGGAATGAACTGTTCAAGCCAGATCCAGATGAGGACATGTAACAAGGTATATCACTGCTGTCATCAGACAGATCTTGGCTGAAAGCAGAGACCACCAAAAATATGTTTGTTTCATGCAGACCCGGTCAGGAGGTCAAGACCCTGTGGGCCCAAGCATTGTCGACCGTACAAACCATAGGCTCTGAGGATCAGACTTTAGCCACCTAGTAGACATAGCAAACTGTCTCTCATCTGATTATTCAGTAATGCTTGTTAGTAATCTCATACATGAGCCCTGGATATCCACAGACAAATATAAAAACCTTCACTAAAAGCCGAGACTGTAAATTCCAAAAAGGTTCAGAAGCTAAAGAGGATAGAGAGAAACACTTTTAACTGATGATATACGGAGGGGATTGTAATCAATGTAATGAAACAAG
>NW_006408544.1:11508457-11513110 GCF_000296735.1 Chrysochloris asiatica
TTCTGGAATAATTAATTGTGCTCATAAGAAAACTGTATGTAGACTAAGAGGCAGTTGTTTGAACAGAACAGAAACACCAAATGGTTTAAAATTAGGAAAGGTGTGTGCTTATTCAATCTGTATCCTGAGCAAATAATCTGAGAAATTAGATTATATGAAGAATAACTCGACATCAGGATTGGGGGAAGACTAATTAACAAACTGCAATAGACAAACGATACAACCTTGTTTGCTGAAAGCAAAAAGGATTTAAAATTCTTACTAATGAAGATCAAAGATCACAGCCTTTGGTATAGGTTTCACCTCAATGTAAAGAAAACAAGAATCCTCACAACTAAATCAATAAATAGTATCAAAATCAGTGGAGAAAGGATTGAAGTTGTCAATAACTTTATTTTGCTCAGATCAACCATCAACACTCATAGAAGCAGCAGTCAAGAAATCAAACAACATATTGCATTAGGCAAGTCTGCTGCACAAGATTGCTTTACAAAGCAAAGATGTCAGTTTGAGGACTAAAGTGCACCTGACCCAAGCCATGGTATTTGCAATAACCTCATATGCATGGGCAGTGATAAGGAAGGCCATAGAAGAATTGATGCATTTGAATAATGGTGTTGGAGGAAAGAATTTAAAATACCATGGGCTGACATAAGGCCAACAAATCTGTTCGGGAAGAATTACAACCAGAATGTTCCTTAGAAGTGACGATGGTGAAATGTCGTCTCTCATACTTCAGACATAATATCAGGAGAGACCAGTTCTGGAGAAAGACATCATGTTTGGTAAAGGACAATGTCAATAAAAACAAGGAAGACCCTCAATGAGATGGATTGGCATACAGGCAGCAGCAGTGGGCTCAAGCAGAGCTACCATTTTGAGGATGGCAGTGTTTGAGGACTGGGCAGTGTTTCATTCTGTTTTGCTTAAGGTCCCTATGAGTATGTATGAACTCTACTATATCTAACAACAACAATACAATATATGGGGAGTCCTAGTGTGGTGCTGCAGAATAAGCCCTGGACTGCTAATCACAATATTGTTGATTCACATCCACCAGCCACTCTTTGGAAACCCTACACGGGTCACTGTAAGTTTGAACCAATTAGAGGGTACTTAAGAACTTAACAACAACACATAATATATAAAATGCCCTGGTGGGATTGTGACCTAGGTATTAGAGTGGTAATCTCAAGGTTGGTGGTTCAAACCCACCAGCTGCTCACGAGAGAAAGATGAGGTTGTCTGCTCCTGTAAAGATTTAGTCTTGAAGACCCTACATAGTATGGCTGTGAGTTGGAATCAACTGATGGCAGTGGATTTGGTTTTGGAACATAATTTATAACTTATTTCTCTTGATTTGGAGGTAGTCTTTAGTATCTGTTCTTTCTTTTTCCAAACTTTAGCTTCATGAAAGTAAGGAATGTGTCATTTTGCTCACCCCCAACTCAACATTGTTTAGTATAGACCCAGGTGCAAAGCATATTCAATGTATCGCTGCTGGTTAATGCACCAGATTGCAAAGCCGTTTGAACTGCAAGGTCGGTGGTTCAAGCTCACCAGCTGCTCCTCGGAAACCCTATACAGGGTCATTATGGGTCGGAATCGACTCGATGGCACTTAACAGCAACAACAACATTGAGTGAATGAATGAATGAATAAATGTACAAATGCATGAACAAATCTCCTACAGGTTTTCAGGTGTGTAAACAAGGTAGAGATAATTACTTGCACACATTTTTGAAAAGTATTTGAGTACCTGTTACATGTTAGACACTTTCACAATAGTTATTATTTACTCACCCCCACTTTACAAATAAACAAATTGAATCCAAGAAAGGTTTGACCTTCAGAAGGTCACTTGATAACTATGTGAGTATATAGTTGGAATTAAAATCCAGGTCTTACTGATGCCAGGATAGTTCATTGTGACTGAACTTTTAAAACGCTCTCACCACCACCACTAAACCATCTATGAGGTGTGTGATCTATGAAAGAGACAGTAAATTACTCATGAATCTGTTCTTGCTGTCCTGTTCTCCTCCTCTTCTGCCCAGTAGCAAAGATTCAATATTTCCAAAGATCATTATTCAAATGGCAAATAAATAGCTCCATTTCATGAAGGGCATTGTGCCTTATCCTTGTTGCAATAATGGAGTTAGAGTGAAAGCAATGACTCCAATTCCCCTCTTTATGATTCCGTTTTCATCATTTCTAAAGAAAGATGGTGAAAAAGGCAGCTCAGTAGCTCCCTATCAATCTTGCTCTGAGCATAGTGGGACTGTGCACTCCTGGGAAGGTAGCATTGACAAGCAGAGATATATGGGGCATGCGTGCAATTGTCCCCCCAACACAGCACTTTTTCAGTATTATCAATGAGCTGGATTGGATTAAGCATATTTGCACCAAAAGCAAAATAAATATTGCTTTATTTAATGCCTCTAAAAGATTGGGATTCAATTACCCTTGGCCCGAGGCACCTTCTAGCTCTATTGATTGTCCAGTGACAGAATGCCAGATGATCTGTCATCAACAATCCCTGCAAAATGCTTAGGAGGTGGGATGGTCTCTCCTGTGGTGTAGATGGAGGATAGCAGGCATGATCCTTTGTTTCAAGGACAGGGACATTTATTACAAACCCACTCCATGACTTAGCACCACCACCAAGATATTTTAAATATTTTCCTCATGATCTTTCTTAGATCAGGATGACAGAGTTATCTATGACCAGGGGTGTGAAGGCAGAGAGAAAGATGGATAAAAGCACAGATTTCAAAGTAAGAAAAGGACTTGGGACTCAGTCCCAGATTTGCCATTTTTGTGGCTGTGGTCAAATTCAATGGTCTGAAAGCTCTGGGAAAGCAGAGACTGAATCTAATTTGCCACTGAATCCTCACTGTCTAATACACAGAAGACCTTCAATTAAACTTCATAAATAGAGACTTGGTTAATTAATCTGTCTATGGTTCAACAAGGACAAATGACAGAGACAGGTCTTGAACCTTATCTGAACAGTTCTAAAGCCTATGTTCTTAGTCATCACTCCACTCTCCCTTAATAGGTCTGTGTCTCAGGTCAGTCACTGCTAGTGTGACTAAGTCTCCTGAGAGGTTAGGAGTGGATGCAGCACCCTTATTATTATTTATTACTATTATCAATTTAAACATTTCATTGTGGTTTGGGTGCAAGTTTACAGAGAAAATTCATTTCTATTCAGCAATTTATATACATTTGATTTTGAGATATTAGTTGCAATCCCTTCAAAGCAACAGCATTCCCCTGCATTCCCCCGACTTCTCTGGGTTTCCCATTTCCATTTTCCTCCTTTGACCCTTCCTGCTTTCTGAACTTTTGTTTTTTGGCAAATGCTTCTCTTTTGGTCTTCTATGGTTGATAGTTCCAAGGAGTATGTTCCTCACAGGTGTTACTGTTTATTTTATAGGTCTACGCAAGGTCAGCAGTTCAAAACTACCCGTGGTTCCATGGGAGAAAGATGAGGCTTTCTGCTCCCGTAAAGATTTACAGCTTCGGAAACCCTGTGCAGGGTCACTATGAGTCGGAGCCGACTCCACGGTACTTAACAACAACAACATCTATTGTTTGGAATCCTGGTGTGGCACTGTAGGATGAGCACTGGACTGCTAATCTCAAGGTTGGCAGTTCAAACCCAGCAATCACGGCTTGGAAACTTCATACAGGGTCACTATGAGTCAGAACTGACTTGACAGCATTTAGCAACAATTGTTTGACTGAAAGGTAATCCCCAGGGCTGGGCTCAGTACCAGGTTTGAAGAGTGTCTAAGGACCATAGTCTCAGGGTTCTACCAGTAAGTCTCATCTTTTTTTATTATTTTAAATTTTGTTCTACATGGCTCTCCCACTCTGTCCAGGACCTTCCATTGTGATCCCTTTCAGAGCCGTAGGTAGCCAGGACATTGTGCCTTATCCTTGTTGCAAAACTGGAATGAAAATCCAGTTCTTCTGGTATCAGGATACGAAGACTGATTCGTTTCCTTGAGTCTTTAATTTTCTGTATTCTCCTTTGCTCCAGATTGGGAGAAAACAATAGCTGCATCTTAGATGGCTGCTCACAAACTTTTAAGATCCTTGTTGCAACTCACAATAGTAGGATGTAGAACATTATCTTCATGGACTATGCTATGCCAATTAACACATATGTCCCCCAAGACTATGGTCCTAAGCCCCCAAATCCCATAACTCAGTTATTCAAGGTGTTTGGTTATGGCTAAGAAGTTTTTCTTTGCTTTTTTTTTTTTTTTTTAAATAATCTTGTTTCCTATATGCTCTACCATGAGTATAGATGTGTTTGCAGCACATAAAATGTGTATGTAGAAATATCCTCTATTAAACCTATATGTGGATGAGCCTGGAACGGTGAGAAGAACAAAAGATACGTCTCGAATGGAAGACCTACAGGAAAAATACGACACAATGGAGACAGATGGACTTCTATTATGGGAACAAACAGGTCTCTCCCCTAGGAGACATTGGGGCAGTCGGTCGGGTCCCACCAACGTAGGGCCCTCTCCTCCCCCCCACCCCCCCAGAGGACTCCTGGGCCCAGAGTCAGTGACGTGGCCACGGAGGACTCAAGTGGAGAATGGAGCTGCCGGCTGATGGGAAGAGAGGGCA
>NW_006408544.1:11514085-11524074 GCF_000296735.1 Chrysochloris asiatica
CATCAGCCACTCCTTGGAAACCCTATAAAGGGTTGCTGGGGGTTGGAAGCAACTCAGTGGCACTTAACAACAACAGCCAAAGCTATATACACTCATGGATCTTTTCCATCCCACACCTGCTCAGTTTACATATCTAGCTATGTATCCACTCATGGATTATTGTCAGCTAGTGCTGTTATTGCAGGATTGTGTATGTAGTATTGTTTTTCATTGTTGCCCTTTACACCTGTGCACCTCACAATCTCTTCTTTTGCCTTGTTCATACTGTGCTGACCTCTTCCTTATTCTGTCTACTACTTAACTGCTTAACTAGCATTTAACAACAAACAACAACAACTCTCTAGTTAATGACTTCCTTCACCCCCCTCCTATCCAGGTAACCATCAAAGAATGATATTTCTGTGTATAAATCTTTACTTGACTTTTTATAATAGTAGTCTCATATAACATTAGTAACTGACTTACTTTACTCAGCATAATTTCCTCTGCATTAATTCATGTTATAAGGTGTTTTGCAGATTCATTGTTATTTTATAATGTTGTGTAGTATTTCATTGTATGCATGTATTTGTTTATTCATTCATCTTGTTTCTATCTTTTTGCTATTGTGACTAATGTTGCTATGAACTTGGGTATGCATGTATCTATTTGTATCATGGCTGTTATTTCTCTAAGATACATACCTAGTAATAGGATTGCCGGATCATATGGTGGTGGTGGTGGTTATGTGCCATGGAGTCAGTTCCGACTCAGCGACCCTGTACAGGTTTATGGGAGCAGAAAGCCTCATCTTTCTCCCACGGAACAGCTGACCCTGAGGTTGTTGTTGTTGTTAGGTGCCATTGAGTTGGTACCGAACCATAGCAACTTTATGCACAGCAGAACGAAACACTGCCTGATCCTGGGCCAACTTCACTATTGTTGCCACGCTTGAGTCCATTGAAGCTGCCACGTGGCCAATCCAGCTCATTGGGTCAGAAGCACCTCAGTCCTCAAACCCCTCTTTTTCTCTGACCCTCCACCTTATCAAACATGATATCCTTCTCCATCAACTGCTCCCTCCTGACAATATGTTCAAAGTATGAGAGACGAAGTTTGGCTACATTGGCCTCTAAGAAGCACTCTGGCTGCACTTCTTCCAAAACGGATCTGTTGGTTCTTTCGGCAGCCCATGGCACTTTCAATAGTCTCCTCCAACACCATAACTCAAAGGCATCAATTCTTCTACAGTCTTCCTTTCTCACTGTCCAGCTTTCGCATGCATATGACGTTATTGAAAACACCATGGCTTGGGTCAGACACACCTTAGTCATCAAGGTTAGCAGCCCAATTTGTAATCACATCATATAGCATCTACATTTCTAGGTTACTTAAGGAAGCATCTTACTGTTTTCCATACTGGTTCCATAGCAGTGTAAGAGTTACAACCTCTTCACACTCTTGCCAGCATTTGTTGTTTTCTGCTTTTTTGAATTGTGCTGTTACCGCTTTGCTGTTGTTGTTGTTAAGTGCCGTCAAGTCAGTTCCGACTCATAGCGACCCTGCATAGGGTTTTGGAAGAGCGGCTGATGAGCTGGAAATGTCAACCTTTGTGGTCCAGTTCACTAACCAACTAAGATGAGATAGTATCTCAATGTAGTCTTTCTTTGCATCTATCTAATGACTAATGAAGGAACCCTGGTGGGCTAAGTATTGGACTGCTAATTGCAAGGCTAGCAGTTCAAATCCACCAGTCACTATGCAGGAGAAAGATGAGACTGCTCCCGTAAAGGTTTACAGTCTGGAAACCCTAACGAGCAGTTCCTCTCTGCGCTATATTAGTGTCACACAATAGACTCAATTGCAGTACATTCAGTTTGGACTATCTAATGATCTTAAGCATTTCTTTATGTGTTTGTTGGCTGCCTAAATGTCTTTAGTGAAGTGTGTGTTCATATCCTCTGGCCATTTTTAAATTGGAGTGTTTGTCTTTTTGTTGTTGAGGTGTTGACATTTTCTATAAATTTTAGACGTTAGTTGCTTGTCAGATACGTCATTGTCAAAAGTTTTTTTTCCAGCCCATAGGATCTCTTTTTACTTTTTCAGAGAAATCTTTTTTAAAAAAATTCATTGAAAATTGGGTTAAACTTTACAGAGAAAATCAGTTTTCCATTCAACAATGCATACACATTTTGTCTCTTGTCATTAATTGCAATCCTCACAATGTCACATCACATATCCCATTTCCTCACTATGTTTCTCACTTCCATTCCTCCTTCGTTCCTAACCCTTTTGAATTTTGTCCTTGGGTAAATGCTGCCCTTTTGATCTTAAATGGTTGCTTATTCTAAGGAGTACATACTTCCCTAATGTTATTGTTCCCCTTATAGGTCTGTCTATTGTTTAATTGAAAATTGAGCAACAAGGGTTAACCCATTTTTAGACCTGAAGGGTGGTTAAAAGCCACTGTCTTGGGAGTCTACCAGGCTCTATCAGACCAGTAAGCCTGACTTTTTTCTTCTTCTTTTGAACTGAGTGAAGGTTTACAGAGCAGATCATCAGTTTTATATTCAACAAATTATAGACTTTTAAAATTCTCAATGATTACAATCCCTTCAATGTAACATCACTTATCCTACTTCCTCCATGTTTCTTGTTTCTGTTCCTCCTTCTTTTCAAACCCTTTTGAACTTTGCCTTGGTAAATGCTACTCTTTTGATTTTGAACGGTTGACATTCTATTGTGTTTATCTCACTATTGCTTGGCCACAATGGTAAACTCAATGGCAGACTTGAAAGGTGATTGTTGTTGTTGGTGTTGTTGTTAAGTACCATGGAGTTGATTCCAACTCATAGCGACCCTGAACAGAGGTAATCTTGGGTTCCACTAGGCAATATATGACCAGTAAATCTGGTCTTTTTTATTTTGAGTTTTGTTCCACAATTGCTTCCATTCTAACCAGGACCTTTTTAAATGTGATCCCTCTAGTAGCAGTTGGTAGTGGTAGCTGGGCACCATCTAGTTCTTCTGGTCTCAGGTTCATGGAGAATGATATTCATATGATCCATTAGTCTATTGGAATAATTCTTTCCACAAATTTTCAATTTTCTTCACTCTTCTTTCCTTCAGACAGAGAAAGACCAATATTACACTCATGATCTTTTTTAAGATCCCAGTTGCTAAGAAATTGCCTTAGAGGACTATGCTATGTCAGTCAATCTTGATGTCCCATGAAACCTTGGTTTTGAGCTCCTGGCAACAGTAACTCACTCCCTCAGGGTATTTGGCTACATCAAGGAAGTTTTCATGAATTTGCTTCCAAAGTTTCATAAATCTGCATCCATGGATACATTTGCAGCATAAGTTAATACACATGTAGAAATATCCTGTCAAACATATATATTTGTGGGTATAGTCCCACTCTCCCTCCTACATCCTTTCAACTTGCATGTCTAGCCATTTGTTGTCATTGTTGTTGTTGTTGTCATTAGGTGCTGCCAATTTGGTTCTGACTCAGTGAACTTAGGCAAAACAGAACAATACACTGTTCTGTCCTGCGGCAACCTCACAATCATTGCTATGCTTGAGTCCTTTACTGCTGCCATTGTTCCAATCCATTTTGTTGGGGGTCTCCCTCTTTGTTGTGGGCCCTCTACTTTACCAGGCATGATGTTGTTCTCCGGGGACTGACCTCTCCTGATAATATGTCTTAAGTATGAGAGACAAAATCTGGTCATCTTAGCTTCTAAAGAGCATTTTGGTTGTACTTTTCTCAATACAGATTTATTTGTTTTTTGACAATATGTGGTACTTTTGATATTCTTCTTCAACACCATAACTCAAATGCATCAATCCTTCTATGGTATTCCTCATTAATTATCCAACTGTTACATGCATATGAGGCTATTAAAAATACCATGACATGGGTCAAAAGCACCTCAGTCCTTAAACTGACATTTTTGTTCTTGAACACTTTAAGGAGGTTGTGTGTAGCACATTTGCCTAGTGCACTATATTGTTTGAGTTCTTGACTGCTGCATCAACCCATAGATCAATGTCATTGCAGAATTGTGTAGATAGCAGTAGTTACCTCTGTTGCCTTTTTACTCTTGCACTCCTCTCAGTCAGTATCTTCCCCTGCCGCCACCATTTTTTGTTGACCTCTCTCTTACTGTATGTCGCTTTCTCCTTCATTCGAGTTAACCTTCCACTCTCTCCCACCCCTGGTAACTATCAAAGAATGGCTTTGTTATTGTGAAATGTGTCTCTCAACTTTTATAATAGTGGCCTCATACAATATTTTTCCTTTTGTGGCTGGCTTATTTCACTCAGCTTAAAGTCTGCCAGGCTTATCCATGTTATGAGGAGCTTCTCAGATTCATTGTCATTCTTCAGTGTTGTGTAGTATTCCATAGTGTGTATGTACCATAGTTTGTTTACCCATTCTTCCATTGATGATCATTTTAAAATATGGAAATAAGAGAAATGATCACCATTAAAGAAGTATTTCAGTGCATAAGTGTTTAATTTTTAGGAACTCCAAGTTGTCTAGTTTTTCTTCTGCTGGTGTGCATTTTAGTCTTGTTTGATAGAGTACTTCTGCCATAAGTTAGATTCAGTAAGAGTGCTCCTATTTGTTCTTCAATGTTATTTATAGTTTTCAGTTTTGAATTTAGGTCTGTGATTCACCTAGAGTTAGTTTTGAGATATGGTATGAGGTACGGGTCTTGTTCCAACACTATTTGTTTAAAAGACTGTCTTTTTCCCTTTTAGTGGATTTCAGCTCTTTGTTGAATATCAGCTGTTCACGGGTAAATGGATTCACAAAAGTACAATTGTATTGCTACAGAAGCTTTGTTGTTGTTGTTCAATATCATTGAGTTGACTCTGAATCATAGCAACTCTGTAGGGATTCTGAGGATTCTGAACCACCGACCTTGTGGTTCACAGTCCAGTGTGTATCCTACATACCACATCAGGAGTCCTACAAACACTTTGAAACATTTATTAAACAAAAATATCAAAATGTGAAGCATATCCTCCATCCAAGTCTATGCACTTTTAAAGGTGGTGATTTTGGTTCTGTAGGATAAGTACTGGACTGCTAACAATAACATCAGTGGTTCAAACCATCAGTCACTCCTCAGAAACACTATACAGGGTTGCTATTAGTCAGAAATGATTCCATAGTACGTAGCAATAATAACAAACACCCTTCCCCTAAAGACTTCTGCACTCTTCAACTTGTTAAATACTGTGGAGTTGGTTCCGACTCATAGTGACTCTGTTACAGGGTTTCTGAGGCTGTAAATATTTACGGGAGCAGAACACCTCATCTTTCTTCCACAGAACCCCTGATTGACAGCCCGACTTGTAACGACTATGCTACCAGAGCTCCTTCAAGTTATACCTCATCAAAATAGCAGTTTTTGGCATCCTCAAGAGGCACATAGTGTTCCTTTTAAATGTTCTAAGTTTGGGGAAGAAAAATAAGTCTAAAAGGTATGATCAGGGCTGTAGAGTGGATGAAGTCATGTTTTCCAATGAAATTGCCATAGGATAAGCCTTTGTAACACTGAAGAATCAGCAGGTACGTTGTTGTGATGGGGGGTAGGGGACTCCTCAACTTTCCTGACCTTTTTCTCATCAATGCAGTTTTCAAATTTCTCAAAACTTCTTCATAATAATCCTCCTTGATTATCCTATATCTTCTGATAAAATTTTATCAAGATTATTCCTTTGGAGTCCCCATAAAATAGTCACCATAGCCTTCTGTATTGACTTCTTTGCTTTAAATTTAGTTGATCCAATGGATCCGCTCAGAAGATACTGTTTTTTGTTTTGTTTTGTTTCCCTGGAAGGCATTCTAATGAGGCTAAGATAAGTGTATTACTGTTAAAATGTTTTCTACAGCCATCCACTGATGACAGAGACTTGTTTAAACAAGTTAGTATTGTATATGGTGTGAGCTTCGAATATGAGTATTATATATGGTATGTTTGGAATAAATTAGTGCATGTAGGAACTAAAACTGTAGTAACAACACTTTTTGACTTGCCCTCATTGACAAAAATTCTCACCAGAATCCAACATCATATTTAATAATAATAATAATAATAATGTCATGACCAAGTGGGATTCTTATCAGGTATGTAAGGATGGCTCAACATTACCAACCACATAATAAAGCAAAGGAAAAGAACCACATCACTGATCACCAACTTTATATGAACAGCAAAGAGAACCCAGAAAAGGAAAGCACTACGGTCGGAACCGACTCGATGGCACATAACAACAACAACAACAACTAAAGAAGAAATATATACAGGAGGCCTCAGACTATGCAATCTCAAAACCTACTATGTAGCTATGGTAATCCAAACAGCCTGGTACTGGTGATACACACATACACCACAGAAACTGAATTGAGGACCCAGAATATGAATATGTTCATGAGAGATTTTGGTCTGTAAATTTCTTTTTTAATGATGTCTCTGTCTAGCTTTGGTATTGGGGTAATGCTTGATTTGTAGATTTAGTTCAGAAATATGTCATAGTTTTCTATGTTCTGGAATATTTGAGCAGTGTTAGAGTCAACTCTTCTCAGAATGCTTGATAGACTCTGACACTGAAGCCATCTTGGCCAGGATTTTTTTTTTTTTTTTAATCTATTCAATTTATTCTTTTGTAATGGGTCTGTTCAGATTTTCTACTTCATTGAGTATTGGTTTATTTATGTAGCGTTTTTCTAGAAATTTGTTTCTTTTAAGGTTTGAAATTTTTTTGGCATATAACCGACTCGATGGCACATAACAACAACAACAACAACAATAGTTATTCATAATATTCTGTTATTATCCTTTCGATTTCAGCTGTGTGTATTGTGACATTACCTATTTTATTTCTTATTCAAGTTATTTGCATCTTCTCCTTTTCCCTTGTTAAATTTGCCAGTGGTTTGTCTATTTTCTCAATCCTTTCAAAGAAAAAACTTCCAATCGTATTGATTCGTTCCACTGTTTTTTTGTTTCATTTATTTCTGTTCTAATCTTTAATGTTTCCTTTGTTCTGGTGACTATAGGCTTTTTTTATTTTATTTCTTTTATAGCTCATTTTCTAATTGGTAGAGTTTGGGTTAGGGTGTTGATTTCGGTTCTTCTGTTTTGATGTGTGCATTTATTGCTAAATATTGACCTGTGAAGACTTGTTTTGCTGTTCCCAAAGGTTTTGGAATGTTCTATTTTCATTCTCATTTGATTCTAATAATTCTTTATTTCTTATCTTATCCACTAGTTTTTAAGATTATTCAAAGTGAGAAAAAGACAGAGCTTGCTTGGCCTAGGTCCCCCTGGAACCTCTCTTTTTGGATCCACAAGCCTGCATGGAGGTTACAATCTAACCTCCTTTTATTCCATGCTGTCTTTCCGTCAGGCTCCTCATCTTTGCCAAGCTGGTGGGGAAACTGAACTTGAAGTGATGCACAAGGAAGACAATTTTGGCCTCAAATATAAACCATGTCCTTCAAACCCAGCTAGTATCAATTAAAAGAGCTTATATTTGACCTCTACACCTCTACCTATATTTCCTTCTAAACGGATAGAATTAAGGGTGACAATGAAAGCAGGAGTGTGATTAATTATCATCCCTAAATCTCTAAGGGAAATAATGCTCTGGAGACTTTAAACACAACTGTATCTGACAGCTTATATAAGTTCAACTACTGCTTATTATTATTACCATCAACGTTTTTTAAATATTATTCCTTCGACTTAGAACATGCTGCTTTTTTCTTTCTCTGGCTAACTCTCATTCATCTTCCAAGACTTATCTCACACAATACTTCCTTTAGGATGTCTTCTCTGAATTGTCTTGTACCAACCCTCCACATAGTCCTAGGCTTCCCTCAACCACACACGTGATCTTCCCTTCTGGACTGTGAACTCCTTAAAGAGAAGCACACAGGCACAATCAACCTCATATCCTCAGTGTATGGTTGGAAGTATGTGCTTGTTTTGGAGGGGAGGAGGAAGCTGAGAGTATGGAGAAAGAGAAAGCAGGAGGAAGAGATAACATAATTTAGTTAAAAGGTTTCTTAAGGGGAAGTCAAGTGTCAGCAAAGGCACAGTTGTGAGGGGAGAGATGGACAGAAAGGAACAAGGTGGACAGTGAGAAATGAAGCTGGGAAGGAAATTCAGGGATTTCTTTACAAGTTTTGAATATCAGACTAAAGAGTTTAAGTTCCTTCTGGTAGACAAAGGAGAGCCACTGAGGAAGTTTGCACAGAGAGCTGACACAAATCAGCTTTAAGAACTAAGACCAAAAATGATGAAGTTCTCAGTTCTATCACATTGTTTTGCTCTTCCAGACTCCCCAGACACTAATTCTGTGTTACTGTCTCCTCAGAGACCTGACTTCACTGTAGAATCAATGATTAAAATAAACTTTCTACCAACTGTAACTTTGAAATTCACTGCTAGCAGGCACAGGGATGGGGAGCTGCCTCCATAGGCATCTAGCCATCTGGCCTTTGCCATGGAACCTGACTGGGAAGCTCATTTGAATAATTGGTTTTGGCAGTGTGCGCTTGTGGATTAGACACCCGATTAGATTGCCAGCCCCAATGTCCTTTCAGCCTCTTATAGGAACATCATTCAGGTTACATAAAGCAGGAGAAGAGTCACAGGGAGGTGAGGGTCTATCTATCCTCTGTTGTTACTCAGGCTTCATTTGGACTAGAAGGCAAGGGGGCCGTGTTCCAGTGTCATTTATGTGTATTCTGTTTGGCCTTGAGCAATATAGCCTCTGTGTAACTTGGTTTCTTCTTTGATTAAAGTGGAAGAGTAATTCCTTCTCTGTCAAGGTCCTAGGTCTTTTGCAAGGTTCTAAAAGAAGACGGTAGGAACTCTGGTGGTGCAGGATTACGCTCTCAGCTGCTTATCAAAAGGTCAACAGTTTGAACCCACCAGCTGCCCAATGAGTGTAAAATGTGGCAGTTTGCTTCCATGAAGACTTACAGCATTGGAAACCCTGTGGGGCAGGTCTACTCTATCCTATATGGTTCTTATAAGTAGGAATTAACTTAATGGAAGGGTTTAAAATAAAACAAGAGGGGGAAGTTGTGTTTCAGCAGAAATGCAAATGGAAATGACGAAGATTTGGGTTAAGGTAAGCTCAATGTCAGATAGCAGTGTACAAGTGAGCCGTATCAGAAAATGTACAGTGTCAGAGTGAGGCTGGTATTGGTCCCTTTCTACTCCTATCCCACTAACTAGCTCCATGACCTTTAGAAGATTACTTAATCACAGTAGAGTAAGGGTCTGTCTGGCCTCTGCTGTTACTCAGCCTTGTTACTCTGTTGTGTCTCAGTTCCTCATCTATAAAATGAGAGTAATAATAGTGTTGTTCTAAGGATTAAATGAAACAATACATACAAAATGCACAGAAAAGTGCTAGACTCTGCATGTTTAGTAGATGCTACCTATCATCACTGTCATCATCAGAGCTTTTCAGTGCTGGACACCATGTTTTAAAGACAGACAATGGCACGCACATGGAGCAGGATTCAAGGGCAGCAGGTAGGACAGGGAGGGGAAAGGATTTTAGATTATATAGAAAAAGTTGGAAAGATTTGGGGATGTTCAGACCGGAGAGTAAGAGCTGGCAATGGTTGGAGTGTATAGGGACCGGGAAGAGCAGGGACACACACTCTTCAAGCAACTGAATACTGTGTAAATGATGGGGGCCTGAGTGATCCTGCAGAAGGTAGAAGCACACGTGACAGAGTGAAAGATTTAGCCTAAATATAAAACACTATCAGTGAAAGCATGATGCTTTGGAAAGGGAGAGAGCAACTCTTTCCCTGGAGATGCCCGGATATCATAAAGAAGCAGAGGAGGTGTGGCCATTACTCAAGGATGCCTTCTGCCTTGAGTGGGGTCCTGAACTAGATCTTTCTGAGCTCCCATCTCATTCCAAGACTCGATGATGCTGTGACAGAGGCATCAAGTCAA
>NW_006408544.1:11524994-11568491 GCF_000296735.1 Chrysochloris asiatica
GTGTAGGGGGCGGGTTTCTGGGATATACCCTTTGGGTGGTTGATGATGCATGGAGGGGATTGGAACCATGACAGTGAGAATGTAAAACTGAAGTTCTCCCATGTAAACTCCCATAATTCACAATAAAACAGTAAAAAAAAAACACACAGGGAAAGGAGGCACAACATGGTCTGGGGTGGACAGATCTCTCAATGAGGTGATACCTAAAGTAGATCTTTGTTTTCTGTTGCTAGCCTAATGAAAAATATGTATTTTTATGCTTCATAGAACAAATAGAACATTGACATGTGTTTTTCATTTTATTCTATTTAGAACAGTTTAAAATGTTTTCTCTTCTGGGATGTCAAGGTGGGAGAGGTAGGCCAGTTATAATGTCAGTGTATGTGTGTTGGAAACTTCCCTGGTATTTCGTTTTCTGCTAAACCTAATGACTTTTTGTTGCTCGAGTCCTTCTTTATTTCCTTTTTATGTCTGTTGAACTCCTACACATCCTTCAGAAACTCTCCCTCATCACTTCCAGTTGGGAACACTTTCAGGAGAAAATGTAATAAGAGGTTAAAACTGGTAGAATTCTAATAGGAATCATAAACCTACCTGGGGAAGGTGGGGGTACATTCCTTGGTGCCTCTGTGCCTCAATTTCATTCTCAATTTAAAATTAGTCTTTAATACTACCTCCATCATAGAGTTGTAACAAAGAAATTAGATTACTGCATATAACATATAGCTTTGTTGCTGTTAAATGCCAGCAGGTCCATTCCGACACTCATGTTGCTGTGGTTGTTAAATGCTCTGAAGTCAGTTCCCACTCACAGCAACCCTGTATAGGATCTCCATGGGTGTAGCACTATAGGATAAGCACTTGACTGTTAACTGCAAGGTTGTTGGTTCAAAACCAACCAGTTGTTCCTAGAAGCCCTATACATGGCCACTAGGGGTAGAAAGTGATTGACAGCACTCGACTAATTAACAACCAACCATGCAGTCCTTTTGGTTAGCAGTACAGTGTTTATCCTACAGCACTACACCAGGACTCCTTCTGACTCATGTTGTTGGTAAGTGCCATTTAGTCATTTTCTACTCATAGCGACCCTGTTTAGGGTTTCTGAGGAGCGGCTGGTGAGTTTGAACTGTCAACCTTGAGGTTAGCAGTCCAGTGCTTATCCTAAAGCACCAAACCAAGACTCACAGCAGTTCTGTATAGGGTTTCCAACGCTATAAATCTTTGTAGGAGCAGAAAGTCTCATCTTTCTTCCATGGAGCAATTGGTGGGTTCAAACCTCTGACTCTGTGTTCCACAGTCTAGTGTTTATCACACAGAAACACCACACTCCCAATGTACAGCTAGTTGTTGTTAAGTGCTGTTGAGTCGGCTCTGACTCACAGTGACCCTGTACAGGGGTTCCAAGCCTTTACATCTTTGTGGGAGCAGAAAGCCTCATCTTTCTCCCACGAATTGGCTGGTGAGCTTGAAGCACAGAGTTTGTGGTTCTCAATCAGTCCAGTGTTGTACAGCTAATAGGCACTCAGTAAACATTAGTTATTGCTATATCTTTATGATTCCTTAGTGACTCACGCACCTCTAGTAGGCATATTGAGCTTCTCATTGGCAAAGGCTGCCTCTGATTTCTTTTTGCTTCCCCAAGGCTCAGCACAGAGACTAACACCTAGCAGGCCCTTAAGGAACCCTCGTTAAATTGGATTTACTGCCTGAAAGCATCCTTTTCTGCATGAGGAACTCCAGGGCTAAGACACATAGTAATGGTGCGAGTCTGTAGAAGAAGTTTTTGTTTCCACTACTGGGTATTCAATGCCATGCTATAAAGCAGAATCTTTTCTGTACCACCCATAGAGGTCTTTTCCTCTCCTCGCCTTCATACTCCCAAGAAGCATTGAGGTTTTCTGAAGATGAGAAATTTCACAGCATCCTGCTATCTTTGGGGTAACTGCGTATTTTATGATGACTAATAGGCAATTACTATGGTAATATTGCAATTCAGCATGTGTGAGGTTTGGGAAATGAGAAATTATGGGTAGCTACTTTGGACTCATTTCTATGGTAACAAAAAAGTAATTGTCATTAAATACCAGTTATACTGAGGCTGTACCTGGTAATTATAGATTTTTATGCCTAGAAACATAAATAAAACCAATAAATTTATTCAAAGGTCTAGGACTGTTTACTTCTACGTGGCTTTATGGCATACACAATGGCAAGCACCTAATTAAGAAATGCAAACCCAACACAGAATTTCATATTGTCATATGGAGATGGAGAGCCTGCAAGAAGACTTGTACATCACACATGCTCAGAAGAGAACACACTGAGGTACAGGCGGGGGTGGGGCTGTCTTTTCTCCAAAGGAAGTGATGGGGAGTAGGTGGTGGCAGAGAAAGTGTGCAATGCTCCCACTAGAAGTCACTTGGATCATTTTGGCACTACAATAACTAAAATTATAGTAGCCATCCCTCAGACCCCTAGGCTCCAGGTCCCTCCGGAATTCTCCAAAGGAGATGCTCACATTACAAAGTCAACAGCCACACCATCCTTGACAGAGCCTCTCCCTCTTCATCCAGTGCCTCTATTAGATGAGGAGCCTATTGCATCATTTTCCTATCCAAAGAGGGCACAAAGGAAACTGAGGCCAGGGAGGAGCAATATCTTGTCTAAGGACCAACAAAGAGTCTTAAGGGAAGAGAAATATTTTGTTCATGGGCAAATAAGGAGGCTCAGGAGAGCACTGCAAATGCAGTTTTGGAAGTGAAGAGAGTCCTATGAGATCCTTGTAGCCTTGAACAAAGTTCTTCACCTTCTTGACTCCAGTTTCACCTTTGCTAAAATTGGATTAATAAAAATTGTCCTTCTTTTCTCAAAAGAGTGTTGGAATGTTCAACTGTGTTGTTTAAGTGCCTCTAAAAGTATACTTTGTAATTACAAAGTGTGGCTGTGAATCCAAAGTTTGCTAAATCTCAACAGCAGTTTATCAGAATTTGCTTTTGGGCATTCATATCACAACACTCTAAGACCAAAACAATTGGGGTTAGGAGGTCATGTAGGTGAAGACAAACAACTGAGAGCTAATAGCATCAGGTAATAATTAGGATACATTAGGGAAAGGTAGATTTGTACCATAGCACAATTATTAAATGCCATTGTTTAGTTCATTTATTTATGTATTCAGGAAATATATATCAAGGGCCCACTCTGTGCCAGGCACAGTGCCAGGCTTTGGAGATTTAGAGAACAAGGTAGACAAAGTCCCAATTTCATGAAGTTTACAGAATAGAGGTGAGGAACCATTTAAACAAATAGTAATATAAGTAAACACGTGATTACAAATTGAGGGAAGGGCTATGAAAGGACAGTACAGAAGTACCTGGTGCTATGAAAGAATATAATAGGAGACACACTTTATACTGGAGCCTCTAAGAAGGCATCTCTGTGAAGCAGCATTGAAACTAAGACCAGAAGTGAAGAAAAGATCAGTGTAATTGGAGGGTAGCGTGGCGCTGTGGGCTAATGCGTCAGACTGCAAAGTTGTTTGAACTGCAAGGTTGGTGGTTCAAGCTCACGACCTGCTCCTTGGAAACCCTATGTAGGGTCTCTATGGGTCGGAATCGACTCAACGGCATTTAACAACAACAACAACAAGCAAGACAGAACCATACAATATAATTATATATTATTATATTATCTAATATAACTGTTATAGATAGCTACCATAGGGTATACTATAGTTCTATATATATATAGTTAAAATGTTTACTATAGGTTCTACATACTGCTAATATAAGCCACGGTCTAGGACCATATACAGTATTACAGTTAGTAAATGTTGATACTCATTATACTAAAGAGCATTATCTATCATGGTATAGCTACCATCTATTGCTATTATACTCTAGAGTATTTTTTTTCTATTTTCCTATAAATAATATAGCACAGGTACTTACTAAATATAAGCTTAGCATGATCAAATATGGCACCGTTTTTAAACAACTGCACTGCCTAACCAAATCCTTACGATTCTGTTGGTATTCCCAATTACAGATGAGAAAAATGAAGTTTAGAGAATTTAAATAGAATTAATTTACCCAAGGACCTACAGAAGTCAATAGTAGAACAAACTTAAAATCTGACCTGACTGACGCTCAAGTCCATGTCCTTAGCAACTGACCTTCACTTCCTCGCAAAGGTCACACTGTAGGGAACTGGCCTGTTGAAATGTTTCTCCAAACAAGGAAAGTGCCTTGAATACAGGCCTGTCTCTTTTTCCTCCCACAGATTCTGGGGTATCTGCTGCAGGCTAGGCCATAGAAACAGTACAGGACTGAGGTGCGAGCTGAGCTAGGGCTCAGACAGACTTACTTACATCTCTACTTGTTCCTCCCAGGCACAAGGCCAAAGGCAGATTATTTAACTTCTCTGAATTTTGAGAAACCACACACCCTGAGGGAGTTGTAGAGAAAGTATCAGTCAGAGAGCCTGAAAGAGAGGCCACTTGGCCTCCCAGGGTTTTCCAGCTCTTTGACCTGGTTCCTGTGGGGACTGTCTCTATTTCTTAAGCTAGAATTCTGAGATGTATGCGTTCCTTCCCTCGTTTCCATCTTCTTGTCTCTCTTCTCTCTCAGTCTTTCTTCTTCCTTTCCTCTTTTTGTTTAAATGCTAGTTAGGGTAGAATTTTATTATTTGTAAAAATAAAAAAACCTTAACAAAGACTCTTTTGAACAGGGTTGCTGTGAGGATTAAGTGAAATAGTGTGAAAGGGTTTTACATGTCACTGAGTCAGCAGCCAAAATTCTTACAGTAGTATTTCTGAAAGCACATTAAAAAATTTTTTGTGTGAAATATACACAGCAAAACATATACCAATTCAGCAATTTCTACATGAGCAATTCAGAGACATTGATTATATTCTTCCCCTTTTCTTTCAATCCTTTGCATTATCCTTTTTCTAATTATCCCAACACTTTGTAAACCCTATTACTACTGGTGTGGCACCGTAGAATAAGTACTAGACCACATAGTTGGTTTGAACTGCAACGTTGGCGGTTCAAACTTACCATCAGCTCCTCAGAAACCCTACACAGGATCACTATAAATCAGAACCAACTCCAAGGCACTTAACAACAACAATACTAGTAACCAAACAAACAAAACAAAACAAAAACAACTCTGTAGGAAAACAATTCCATGACATGTCCAATTGAGAAACACTGTATACTTTATTACCTTTCTAAAATTCCCTATTAATTAGCACAGATGGAATTCTGAAAAATTCTATTGTAAAAGAGCATGTTTAAATTTTCATAAAACTGTGTTTCTCAAAGTTATTTGACCTACAAATTCTTTTCTCTCCATAATACCTAGGTGGTGGTGGTATTGTTAAGTACCATTGAGTTGGTTCCACCTCATAGAGACCCTGAATAGGGGTTCTGAGGGGCAGCTGATGAAGTTGAGCTGCTGACTTTGTGATTCAAACCAACCTTGTGGTCCAGTGTATCATCCCACAGGCCCTCACCAGGACTCCATAATACCTTGGTTGTTGTTAATTGCTATCAAGTCAGTTCCCTGTATAGGGTTTCCAAGGAGTGACTGGTGAGCTTGAACCACTGACCTTGTAATTCAAACCAACCTTAGTCCCACCAAACCATGGAAAATACTGCTTTGGGTAGTAGTATGGCTCTGAGAGGAGCTGACGTATAAGATCTCTAAGGTAACTTGAAGCTCTCAATTGGAGTCTTTTCTTGACTTTTTTCCATATTATCCAATGTTTTTGAAGTATATCTGTCTAATTGATAGATTCTTTGTTGCTACTCAGAGCTGTTTTAGCAACAGGATTAATGCCTGTGGCTATAAACTTTTACTAACTCTTATAATGAGGATCACATATTCTCACTAGGAGAATGTCAAGGTTGAAACTTTGTTATGAAAACATTTCTGAGGGCTGGAGTGCTTTATGTTGAAGTCCTCCCAATAAAAATATCTAAAGCTTGATGACATATAGACTGTTATCTAATCCCTCATTTCCCTCCCTGTTGGTCATCTGAGATCCAGAGAGGGATGGCATTTTGGCCAATATCACAGAGCACTTTCTACATTATCTTTCTCTGTATAGTAGATGATGATATAAATAAGTCTATGAGTGGGCAGTAGTGACCTCTGTCTGACCACTGCTGTCTTATAATTAAACAGAAGTGTTCATGTAAATCAAATGGTCTTTCCACCACCATTATCATTAAGGTGAAAAGGCATTGCTCTCTGCAGGCAGAAAGTCATAAACCCTGCAAGTGCTAATAAAGCATCACTTTTGCCAATTAAGAGCGGAAACAATACTGTCTTTAATTAAACTTCATTTATCCTGAGTTCTCACTAACTCATTCCCGAGGTACCAGGAAGTCCCTCTAGACCTAACCGCCTCTGAGCTCCTTGCAAGTAGGCAACCAACTCTGTGAAACATGGGCTTGATTTAGGAATCGGGAAATCTGTGTTCTGGTTTGATTTAGGCCAGGCCTTGGAAAAGTCCCATGTCATTTCTGGGTGTCCTTTCTTCATCAGTAAAGTCCTTCTTTTCATTCACTCATAGTCATCAAACAATTTTTGAGCATCCACTAGGTGCTCCTAGGTTCTTTGTTGTTAAGTGCTGTCTAGTCGGTTCCGACTCATAGAGACCCTACATAGGGTTTCCAAGGAGCAGCTGATGGGTTTGAACTGCTGACCTTGTGGTTCGCAGTCCAGTGCTGGTTGGGCAGCGCCACATCAGGAGTCCTGCTGCTAGGTACTTTTGTTGTTGTTTAGTGCCATCAAGTCGTTTCCGATACATAATGACCCTGTATAGGGTTTCTGAGGAACAACTGGTGGATTTGAACTGCTGACCTTGCAGTTCAAACTGACATTGCGGTCCAGTGCTTATCCTACAGTGTCACAGGTTCTAGGGACACAAAAACCATGAAGGCTCAGTCTCTGCCTTCTGGTTACTTGAATTCCATGGGGGTCTATACAATGGAATAAGACTTGTTCAATAACTGAGTCTTTGGGAATCACAAAGAATGGACTGATCATTTCTGTTTCACAATTTGGGAAACATTTTTTTTTTTTTTTTTCAGAACAAAGGAGCATAGTCTGAGTTTTGAAGATGAGTTAGTAAGATGAAGAAGGAATGAAGAGTTTCTGGCAGAGGTTAGTGTACATGAAGGTGTGAAAGTGAGGCAGCATGGACCAGCGGAACATGTCTGAGAGAACTAGGCTTTGCACAGAATGGTTACAATAAAATCACTAAGATGGGAAGGTAAGAGGTTTAATCAGGAGCATGGAAGTAAGGCAGAACAATGAGCACCAGGTTCTATAGCTTTAAAGATACATAACTTGGATGGTAGTAGAGTCAGACAGTTCACCATTTCCCGACTGTGTGACATTTGGAAAGTTAGTTACATCAATGCATTACTACTATCTTTCAGAGATGATTCAATGTTGTTTTTGGAGATGATCCACTGAGCAGTGGGCTAAAAGGCTATACTTCATGGCACTAAGGCAAGAGAAAGATAGTTCAATAGACGAATATATTAGTAATTGTGGGGTATGATAAAAAGCTGCAATGCCTACAACAACAACAACAAAAATGTTATTCAGATTATCTAGGACTACATTATCCTTCATTAATAATATCAAAGAAGAAACACAAATAAAATAGTAAATATTATAACTACCATACGATATTCTGCAAAGCATATTTATCTCTACCATATCTTTTGATGTTCATAAATGCTCTGCCAGATAAATAACTACTCTGTTGATTATGTAAGAAAAACTGAACATCTAAGAGAGAAAGTGAATAACCCAAGTTATAAAGAAAGCAGGTGCCCAAACTGATACTAGGTCTCCTAGTTCCTATTCCAGAAGACTCCAGCTAGTGACCCCAGGTGACAGTATTCAAAATAGCCAAGGTTCACCAATCCCATTCAGAAAAGTCAAGTTAAAACTTCCTGTAGTTAACTCATAAATATACCTCCTATTCTTGCTTTCATACCACTATCCTATGACTGCCAGCTTCCAAGCATTCTCTCCAGCCCCTCACCTGTAATTGCCCAGGTAGACTCCGTCAGGGTTGAGCATTGGAGCAATCTTGAAGACCAAGTGTTCCCGTAGGACGCGGGCAATTGGATGCTGGCTTATGAGGAAGTCAATTATCCCTAGAGAAAGAGAAACATCTATGTTAACTTCAAAGAGAAACATCTATGCTAACTTAAAAGCATTTCAAAATGAAGGAACCAGTTTGGCATACAGTATGTGTTCAATAAGTCCTACCTCTCAGTAGGAGATATTTTACAAATGCATCTCTATTTCCAAGAGACAGACAGTTCAAGACATAATATTAAAGTCTGTGGACAGAAAGGAAAGAGAATTTCCTACTTGAGAGAACAGGAAGGGTGTCCAAGAAAAAAGACGGCATTTGAACTGTGCCTTTGAGGGCCCTCTAAGTTTTGACAGATGGAGATGGAAGAGGCAGGATGATACCGGACAATACATTTAGAGATGCTCTCTAATACACCCACCACTGGCTAAACATTCACATTGGATCCAATGACAACAGCATCTTAGCTTTAGGTCTTAGCGATCTAAAGCCTCATGATGCAGATAGGTACACCAAGAAGTGGAGAAGATCTTCATCAGAGACCTGAAAATTTGGGCAAAACGGCACTCTGAAGTTCTATGAAATGATTGTAATGCCAGAAAGCGATAAGGAAGTGTAAAACATTCCCAAGTTTCAGAAGAAGGAGAATTTAGGAGAAGTTCAAGAATAAAGAAGCTAATGAGCAAGGCTGTGGAAGATAGGTTGGTTTTGACAGACAGACGAGAGGAAGGCAGCAGGGTAAAAATCCATGTGCCCAGCAGCAGGCACTTAGCTCGTGGAATGATAAATCTCTGCAGAGTATGTTCCAAAGCTGCCATGACCAGTGAGGGGCATCTCAGACTTTTCATTAGGCCAGGGCTGAGGCTCCAGAGGCAGCTGAAAGCCAGTTGGACATCATTTGCTTCTCGGCAGACACGGCAGAGGACCAGATGCCCTAATTTATTTGTTGGTCCTCATATTAAAGCCACAGTTGGCCAGTAAATAGGCAGGGTAATGATGCCAGGCGCCCTTGTTAGGGGCTAATAATTGCTTAATCTGTCCACTAATTGACCTCGGCTCCCGGGGCGGTCCTCCATCAAGGAGCCAGCCTGCACTCAGGTCCTGGCCATGCTGCCTCAGAGAATGGTTTCTGGAAATGGAGTATGGCATTGTGCTCCATCCTCCTTCACAGATGAGCAGATTAATTGGACTGCCAATTAGGCAGCTAATAAAAGAATGAGAGAAAACAAAGCTGACCAGAAACTGTCACCACCCAGAGATCCCGCTCCCAGAGTGTTTCAGTCCCATTGATTAGGAAATTTGGAGGAGACTTTCTGCTTTGGAGTGGGGGTGGGTTTGAATATAAGAAGAGACAAGTATGAGGAGAAAGGAACAGTAAAGAGGAAATGCTACACTTGGCCATGAACCAAAAGCATTGCGTGGGCCAAGGAAACAGAAATACTGAGGGCTTGGGATAGAATCCTGACTGGTTGTTACTAAAAAGTTGCCAACCTTCTCTGATCTGTTTTCTCATTTCAGTATAGGAATAATATAATACCTCATCTCAAAGACTGATATGTGAGCAGATTACAGTATATTTTAACTACCTGGTATTGTTGTTGTTGTTATGTGCCGTGGAGTCAGTTTCTACTCATACAGGGTTTCTGAGGCTGTGAATCTTTACAGGAGCAGAAAGCCTCATCTTTCTTCCACGGAACAACTGGTAGTTTCGAACTGCTGACCTTGTGGTTTGCAGCCTAATTCGTAACCGCTACGCTACCAGAGCTCCTTAACTACCTGGTATGTTGTTTGTTGTTAAGTGCTGTCGAGTCGGTTCCGACCCATAGCGACCTCGTGCTGGGTTTCTGAGGCTGTAAATCTTTACGGGAGCAGAACGCCTTAGCTTTCTCTCGCTGAGCGGCTGGTAGTTTCGAATTGCTGACCTTAAGGTTCGCAGCCCGATTCATAACCACTACACTACCAGAGCTCCTTAACTACCTGGTATGTTGTTGTTGTTGTTAAGTGCCGTTAAGTCAGTTCTGACCCATAGCGACCCTGTACAGGGTTTCCAAGGAACAGCTGGTGAGCTTGAACCACCAACCTTGCTGTTCAAATGACTTTGCAGTCTGGTGCATTAACCCACAGCGTCACACTAGGACGCTACCTGGTATAGCACCTGAAAATTGTGATCTGTATTTATAATTTCTCCTAGATCAGAGGTTAAAGTCAACTGGGGATATTGAAAAACAGGACTGATTTTAGAAGTAACTAGAAGTCCTGATAATGTGACTATTACTAAAGTATGGAATTTGGGGACAAGGATACTGATTTTGGGAAAACTACAAACCAACCGTCAGAAACCGTGGGATTTAGTTTTGGCTCAGTTATTGAGTGAGATTCAGAAAGGCTGTCGGCCTATTTTAACTTTGACAATTAGGGAAAGAAACTTGTTTACCAGGTCCTTTCCTTTGAGCTGATTTCATGGGGAAAGGGGAGGAAGCAGCATGACAGGAAAGCTGGAGGTCAGAGGGGCTGTGGTTGTTAAGTGCTGTGGAGTCAGCCCCAACTCACAGTGACCCCATGTACAATCAAACAAAGCACTGCCTGGTCCTGTGCCATCCTCACAACCATGGTTGTATTTGAGACCACTGTTGTAGCCGCCGTGTCGATCCATCTTGTTGAGGGTGTTCCTTTTTATTTTTGCTGACCCTCTAAGGAGCTGGCATTGTGAATTTGGATTTCTAGCTTCCTAAACTGTTGAAAGGAGTTCTGGTGTGGCGCTGTGGGCTAATGCACCAGACTGCAAAGCTGTTTGATCTGCAAGGTCGGCGGTTCAAGCTCACCAGCTGCTCCTCAGAAACCCTATACAGGGTCGCTATGGGTCAGAATCAACTCGACGGCACTTAACAACAACAAACTGTTGAAAGTCCTGGTGTGGTGCTGTGGGTTAATGCATTGGGCTGCAAAGTTGATTTGAATCGCAAGGTTGATGGTTCAAGCTCACCAGCCATTCCTCAGAAACACTATACAGGATCACCATGGGTCACAACCAACTTGACAGCACTTAACAACAACAAACTGTGAGAGGAAACACAGTGGCATTGTAGGATAGAACTGAACTGCAAACCACAAGGTCGGCAGTTTGAGCCCACTAACTGTTCTGCAAGAGAAAGAAGAGGCCTTCTGCTCCTGCAAAGATTTAAAGTCTCAGAAACCCTATAAACTCATTACAAGTCAGAATCAACTCCACGGCACATAACAATAACTATTACTTTACCAAGCATGATGTCCACCTCCTGATTCCACGTTCAATGTATGTGAGACAAAGTCTTGCCATCCTTGCATCTAAGGAACATTCTGACTTACTTCTTCTAACACAGATTTGTTTGTTCTGATTGTCGTTAGACGCTGTCATGTCATTTCCAACTCACAGCAACCCTATGCATAACAGAATCAAACACGGCTTGGTTCTGTTTGAACCCACTGCTACTGCCACTGTGTCATTCCATCTCCTTGGAGGTCATCCTCTTTTCCACTGATCCTCCACTTTACCAAGCATGATGTCCTTCTCCTTTACCAAGACTAGTCCCTTCTGATAACATGTCTGAAGTATGAGAGACAAAGTCTCACCATCCTCACTTCTAAGGAGCATTGTGGCACAGATTTGTTTGTCGTTCTGGCAGTCCATGGTATTTTTAATATTCTTATCTAATACCATAATTCAAATGCATAAATTCTTTTACAGTCTTTCTTGTCCACTGTCAAGCTTTCACATGTATATGAGGCAATTGAAAATACCATGGCACAAAGAGTCAGGTGCAACTTAGTCTTCAAAGTGACACCTGTGCTTTTTAACACTGTAAGAGGTAATTTGCAGCAGATTTGCCCCAATGCAATGCATTGATTTCTTGACTGCTGTTTCCATGAGCAACAATTGTGGATCTAACTTCAAATTTTCTCCATTTACTGTGATGTTGTTTACTGGCATAGTTGTAAGAATTTTTGTTTTCTTTATGTTGATGTGTAAACCGTACCAAAGTTTGTGGTGGTATGTAGTCTTTGATGTTCATCAATAAGTGCTTCAAGTCCTCTTCTATTTCAAGAGGCAAGGTTGTGTCATCTTCATATTACATGTTCTTCCAATTCTAATGTCATATTCTTCATATAGTTCAGCTTCTCAGAATATTTGTTGAACACACAAATTGAATAGTATGATGATAGTATACAACCCTGCTATACATTTATTTTCATTTTAAACCATACAGTATTCCCTTGTTCTGTTTGGCTGACCGCCTCTTGATGTATGTTCAAGTTCTGCATAAGCACAATTAAGTGTTCTGGATTCCATTCTTCACAATATTATCTAAACTTTGTTATGATGCACACAGTCAGATGCCTTTGCACAGTCAATGAAATGTAGGTAAACATCTTTCTGGAATTAACTGCTTTTAGCCACACTCCATCTGTTATCAGCAATGATATCTCTTTTGGATCCAACTTGAACTTCCGGCAGTTCCCTTTCGATACACTGCTGCAACTGTTTTTGAGTTATCCTCTGCACAATTTGACTTGTGTGTGATATTAATGATATTGTTTGATAAGAACAGCATTCTGTTGGATCACTTCTCTCTGGAATGGGCACAAAAATGTGGGGGAGAACTTGAAATTAAAACTGGGTGGCAAAGGTTAATGCCTTACGTCCAACTCAGTCTGACCTAGATGAACCTTATCAAACAAATCACAACTGAATCAAACATTCATTGTTGTTATTTCTCCTGGAGTATTTGTTTCAGGTCTGGAAACACAGCAGGTACTGCATAAATTTCCACTGATGGATTGGTCCCAGGAATTCATTTAACCTTGACAAAGTGTAATGTTGCTATTATATGCCATCAAGTTGCTTCCAACTCATAGCCACTGTGTATAGGGATTCTGAAAAGTGTTAGTTGGCCTGATAGCTCCTCTCTACAAAAATTCACCAGCACTGCTGGACATTCCAAGATGAATAATACATTCCTGCCTCAGAGGGGTATGCAGTAAGAAAGCAACTCTACACCAACTGGTCAGATCTCTACTGGGGAAAGCACAGGGAATGGTGACAACCTAGAACCAGCCTAGGTGTCAACAAGGAATCCTGGAGGATGGAGATTTAAAAGATAAGTAGAGTTACTCAGAGAAAGGGGTCTCAGGGAGAACATATTCTAGGCAGAAAAATACACAGAAGTTGGTTTGAAGGTGAGAAAGAAGATAGCTTTTTCAGTAACAGAATGCTCTTGCAATCCAGTTGTTGTTAAGTGCCATCGAGTCAGTTCTGACTTACAGCGACCCTGTATAGGGTTTCCAAGGAGTGGCTGGTGAGTTTGAACCATGAACTTATGGTTCAAACCAACTTTATGGTCAAGTGCTTATCATACAGAGGGCACACCATAATGGCAAAAGCAGGCTTTACAATTGGACTGTCTGGGTTGTTATTCTCCAATTGTTTGACCCGAACCTCCCAGACCCTCAGTTCTCAGTTTTCTCATCAGTTTGTTGTTGTTGTTAAGTGCCGTCGAGTCGGTTCCGACCCATAGCGACCCTGCACAAGGTTTCCGAGGGTGTAAATCTTTACGGGAGTAGAAAGCCTCATCTTTCTCCCACGGAGCAGCTGGTAGTTTAGAACCGCTGACCTTAAGGTTCGTAGCCCGATTCATAACCACTACGCTACCAGAGCTCCTTTCTCATCTGTTTAAAGGAGGAGAAATAGAATAGCTACATTGTAAGTTATTACAAGATTTAAATAAGTTAATAGTCTTGGTGTGGCACTGTAGGATAAGCACTTGACTGGTAACTACAAGGTCAGCAGTTCAAAACCACCAGCTCTCCTTAAAAAAATCTATACAGAGTTCCTATGAATAATGCCAATGACACTTAACAACAACAATTTAAGTAAGTCCTGGTGTGGTACTTTAGGATAAGCACTGTACTGTTAACCACAGGCTTTCCACTCCCACAAAGATTAACAATCTCAGAAACACTGAGTGAGAACTGACGTGATCGTACTTAGCAGCAACAACAATGTAAGTGTCTGGTACAGAGCGTAGTGGTTACGAATCGGGCTGCGAACCTTAAGGACAGCGGTTCGAAACTACCAGCTGCTCCGTGGGAGAAAGATGAGGCTTTCTACTCCCGTAAGGATTTACACCCTTGGAAACCCTGTACAGGGTCGCTATGGGTCGGAACCGACTCGACGGCACTTAACAACAACAACAACAACATATTAATTAGGGACATGTGTTTTAATGACGGCTTTTATTTGATTTGGTGTAGAGTAAGGAGGAATGTTGAGAGATGAACTTGGGAGTAAATAGGAATTTGCTAAAGGTGAATGGGATCCAAATGAAGAATACAAAGACCACTGGAGAGTCTTTAGAAGGTTTAAACCAGGAAAGTATAGAATCTGATGTGGACATTGGAGAGCTCTGACAGGGGCAGCTTGGAGGGATGAAATGGTGAAGGGCAGGGTCTTCTGAAAGGATGTGAGAGTTAGTAGAGCAGACATAGCAAAGAAAACCAGCAAATGCAAGAAACTAGGGTCCAACATAGTATGAATTCCTCAGTGACCAAGGCTGTGAGTCATAGGAATGCACTAGGGACAAGGGAAAGCTACAACCCTCTAGAACATCTGAAATCCATGCACTCCAAAATGACTGAGATTCAGTTCCTCTGACAAAATGGGGCCTCCATATGGAAACTGAATTCAGTTATAAAGAAGGTTACATTTCCTACATCCCTGAGTTTTGGGGATTGATGCTGCATCTGCTCTTCAGGTCTGTCTTCCCTTCAGGAGGGTCAAGAGGGATCTGTCTTGTTTGTCATTATAGTCCTAGTGTTTGGCACAAGGAAAGTGCTTAACAGACACACAATGGGGCTTCAAAAAGCATGTGCAAAAATGTGATTTAAAGAAAATGAAATTTTTCACAAACTTTTTGAATCTTCATCATAGGTAAAATAAATATTAAAGACAGACTGTTGATAGGAACTACACATGCATTAGTTGACTTATAATGCATTATTAGTTGATTTAAAAGTCTATTTGTTCCATTTTACAAATAGGAAAACAAAGTGAGGGTGGTAATGTACTTATTTCACACAGCATACAAGGAGCTTAGTTAGGATTCCAACCCAGTTCTGTTGGCCTCAGAGCTGTGTGTTTTTCTATTAAGAATGTAAAATTTATATATATATACCAGCACAATTTTCTCACAAGAGAATCCTGTAATAGGTTTATTGTTTTTATTCTCTACTAAGAGGCAAGCACATGGTAGTGGGTGGTGGACCCAGATAGTTCAGGGTCTCTGCTGGGTCCAGATTGTGGTTCATGTGACAATAGCTGCACTAGGCCCTCCCTGACTCTGGAACCAGGGGTCTCCAAGGGAGTGGCTCCTGTCTGCTCTTAGCTGACCCCCAGGATTCCAAATATGAAGTCACAGGGAGTCTTTCCTAAAGAGCCTAAAGTTAGGAGGGCCTAAATCCTTAGTCCATGCCCACCTCAACTCTTCCCATTTCACAGATGAGGAAACAGATAATAGGAAAGTGAAAGGCCCCATGTCAACTTTCAGTGTGTCTAGTGCAAGACCATGCAAAAACCGTTAGGGCCAAAGAGAAAAGAGGGAGGAAAGCTAAAGAATGAAAGTGGGAAGAAAGCAGGGTGGGAGGAGGAGGGGGCAAAAGTCACTACGTTACTCATAGGAACTATTAGTTTGTGCTTGGTCCTGGTGGTTGTGAGTAGCCAGTGAATTTGTATATGTGTGCATACACATGTACATGCATACACATGTATGTGTTCTTCTCACTTGTCCTCACAAAACAACCCCCAGGAAACTCCTGAGGAGAAGATGGGCTCTTTATCTACACAGTGTGGGCCCTAGCAGGCACTTTGGCAGGTAGTAAGTAGCAAGGCTCAGTGGAACAGCAGCAGGCTGGGAAGCAGGTCAACTGCATTCCAGTCTCTACTCCACCACTAACTTTGATTGGCTGGTAAGTGCCTTGGAGTCGGTTCTGACTCATAGCAACCTTGTATAGGGTTTCCTAGGAGTGGCTGGTGAGCTTGCAGGACCTAACTAGGCAGGACATTCAGAAACTCCCTTGTTTTCCTGAAGGGTAGGGTTAAGAGCTGCCTGGTGACTTTGTAGGACTGCCATGGAAAAGCAAAGGAAAAGAGGAGGGAATGGACATCATTGAACACCTACATATGCCTGAGGCTTCATTCAACTCTGACACATGTTACCTCATTTAATTCCTACAGCAATTCCTTGAGGAAGATATTACTGGCCCCATTTCACAGATGAGGAAACCAGGGCTCTGAGAGTTCAGGACGTTCCTAGCTTATAAGTGGAAGGAATAAGGCTCAAACTCAGGTCTGCTCCGTACTGCCTTCCAGAGGGTGATGTGCCTTGCCCAGAGCAGCATTCCATAAATGTCAGTTTAGTCAGTTCAATCATGAAGAATCTGAAGAGGACAGAGAAGTCTGCAGATGACCATTTTCAGTGTAAGATGTCCCAACAGCTCCAAGAAGCTTTAATGAAAGAGCTTGACTTGGCTAGAAGCCAGAGACCAAGGTTCTAATATAATCTTCCCAGTCTAAATAAGGAAGATTTAACTCCAACAGCATCTACAGTGTTGTAGTCACATACACCTGGAAACAGGTTCAAAGTAAGAATTAGATGAAGCACATATAAAATGCCTAACGCAGGACCTGGCATCTGTAAAGTGCTCAAATACTGCTGGTTCCTCCCTTTAATAAATAACATTAGTGACAATACACATTTAGTGCTTACTGTATTCTAGACAGTGGTCTAAATGTTTTGTAGACATTAACTTATTTATCTTTACAACAACCTTATAAGGGATAAGATTCCTATGACTTCCATGTCAAGATAAAGAAAAAGAGACACAGAGAGGTTTTATAATTTTTGTAAAGTCGCACTAAATTAGCTGAGAACTGGAATACAGCCCCAGACAATATTGCTCCAGAGCAATGCTCTCATACCTAGTGCTGCAGGGAAACGTGGGAATCCCTTTGATTTCTTACCATGTAGCTAGACAACAGAGACCAGGAGTGAGGTCTGGGCAGCACAGGGCTGACTGCAATCCACCACAAAGCAGAACGATGGGGAAATCAAACCCTGACACTCCTAACCACCCAGTTCCAAACTCCTGCAATGACAAGGACTCCGAGCTAATCCCAGCAGTAGGTGCATCAGCAACTCAGTGGTGAGAACTTCAGTCCCAGCCAGATGGAGATGGCCAGGCCCCATATGCCTGCTCCCCACTCAAGGTCAGTGAGCTACTTAATGGAGAAGAGTTAACAGAACTGATGGTATCTCAGCCATCTCCTTCTGACCTAAGACAAACCTGTCATCCCTAGAACAAGGTCAGTTGGAAAATGGAAACAAAACAGACTGAGGGCTATGACTCTGGTGCTGTGTGATTTGGACCTATCCCTAGATGGCTGAGGGACACTTGGGCAAACTGCATCTCAGTCTGTTTATTGGGAGATGGTAAATGGACAATGCTGCCTGTCTTGTGTAAAGGAAGGATGAATGGGACATCTCAAGGGGGAGGCAAGTCTCACATCTGCTATGAATTAGCTGGCTGACCTTGAGTAAGCCATTTGACCTTCTTGAGTTTCAACATCCTCATCTGTAGAATAAGGTGATCACACATCTAGTTGTGGACGGTCGGTGCTGTGTTTTGTTCCAATCACAAAACTTGCTCTTCTAGCATTTTCCACCCTTGAATGGGGCAGGGCAGCATGTAAAGACTGAGGAGTCAGCTCCCCTCTGCTATTCACTAGCTGTGGAGCCTTGAAACTTATCTTTATTTGAGTCTCAGCATTAGCATCCCAGAGCCAACACAGCACTGGTTTATCATAACAGTCCCATGAGATGTGCAAGATAAAATTTGTTTTACAGATGTGGAAAATGACTCTCAAAGACCCAACTCTAGGTCTTAAATAGGTCATATTCTAAAGAGGAAGGAATGAATATAGATCAAATATATAGCACATAAAAGCAATAAAGATGACCACCAGATACTCTGATGACCATCTTTACAGACGTGCACATGAAATGGCACATTAAATGAATGCTTGGAGATGGGAGGCATTTTATTAGGTGGCAAAGAGTGCAGGCAGGGCATATAGGCAGAGGAAGCAGCAGGTGAAAAGGTCTGGTGGTGGGAGAAGGAAGCCTGCCCAGTCAGGAGTTGAACTGTATAGAAATGGAATTTATGAGATGGAGTCAGAGCACCTGGAAAAAAACTAGATCCAGGAAAGCCATGAAAGTTATACCAAGAGCTTGGAATTTCTCTTCAGAATGTAGTGGGCAGGCATTGGGTTAGGAAGTAAATAGTTATTCAAAGTCTATAGGACAGCACTGAGTCTATCAATTTAGCAGTGTCATGAGACAGAGCACACGACAGCCACTCAACATTTCTATGCCTCATTCCTGGTCTGTAGAATGAGATGGTGACCCTGCCATATGTCTCCTGTCCACAGAGGAGGAAGACACAGGGTTTGGGCTTCCAGAGATGAAAATATTGCTAGTATGGCAATATTTACAAATAAGGAAAAGATGGTTAGGAGGTTTCACATCTAATCTACTCAGAGACAGGTCTGCTACTAAGGTTAGAAACTGACAGATGGCTGCAAGAAAAGGGACTGGTAAAACCAGGAGGGACTTGGTAGAGGTTACTGGAAGGACAATGTTAAGGAGGAAAAGGCTGGAAGTGAGATAGCCAAGGAGTTGGGATGCCTCTTATAAACTCTTTTGACTTTGGCCAAATCACTTCGTTTCCTTGAAACTCTATCTCCTCATCTAAAAAAAAAGAAAGAAAGAAAAAGGAGGGAGGCAGAGTACTGTAACAATATGAACTGAAAATAAATAAATAAATAAAAACCTGTACTTATTTGCATTTACTTATTGCATATTAGTGTTTACAATTTGCAAAGCAGTTGTGTGTTTCATGCCTCAGAATCCCAAGGGGACTGCATCTGTTGAGTGCCTACTGTGTAGAAGGCATAGGACCAGGTGTTTTATTTACATTCATCTCACTCCATCTTTGTAATAGCCTTCCTAGATAGATATTGTTATCCTAACTTTATATTTGAGGCAACAAAGTCACACTGCTAAGAAGTGACAGAGTCAATTATTTGAACCCAGGATTATTTTATTCCAAATGCTCTGATATATGTGGCCTCCCTCAAGTTATTTAACCTGACTTTTTTCATATCCTCGACCTCATGGTCACTTTGAGACTAAAATGAGATAAATTATTTGACTTCTCCAAACTTCAGTTTTCTCAGGTATAAAAATACAGTCCATAGTATTAATAGTTGAAATAAACTAATTAAAATAGAATTCAAATATGTAAAGTGCTTAGACTAGTGCTTAGAATAGGACATACACAATAAGGCATACATTTTTACACAAATACAAAAACCCACTGAAATCCAAACCAAATTCACTAGCATTGTGTCAATTCTGGCTCATAGAGACCCTTTAGAGTTTTTCTGAGGCTATGAATCTTAACAAGAGCAGAAGACCTCTTCTTTCTCCCTGGAACAATGCACTTGAACTGTTGGACTTTAGACCTTTACCATACAACACCATCAGGCGAATAAATGTAAATCTGACAATACTAACTATTAGTAAAGATATAGGTCAGTAAGAACCCTTGTACATTACCAGTGGCTGTGTAAACTTGTATGTTTTAGAGTTAAATTTTAAAATATCTAGTAAAGTTAAAGATGCACATATAAGACTCAACAATCACATTTCTAGATTAAGCTGTTGTTAGGTGCAGGTGAGTAGATTCTGACTCACAGCAACCCTACAATAGAACAAAACACTGTGGGGTCCTGTGTTCTCTTCACAACTGTGTCTATGTTAGCACCCAGTTTTGCACCATTAGGTCATTCAATGTCATTGAGAGTCATTCCTTTTTTTCACTGATTCACTACTTTACCAAGCATGGTGGCCTTCTCCAGGGACTGGTCCTACCTGATTTCATGTTCACTGCACATGAAATCTTGTCACCCTCACTTCTAAGGAACATTCTAATTGTATTTCCAAAAAAGATTTGTTCATTCTTCTGACAATTCATGGCATATTCAATATTTTACACCAATACCGTAATTCAAATGGAGACCTGGTATGACACTGTAGGATAAGCACTGGACCACAAAGTTAGTTTGAATCAGTTTGGCAGTTCAAACTTACCTCAGAAACGCTAAACAGAGTTGCTATGAGTCAGAGCCAACTTGATGGCACTTAACAACAACAATTCAAATGCATCAGTTCTCCTTTGGTCTTCCTTATTAATTTTCAACTTCCTCATGCATACAAGGAATTGAAAATACCCTGGTTTGGATAAGGAGCACCTTAGTCATCAAACTATCACACCTTTGGCAACAGATTTGCCTAATGCAATGCATCTGCATTCTTTGATTTCTTTACTGCTGCTTCTATGGGCATTGATTGTGGATTCAAGTAAAATGAAATCCTTGATAACTTCAATCTTTTCTCTGTTTATCATGATGTTGCTTAATGGTCTAGTTGTGAAAATTTTTGTTTTCATTCTGATGAGGTGTAATTCATTATGAGGGCTGTAGTATTTTATCTTCAACAGTGAGTACATAGCTTTCAGCAAATAAGTTTGTGCATATCACAGGTTGTTTATGAATCTTCTTCCAATCCTGCATTCCTCATATAGCCCAGCATCTGGGATTGTATGCTCAACATACAGATTGAATGTTACTGTTGTTCAATACTGTCGAGTGGGTTCCGACTCATAGTAATTCTATATAGGGCTTTTGAGAGTGGCTGACGTGCGGTTACCAGTCCAGTGCATGTCCTAAAATGCCACACCAGGACTCACAGATTGAATAAGGGTAAAACAATGATACAATCCTGATGTACACCTTTCCTGGTGTGGCACTATAGGATAAGCACTGGACTGCAAGGTTGCCAGTTCAAATATACTACATGCTCCTCAGAAACCCTACATAGTGTCACTATGAGTTGGAATTGGCTTGATGGTACTTAACAACAACAACAACAACAACAATAACAATGTTGTAGGAAAGAAAAGATCCCAAATTCAAAAGTATGATGTCCTTCTGTAGGGATTGGTTCCTCCTATCGACCTTTCGGAAGTACAAGAGACAAAGCCTCACCATCATTGCTTCTAAGGAGCATTTAGGCTATACTTCTTCTAACACAGGTTTGTTGTGCTTCTGGCAGTCTATGTCTATGGCACTTTTAGTATTCTTTTCCAACACCATAATTCAAGTGCATCAATTTTTCTACAGGCTTCTTTCTTCATTATTCAACTTTCACATGCATTTGAGGCAACTAAAAGGATCATGGTTTGGGTCAGGTGCACCTGATCTTAGCTCTTCAACACTTTAAAGAGGTCTTGTGTAGCAGATTTGCCTAATACAATATATCATTTGAATTCTTGATCACGGCTTCCATGAGCATTGATTATGGATCCAAGCACATTGAAATCTTTGACAACTTCAATCTTTTCTCTATTGATCGTGCAGTTATTTATTGGTCCAGTTGTGAGGATTTTTGTTTTCTTTACCTTGATGTACAATCCATGTAGTCTTTGATCATTAACAGTAAATATACCAAGCCTTCTTCGCTTCCAGCAAACAAAGTGGTGTCATTGACATGTCACAGACTATTAATGAGTCTTCCTCCAATCCTAATGCTATGCTCTTCTTCATACAATCCAGGGTCTTGGATTATTTGCTCAGCATACAGACTGAATAAATATGTTGAAAAGATACAATCCTGGCACACTTGTTTTTTAATGTTGCTGCATTGTTCTGTTCTAATGACTATCTCTTGGTTTATGTACAGGTTCCTCATAACCACAATTAAGTGTTCTGGAATTCCCATTCTTTGCAATCTTTTCCGTAGTTTGTTATGATCCACATAGTACAATGCTTTTGCACAGTAAATAAAGCACAAGTAAACATCTTTCTGGCATTCTCGGGTTTCAGTCAAGATCCACCTGACATTAGTAATGATATCCCTCATTCCACATCCTCTTCTGAATCTTGCTCGGATTCTGGCAGCTCCCTGTCTATGTACTGCTATAACCATTTTAAATTATCTTCAGCAAAATTTTACTGTTTCTTAAGCTTGTGGATACTTCAGCATTCCTATGTTTACATCATTAAATGCATCTTATTTTTAATGTATTCACTTATATACTAATTGAAAATATATGTATGTATACATATATTGCTGACTAATGAAATACATGGGCGCTTTAGTGGCATAGTGGTTAAAGCATTCAGTTGCTGACCAAAATGCTGTCAGTTTGAACCCAGTACCCACTCTGTAGAGCCGTTAAAACCCTTTGGTGCAAATTCTAATCTGTCCTAGAGGGTCACTATGAGTCAAAGTTGACTTGACAGCAGTGGGTAATTTTATGCACACATTTGTATAACGTAAACATTTAATAATTTAAAAATGCATATATATGTATATATAAAATACTTACACACACAGAAATTAGTCTTATTTGCCTCTGATTCTCTGATGCTAAACATGCTTCCCACCTCATAGTAGGTAATTTCAGGTTTTTTGTTGAGCAAATGACTGAATGAGTGAGGGAATGAATAATTTTCAGTCCCTACCTATCCACCTCATGGGTTTCTTTTGGCTTACATATTAACCTGGGGCCAGATTTCCTGCTGTTGTAAACTGCTGGAGACAAGTCAAAGGAGAGGTAGGGAGTGTAAATGTTTCTGTAGATCTCCTTTACAATATAGTACCTACTGGGGAACAGCATTCAGTCCAACTTATCACTTATCTACTAATTCTTTTATTCATTCATACATACATACAGCCGGTCAATAAACATTTATTGAAATAAATTCCAGTAGAAATCAGGAGTGTCCTCTTTAAAGAAGTGAAATAAATTTCCATCAGGATAATGACTCAGTTTGTGACCAAGCTAAAGATTCAGCATGTGAACAAACTGTCCCAGAGGTATCCAGAGTGCCCTAGTTGGATGGAGAGGGATAGGCACGGGATAGGAATGATGCCCTGCAACTCACCTTGGCACACAAATGAAGAAGGTGTTTCCCCTGGGTGAACTCGTCCTGTGATGAACACCACCTTCTGCTCTGTCCCTTCCCGAAGATTGTCTGTAAGACAAAATGAAAAAAAGCTTCCTAAAAAAGGCAAATAGTAAGGAAAGCTGACCCTATAAGTTGGGGTGCTGGTGGGGGTGTGAGGACTACACTGAGTGCTTTACATTTGCTACCTCTTAAATCACTGGGTCAGACTCATTAAGAACCAGCTGTTTCCTACTAATTTAGTTATGCCCTTGGATACCAATATTAAAAGGACTAGATTACCTTTCTTTGCAACTGATCATATTAATATTATAATCATATGAGGAAGTCATATGAATGAAATCAAATGTCAGATACACTTGATGTGACCTTGGACAAGTTGTGCACTTTTTCTGAGTTTCAATGGGATCATTTATAAATGAGGATAGCAATATCTACTTCTAAAGGTTGTTGTGATGATTAAGCAGGCTTATACTTGCATATTGTACAGTAAACATTGAGTAAATTATAAAGAAGGTACTATTTATATTAATAGTTATAATAGAAGCTGCTATTTAATTACCTTCTTCTGTGTTAGGCACACTATATACATTATTTATAATCTTTACACAACCTGCACTGTTAATGCTTTTTATAGAATCAGAGATTGACCCAAAGAGGTTATATGATTGGTTCAAGGTCATACAGCTAATAGATGGCATAACTGAGATTATAACCCAAGTCTTTCTTTGCTCTTGATGAAATTAATAGGAAAATGATTTTTCTTTCACCTTGATGCTGTTGTTGAAAACTGGACAAAGCACACAAAACTGTTTTCAGAACTGTAATCCCCAAAAGATAGAAAGAAAAAAAAAAAAAAAACATAACAAAAACTGAGATGAGCCATATTATTTCTCTAGCTTTCTGTCTGAAAGTCCACTATAGAGCAGAGAAATGGTGGTCTCACTGAGATTAAAGTCAGGGAGTCTGAGATAGTTGGAAATGTAAATCTGAGTTTCAGAAAGGAGGGCACTCTGAAAAAATAAATAAATGAAAAAGAGCTTCAGAAATCTGCAGAGAAGTCCTCTTGAACCACTAAGATGTTCATACATAGGACAAAACTTCATAATGTCAGGAATGTGATCAGGATCTCTGAAGTGGACAGTTCTCAGGGCTCATAGGGACTAGGAATCATTTGAGTTCTTACCACCACAATGGAAGTCTGCATTGTCCATTGAAGTCATTCAGTAGAGAGCCCAGAAGAGCCATGCCTTAGTGGTGCACATAAACTACTGTAGATCCACTCTATCCAAGCTTTAAAATAAATCTTCAAGGGATCAAACTGGATGACAGAAACTCAACTGCCTACTAGACAAAGTTTGACATCTTTTAAGTCCAGACTCAACAATATATAGTTCACAATATCCAGCATTCAATAAAATATTACAAGAGGCTTCTGGAGCAAGATGGCAGAGCAGGCAGATATGCTGAGAAGACCTTCTGCAACAAACACAGGAAAGACCAAGTGAAATAGCTATGTGTGGTGATTCTGGAACCCTGAGCTTCCGAGAAAATGAGAGAGGTTTATGCTGACAGGGAGAGGAAGCTGAGCAGGAGCTGTGAGAGAGGAGGGAAATGGATAGGATGTTAGCTGACCTGCAGCAGCATGGCCATCTTGAACTTTTATGATCGTCTGTTAACACAGCAGCCTATAGGCACAGGATGTGTGTTGGAGGTTAGCAGTGAGAGAGGTACAGTTCTCAGAGGCTTCCTGAAAGCTGTTAGTGGCCAGTGGTAGTTGGTGGTACCCCATCTTACACAGCTTCTGCCCTGCCTGGGGTTGGGAGCTGGGAGTACTAATTGTTGTTGTTAAGTGCCATTGAGTCGGTTCCAACTCATAGTGACCATGTATAGGGTTTCTGAGGAGCAGCTGGTGAGTTTGAACTGGTGACCTTGTGGTTCACTGTCTAGTCCAGTGCTGATCCTGCTGATAAATTTCACTTAATTAGACCTTTTATTGCTGTTGTCTGTTTTAGTGAGAGAGTAATTGTGCACATATGACCCAGCCACATCCAACATAAATCATCAGTCGATTATAAATACAATGCTACCCAAAATAATAATAATAATAATAATAAAGAAGAAGAAGAAGAAGAAAAGACAGAATGGCTCAAACAAGTCAGAAATCATAATACCAGAAATGGTATCAGACAACCTGATAAGGAATTAAAATAAAGACATAGGTAACGTCAATGGATTGAAAGCATGATTGAGAATACTTTAGATTAAAGACAAGGAGAACACAGAAAAAAACTTTAGAAAATTTCAGGAAAACATTGCAAGTAACAAACTGACAAAATAAATGGAAAATTATAAAGCATATAAAAACAAAAATAGAAACCCATCCATTTAATACTAAGGTTTCAGGGAGTCCTGGTGTGGCGCTGTGGGTTAATGCGCCAGACTGCAAAGTTGTTTGTTCTGCAAGGTCAGCGGTTCAAGGTCACCAGCTGCTCCTTGGAAACCCTATACAGGGTTGCTATGGGTCGGAATTGACTCGATGGCACTTAACAACAAATAATACATTGAAGGGGCAGAGAAGGAGAACTGAATCAAGAAAGGCTGAATTAGTGAGCTTGAAGACAAATGTCTCAACATTCATTTGCTAGAGGAACAATCATAAAAGAACAAAAAAAGTCTGAAGAAAGTTGAAGGATTACATAGGACACCATCAACAGGACTAAATTATGATTGATCAGAATGCCCTTACATGGAGACACACACACACATAAAATAAAGTCACAGAGAAAGGTGTTGAAGAACTGTTGGAGGAAAACTTCCATAAGACCAACCATGAAAGATAAGATGACAGGCATTCAAGAAGCTAAACGAACTCCAAACAGGATCAACCCCAAAAGAAAATCACCAGAACTTCTTCAAAACCAAAAACAAGACAAGAATCACAAGAGCAGTTCTAGAAAGACAAAATGTTACCTACGACGGAGAACTAACAAAACTAAGCTCTGATATCTCAGCAGAAATCAAGCTGGCAAGAATACAATGGACTAACATATATAAAACTCTGAAAGAAAAAAACAATGCCAAACAAAAGACATATCTAACAGAATTGTGCCTCAAATATTATGGTGAAATTAGGACACTTCCAGATAAACAGAAATGAAAAGAGTTAAAAAAAAAAACAAAAACCAGATACAAAAATTACTAGAGAGATCTTTGGACAGAAAAGCAACATCAGCAGACTATAACCTGAGATTAACATACATCATGATATCGTCCCCAGCTCAACCCAGATACAGAAATATCCTAAGTTAAAAAAAAATTCCACAGGACTGCAAATAGGGAGCCCAATTTGCAACAGAAGCAACAGCAACAAAAGAAAAAGAGATAATAGTGTAGTTACAGAACTTCGAAATGAAGAGAAAATCAACTGGATTTCAATAAATTTTTAAAGTCTTAGTGTGGTGCTATAGGATAAACACTGGACTGCTAACCTCAAGGTTGTTGTTCTTGTTAGGTGCCATTGAGTCGGTATCAGCTCATAGTGACCCTATGCATAACAGAATGAAACACTGCCCGGTCCTGGGCCAACCTCACAATTGGTGCCACGCTTGAGCCCATTGATGCTGCCACTTGGCCAATCCATCTCACTGGGGGTCTTCCTCTTTTTCTCTGACCCTCCACCTTACCAAACATTATATCCTTCTCCAGGTACTGGTCCCTCCTGACAATATGTCCAAAGAATGAGAGACGAAGTTTGGCCATCCTGACCTCCAAGGAGAATTCTGGCTGCACTCCTTTCAACACAGATCTGTTGGTTCTTTTGGCAGCCCATGGCACTTTCAATATTCTCCTCCAACACCATAACTCAAAAGCATCAATTATTCAATGGTCTTCCTTATTCACTGTCTAGCTTTTGAATGCATATGCGGTTATTGAAAATACCATGGCTTGGGTCAGGAACACTCATACTTCACAATGTTACCCATAGCTTGTCATGATCCACACAATCGAAGGCCTTTGCAAAGTGTTGGAAGAAGTGCAGCCAGAGTGCTCCTTGGAGGCCAGGATGGCCAAACTTTGTCTCTCATCCTACGGACATATTGTCAGGAGAGACCAGTCGATGGAGAAGGATATCATGTTTGGTAAGGTGGAGGGTCAGAGAAAAAGAGGCACACCCTCAGCAAGATGTATTATCAAAGTGGCTGCATCAATGGGCTCAAGCAAGGCAACAATTGTGAGATTGGCCCAGGACCAGACAGTGTTTCTTTCTGTTGTTCATAGGGTTGCTATGAGTCGGTACCAACTCAATGGCATCTAACGACAACAAAAAGAAGCTCTTCCCTGAAGAATTCTGCACTCTTCAATTTATACCAGGTCAAATGGTTGTTTGGGCATCCTTCTAAAATTCAAATTGTGTTTCTTTTACCTATTCTGTGAGTTTGAGACACAAAAAGAAGTCAGAAGAGGTGAAATCAGGGCTGCTGGGTGGCTGAGTGAGGCTTCCCATTGAAAGTCTCATGGCACAACACTTGCTACCCTTGAAGGATGAGCACAAAAACTCCTCGTCACAAGTTTTTTGACCATTTTCCCACCAATGCAGCTTTCAGTTTTCTTAAGATGCCTTTCATATAAACCCCAATGTGATCATACTATGTTTTTTAAGAAAATCTATCAACATGACTCCTTTGGAATCCCAAAAAACAGTCACCAAGCCTGCCTTGAATTTTACTGGCCTAGCAGATCTTCTTGGAAGCTACTATTTCAATTGAACTTTTTTTTTTTTTTTTTACAGGCACCCTAAGGAATCTCGATGTGGTGCTCTGGATTAATGTGCTGGACTACAATGTCTGTTTGATGCTCAAGGTCAACAGAAAGCTCACCAGCTGCTCCTTAGAAATCATATACAGGTGGTATGAGTCGACACCAAATCAAGGCCCTTAACAACATCAATAAGGAGATGAAGACAAATGTATTACCAAGAGAACTTTCCCCCTGATCACAGATACTTGTTTAAACATGCTTTGTTTGTAATAAACTTGTGTAGATATGAACTGGAACCCAAATAGCAGTATTTTTGACATCTTCATATTATTTTATTTATTCTTCATCATATCTCTATGATGTGCACAGTATTAAGCCTTTTTTACAGATGAGGAAACTGAGGTTCACCAAAGAAAGGGACATGCCCAAGGCCATGCAGCTAGCAGTGACCTTTCATTATGTTTCCTCCCACATCTGCTGGACTTCCATCTATAACACACAGAAGAGAGTTTGATTTCATCTCTTACTGATGGGTAGAAGCTAAGTTACAGTGTCGGTATTTATATTGTTTTTCACTTAAATATTTTTTTAAAGTTTTTTTAAAACACTGGCAAACAATGACCCCATTTATCCCAGCAGTCCAGAAATGATAAATGGCATTAACGAGGCCCTTGGTGAAGGCTACCTTTATGAATGTCTCCCCTGACCCAGTATCAACTCAATTGCATTCAGCATTTCTGCTGACCACAGGGAAATGTAAAATGGGCATTCTATTTGCACACTAATTTTACTGAGCTCCTGTGTCTTCATAAAATGATAACATGGGGCTAATAAAAATCAAGCATCTTGGGTGCTAATATAAGCAAATGTTGATGCAGGCAGGTAACAAATTGCTTTGTCATTTAGGAGGCTGTAAAAGAGCATTATAATCATCTTTAGGCAAAATGGATGGGTTGCCTTTGCTTAGCTTTTAGCTTTCATTTGCAAAATCAATTTAAGGTAATGTAGCAGCTCTGAGGTGGTGTGACATGGGAGCCCCTCCACCTCCGCCTTCCTGTCACTAAATCCCCAGCTTCAGTGCAAAGCCAATTAAATATATTCTTAGTGGAGGCAGCAGGAATGATGAAGGAAGTATGCTTGAACAAAACCAGGATGGGAAATAAGCCCACCAATGAGACCAAAAACAACAGCCCACAGAAGTAACACTGAGGCAGCTCTTGAGGGTTGACATGCTCAAAGACACAATGGCACGCTCAGATGGATTGAGGCAGCTGTGCAGGGCTCCCCACGTAATCAGAAGGTGCTTAGAGTCATATATACGCACATACACTTTGTACACCTTTATCATTGTATCCTTTCATCACCTGCTATTTCCTTATTCATAAATTATTCATGTTTACTGAACACCTACTAGGTGGCCAGGCACTATTATTATCCTCATTTTTACAAAAACTTAAGGTCAAGAAGTATTAAATGACTTGCCCTAGTTCCTACAGATAGTGAATAGCAGAACCAGGGACCAATCCATGCTATCTAACTGCAGAACCTGTGTTCTTTAATTTTCTGTTACACAACTTTTTGTCAATGAGGAAAATAGTAATGTCCTTATACAAAAGCAATTAAATAATACATATTGAGCACTTCAAAGTATGTTTAAGGTCATATTTTGGCTCTCATGGATATCCTTTAATTTTCTTTAGCTTGAGCCTGAACTTGCATATGAGCAATTGATGGTCTGCTCCACAGTCTGCCCCTGGCCTTGTTTTGGTTGATAATAATCTTTTTATCCACTATCTCTTTCCAAAGATGTAGTCAATTTGATTTCTGTGTATTCCATCTGATGAATTCCATGTGTATAATCAGCTTTTGTGTTGTTTAAAAATGCATTTTCAGTGAAGAAGTCATTGGTCTTAGAAATTTCAATGATGTGATCTCCAGAATCACTTCTATCACCAAGGCCATGTGTTCCAATGACTGGTCATTCTGCTTTGTTTCGAATCTTTGCATTCCAATTGTCAGTAATTATGAATAACCTGAATTTAGAGATATCTCAAGATGGATTTGATACATTGAATACTAATAACTGAAAATCATAAGAGTTGTGGAATGACATCAAGAACATCATACAAGAAGAAAGCATAAGGTCATTAAGAGGACAAGAAAGAAGGAAAAGACCAAAATGCATGTCAGAAGAGACTCTGAAACTTGCTCTCCAGTGTAGAGATGCTAAAGCAAATGGTAGAAATGAGGAGGTAAAAGAGCTGAACAGAAAATTTCAAAGGGCGACTCAAGAACAAAAAGTCAAACATTATAAACAATTGTGCAAATAACTAGAGTTAGAAAAGCAAAAGGGAAGAACATTTTCAGCATTTCTCAAGCTGAGGGAACTGAAGAAAAAATTCAGACCTCAACTTTCAATACTGAAGAGTTCTCTGGGCAAAACATTGAATGATGCTGGAAGTATAAAAACAAGATGAAAGGAATAAACAGAATCACTTCACCTAAAAGAAATGGTTGATGTTCAACCATTTCAAGAGGTAGCATATGATCAAGAGTCATTAATACTGAAGGAAGAAGTCCAAGATGCACTGAAGGAATTGACAAAGAACAAGACTCGGGAATTAATGGAATACAAATGCACTCACTCATGTATGCCAAGAAATTTGAAGACAGTCACCTGGCAAACTGATTGGAAGAGATCTATATTCGTGCCCATTGCAAAGACAGGTGACTCAATGAAATGAGGAAATCATTGGACAACATCATTAATATTGAATGCAAGTAAAATTTTGCTAAAGATAATTAAAAATGGATGCAATAGCACATGAACATGTAACTGCCAGAGGTTCAAGCTGGATTCAGAAGAGGATGTGGAACGAGGGATATTATGGCTAACATCAGAAAATACCAAAAAGATGTTATTGACTATGCAAAGGTTTTTGATTGTGTGGATCATGACAAGCTATGGACAACTTGCAGAGAATGAATATTCCAGAACATTTAATTGTGCTCATATACCAAGAGGCAGTGGTTCAAACAGAACAAGGGAACACTGAATGGTTTAAAATGAGGAAAGGTATGTGCCAGGGTTGCATTAGCATTATTTCACCATATTTACTCAATCTGTATGCTGAGCAAATAATCCAAGAAGCTGGATTATATGAAGAAAAATGGGGCATCAATAATTGGAGAGGACTCATTAGCAATCTGCAATCTGCAGATGATACAACCTTGCTTGCTGAAAGAAAAGAGGACTTACTGATGAAGATCAAAGACCACAGTCTTCGATGTGGGTTGCACCTCAAAGTAAAGAAAACAAAAATCCTCACTGGACCAATACTAACATCAAGATAAATGGAAAAAAGACTGAAGTTGTCAAATATTTCACTTTGTTCAGATCAACCATTAATACTCACATAACCAGCAGTCAAGAAATCCAATGACATTGCATTAGGCAAAGCTGCTGCACAAGACTTCTTTAAAGTTTTCGATGTCAGTTTGACGGCTAAGTGTGCCTTACTCAAGCCATGGTATTTTAGTAACCTCATATGTATATGAAAGTTGGACAATGAATAAGGAAGACTGTGGAAGAATTGATGCATTTGAATCATGGTGTTGGAGGAGAATATTAAAAGTACCATGGATTGCCAATAGAACAAACAAATCTGTGTTGGAAGAAATCAGCCAGAATGCTCCTTAGAAACCAGGATGGCCATAATTCCTCTCTTATACTTTGGACATATTTTCAGGAGGGACCAGTACCTGCAGAAGAACATCATGCTTAGTAAAGTGGAAGGTCAATGACAAAGAGGAAGACCCTCAATGAGACAGATTGCGCACTGGCAGCAACAATGGGCTCAAAGCCAGCAACGATTGCGAGGTTGACACTGGACCTGGCAGTGTTTCATTCTGTTGTGCATAGGGTTACTAAGAGTTAGTACCAACTAGATGGCATCTAACAACAACATTGAGCATTTATTCTGCCACACATTCTACATACCTGTTCTTATTTAAGTCTCATAACAATCCTATTAAACATCTGCTATTTCTGATCGTTCTATAGGATAAGCACTGGACTGCTACCTACAAGTTGGAACCCACCAGCCAATCTAAAGGAGAAAATTTAGGCTTTCTGTTCCCATAAAGATTTACAGGCTCAAAAGCACTATACAGGGTCCTTATGAATCAGAATTGACTTTTAGCCAGTGAGTGAATGAGTGAGTGAGTGAGTGAGTGAGTGAGTGAGTGAGTGAGTGAGTGATTTATTGATTAGGAAATTGAGACCCAGAAAGGTTAAGTAATTTGCCTAAAATTTCACACATAGTAAACATGAGAGTTAAGGATTCGACCTAGATCTGTCTGCGTCTCAAATTTATGCTGTTACCCACTGTGTCATGCTACTTGTTAGATATTAAGGTTCCTGTGGTAGTTAAAAAAAAATGTGAAGAAATACTTTGGTAATCTTCCCTTCAAGAGGTGGATATTACCTGCCCTTCCTTTTAGTTAGGCTAGATTTAGAGACTTGCTTCTAACAGTATGTCACTCTCTTTAACAGCTTTAGTTTGGGTATTTTTGAGAATATACACAGCAAAACATGGAGGAAATTCACTACATATTCCACTTGTTATTGTAGTTGTTGTTAGGTGCCATGAAGTTGGTTCCAACTCATAGTGACCCCACGAATAACAGAACAAAATTCTGCCTGGTCCTGCTCCATCCTCACATTCATTGTTATATTTGAGTCCATTGTTGAAGCCACTGTGTCAATCCATTTTGCTATGGATTTCCTTCATTTTTGCTGACCCTCTACTTTGTTGTTGCTGTTGTTAACTGCTGTTGATGTGGTTCTGACCCATAGGAACCCCATATAGGTTTCCAAGGAGCAGCTGGTGAGCTTGAACCACTAGCCTTGAGGTTCAAACCGACTTTGCAATCCAGCGTATTAACCCCATGTACCACACCACTTTACCAAACATTATAGCCTTCTCTAGGAACTGATCCATTCTGATATCATACACAAAGTATGTGAGACTAAGTCTCACCATCCTCACTTCCAAGGAGAAATCTACTTGAACTTATTTCAAGACACATTTTTTTTCATGCTTCTAGCACTGTGATACATTTAATATTCTTCACATCCATCAATTCTTTTGGGTCTTCCTTATTCATTGTCTAGCTTCTGCATGCAAAGAAAGCAATTGAAAATACAACGGCTTGAGTCAAGCACACCCTCATCCTCAAAGTGACCACGTTGTTATTGAGCACTTTAAAGAGGCCTTTTGAAGCAGATTTGCTTAGTGCACTATGTTATTTGAATTCTTGACTGCTGCTTCCATGGGCATTGATTGTGGATCCAGGTAAAATGAAATCTTTGACAACGTCAGTCTTTTCTCCATGTATCATAATGCTGCTTATTGAACTGTTTGTAAAGATTTCTGTTTTCTTGATGTTGCGGTGTAGTCTATACTGAAGACCTCAGTCTTTGATCTTCATCAGTGCTTTAAGTCCTCTTTGCTTTGGGCAAGTCAGGTTGCATTATCTGCATATCGCAGGCTATTAATGAGTCTTCCTCCAATCCTGATGTCACATTCTTTTTCATATAATCCAGTGTCTAAAACTATTTTCTCAGCATACAGATTGAATAAGTATTGTGAAAGGATACAACCCTAGCACACAGCTTCCCTTATTTTAAACCAAGCAATGTTCCCTTGTTTTGTTCAAACAACTGCCTCTTGGTCTATGTATAGGCTTCTCATGAGCATAATTAAATGTTCTGGAATTTCCTTGCTTTTTAATGTCATCCATAATTTTTGCTATGCTATGCACAGTCAATTGCATTTGCATAGTCAATAAAACACAGGTAAACATCTTCTTGCATTCTTTGCTTTCAGCCAAGATCCATCTATTGTCACCCAGGATATCCCTCATTCCATGTCTCCTTCTGAATCCAACTTGAATTTCTGGGAGTTGCCTGTCATTGTATTCCTGCAATCATTTAAAAATTATTTTCAGAAAATTTTACTTGTTTGTGATATTAATAGTATTAATGACAGTCTATTGGATCATCTTTCTTTGAAATGGTACAAACATGGGTGGCTTTCAGTTGATTGGCCAGGTAGCTGTCTTCCAAATTTCTTGGCATACATGAGTGAAACTTCGAGCATGGCATCCATTTGTTGGAACATCTCAATTGGTATTCCATCCATTCCTGGAGCCTTGGTTTTCACCAATGCCTTCATGTAGCTTGGGCTTCTTCCTTCAGTGCCATTGGTTCTTGGTCATATGCATCCACCAATTCTTTTGGTACAGTGACTCTGTATTCCTTTCATCTTTTTTTGATGCTTTCTGTGTTCTTTAATATTTTGCCTGTGTTGTTGTTTTAGGTGCTGCTCTGGTAGCGTAGTGGGTACTGCGAACCATAAGTTCAGCAGTTTGAAACTACCAGCGGTTCCATGGGAGAAAGATGAGGCTTTTTGTTCCCGTAAAGATTTACAGCCTCGGAAACCCTGTACAGGGTCGCTATGAGTCGGAACTGACTCCATGGTACACAACAACAACAAGAAGTTGGTTCCAAGCCTATGCAAAACAGAACAAAATACTGCCTGGTCTTACACCATCCTTACAATTGTCTGCCATACTGTGGTGGCTTGTGTGTTGCTGTGATCCTAAAAGCTATACTACCATCACTTTAAATACCAGTGGAGTCACCCATGGTGGACAGATTTTAGCTGAACTTCCAGATGAAGACAGACTAGGAAGAAGGCGAGGCAGACTACTTCTGAATGTTTAGCCACTGAAAACCTTATGAATAGAGTGTAACATTTTGTCCAAAGAATCCTTAAATATTTCAATTTGAGAATTGAATTTTTTTTCTTTTTTAGTTCTTTCAGTTTGCGAAATGATAAGTGTGCTCTTCCTTTTTGGTTTTCTAACTCCAGATCTTGGCACATTTAACTATAATACAGGCACACATCGTTTATTGCAATGCTATTTATTGAGTTTCACAGATATTGATTATTTATGACCACCCGGCATTGAGCAAGTCTATTGGCAATGTTTATTTTTCAACATCATGTACTCACTTTGTGTTTTTATGTCACATTTTGGTAGTTCTCACAATATTACCTGCATGATTTTATTCCACACATAATAGACTACACAGTATAGGGTAAATATAACTTTTGTATGCACTAGGAACCTGAACATTTGTGTGACTTACTTTGCTGTGATATCTGCTTTATCGGGGTGGTCTGGAACTGAACCCACAATAGCTCTGAGGTATGCCTGTGCTTGGTCTTTCTAGACCACTCTTTGAACCTTCTATTCAGCTCTGTTCATCATTTCTTCCGCTTGCTTTAGCTACTCTACATTCAACAGCAAGTTTCAGAGTCTCTTCTTGCATCCATTTTGGTCTTTACTTTTAGTATTCCAACATATATTCTGGAACATAGTCTGACATTCGTATTAATATTTCAACATATATTTGGGAATGGGAGATACAATTCAATTCACAACAGTTTTCAAGAGCTCTCCAGTGTTGCCATCTCTTATGATCTATTGTTAGTCAGTGCCTGTCTGAGGGGCTGCTCAGGGCAAAATTTCTGTGCTAATACCATCCCTGCCAGCCCATCCTCTATCAGGCCACAGAAGTGGACTTGCACATGCCACGTTCTCCCTACTACTTGATCCTGTTCAGCAGCTCTGATCATTCTCAGGACAAGTCTAGTCTCCCTACCCTGACATCCTGAGTTTCTGGTAATTACTCACCTCCCCAGCCTTTTCCACAGGTCTCAGTTTCAGCTAATGCTTGGAAGTTCCCCAGACACGACATTCTCTCCCACATCTCCACACTTGGGTACATGTTTTTCTCTCTGCCTAAAATGCCAGTCCCCACCTCATCTGTCTGACTTACTCCTACTCATCCTTCAAGATTCAGTTCAGATCCACTGAGAAGGGAGGGGAGAAATGAATGTTCATTGAAGACTACCAAGTATGGTGTTTGTGCTGTTTTATCTGATTTCATCAGCACAATAATTATGTATATTCCCTTACAGAATGTCATGTTAAAGTAATGTGAGTCTATCACTCTGTTGTTAGCACTGACAATAAAGATAGGATAAGAGTCCTGGTAGAGTCCTGGTGTGGTGTTGTAGGATAAGTACTGGGCAGCTAACTGCAATGTCAGCAGTTCAAACCCACCAGCTGCTCCTTTGAAATGCAACACAGGGTCACTATGAGCCAAAACTAACTCAATAACAGTTAACAAGAACAACAACAAAGAGTCTCGTGTGGCACTATAAGATAAGCACTGGAGTGGTAATCACAAGGCTGGTGGTTCAAACCTACAAACCGCTCCATGGAAACCCAGTACAGGGTTGCTATGAGTAGGAACAGACTTGATGGCACTTAACAAAAATAGAATTGTGAATTCTGAGAGTATGGTCAAGGTGCAGAATACCTTGTATATTATTTTATGCAAAAAGTAGTAATTATATTAGAGATTTAAAATTACATTTTTATTCTTGATAGTCAATGTTGGTTTTTATTAAATACTATTGTTATTAAGTGCCATCAAGTCAGTTTTGACTCATGATGATCGAGTATAGGGTTTCCAAGGAGCAGCTTGCAGATTTGCACCACCACCAGCCTTGTGATTCCCACTGCAGTGCTTATCCTATAGTGCCACACCAGAACTCTTTGTTTCTGTTGTTGTTGTTGTTATTGATGTTAAGTGCTGTTTAGTCAGTTCCAATCGGTGAGTTTGAATCACTGACCTTGTGGTTCAAACCAACCTTGCAGTCCTGCATTTATCCTACACAAAATCTTTAAAAATACATTTTAAGGACTCTAATCTAGTAACAATGAAGAATGATTGCATTCTAGAACCTGTACTTCTGCTGTTACCATGGACAACCTTTATGAAGCCCTTACCATGTGTCAGATGTCATGCAAAGTTCTTTACATGCAGATCCCATTTGATCATCACAATAGTCCTGTGTGTTATGTAATATTATTACCATCTTATAGGTGAGAGTACTGAAGCACAGAGAGGTTAAGTAACTTGTCCAGCATCATGTGATTTACAGTCAGAAGGTCTGGCTCCTGAATCTGTGTTCTTAACCTTAACATCTTGGAGTCCATGGGTGACACAGATAACTAAGAGTTCAACAAGTAGCTGAAAGATTGTTGGTTGAGACTCATCCAGAGGACTCTTGGAAAACAGACCTGGCGATCTGCTTCCAAATGATTATAGTAATAAAACTCCTAAGGGGCAGTTCTACTTTGCACACATCAAGTCACCATGAATCCAAGTTGACTCAACTGCAGCTAACAACAACAACCCCTAGCATCATCAGTCAAGAGTCCTCCTCTTTAGTCTTTGTTTTTTTCTTTCTCTTTTTTAAAAGATTAGGAGGATTTGTCTTTTGTGCATCCAAAATCTGCTTCCTTGTAACTTTCATTCATTGGTTCTGTTTTATCCTCAGAGACATTTGATTATATTTTTTGCACATTTTTAAAGAATCGATTATTGGACAGGTATATATAGATTGCTAGGGACACAGTTATGAATCAGAGAATTGTCCTTGAGGAGTCACAGCATGCTCAGGAATACTGAGAGCAAGCAACTAGCTTGATCATCAGGTAACGTAATATTACATTTAAATGTTTGTCAGACTAATGAAGATATGGTTAGGGATGAAGATGGGGACAAGACTTCAGGCTTTGGAGACAGGCTTCCTTGCATGTTAAAGAACACCTTGTCTGTGACTACCCAGTCACTCCTCACTGCCTAGTAAAGCCTTAATGCTGCTAGCAAAAGATCTGCACCCACTTCGTTCTATGCTTTTCTCTGCAACCTGGAGTATCCTTTTGGAACATATTTGGCTTGTCTTTAAGCCTTGCTTTCCTGCTCCCTATATTCAACTTTGATCATCTGTGACAGATGCAGCTTAAGATGATCCCCAGTGAGGGTGAGCAGTATGTGGGAGTGGCCTACTCCTTTCACATCCCCCTGTTGATAACTGAAAGGCTACAATCCTCCTACTGGCATCACACCAACACTGGTCTAGTCCCTTCACTCAGAGAACTCCCAGTCTCATGGCAGTGGTCAAATAAATCATCAAAACACAGGAAGGTAATGCATGAATGTAGGAAGCAGAAGCTGCTGTGGAGCCCAAAAGGACAAGCAAATAGTCCTACAGTGCTTCACCTAGACCCAGAGTTGTTCAAGACGCTCCTCACTCTTCTCACTCCTTGCTTCCCAGAGGGGCCTTCCAGAACCTTCATATCTAAATGAAATACTAATTCATTGCTTTTTTTTTCATTATACTTGTGTCTCTCTGATACTATAAATCTATGTGTTTACATGTTTATGTTTGTGATGCAGTTACTTAGTATGATCCTTCTATCCATGGTCTTTGTAACTCCCACCAAATGACTGGGTTGTTATTGTTATTCTACAATGGCACACCAGAACTCCAATGATTGGGTAGGACTATGCAAATTTGAGGGACTCATCTATCAGTTTGTCGTACTGTGGTGGCTTGTGAGTTGCTGTGATTCTGAAAGCTATGCCACCGGTATTTTAAATACCAGCAGGGTCACCCATGGTGGACAGGTTTCAGGTGAGCTTCCAGACAAAGGCAGACTAGGAAGAAAGAGTGACGAACTACTTCCAAATTGCAAGTCACTGAAAACCGTATGAAAAGCAGAGAAACACTGTCAGATATAATGCCAGAAAATGAGCCCCTCAGGTTGGAAGGCACTCAGAATGCGACTGGGGAAGATCTACCTCCTCAAAGTATAGTTGACCATGATGACTCAAATGGAGTAAAGACAATGGGATAAAACCCCGCGGGACCTTCATTTGCTGATGGGGCACAACTTAAAATGAAGACAAACAGCTATAAACACCCATTGAAAATCGGAACATGGAATGTACGAAAGTATGAATCTTGGAAAATTGGAAGTTGTCAAAAATGAAATGGAATGCATAATCATTGATATCTTAGGCATTAGTGACCTGAAATGGACTGGTTGGTATTGGCCATTTTGGATCTGACAACCACATGGATTACTATGCCAGAAATGACAAATTGAAGAGGAATGGTGTTGCATTCATTGTAAAAAAGAACATATCCAGATCAGTCATGAGGCACAATGCTGTCTGTGATAAGATAATATCTATGCATCTACAGGGAAACCCAGTTAATAGCACTATTATTCAAACTTACGTACCAACCACTAAAGCCAGTAAGGATGAAATAGAAGAATTCTACGAACTTCTTCAAACTGAAATCAATCAAACATGCAATCAGGATGTATTGATCATTACTGGTGATTGGAATGCAAAGGTTGGGAGCAAAGAGGAAGGATCAGTATTGGAAAATATGGCCGTGGTGATAGAAATGATGCTGGAGAACACATGATAGAATTCTGCAAAACCAATGATTTCTTCATTTCAAATACCTTCTTTAGACAGCATACTAGATGCTTATACACATGGACCTCACCAAATGGAATATATAGAAATCAAATTGACTATACCCGTGGAAAGAGACAATGGAAAATCTCCATATCACCAGTCAAAACAAGGCCAAGGGCAGACTGTGGAACAGACCATCAATTACTCATATGCAAATTCAAACTGAAGCTGAGGAAAATGAAAACAAGTCTACAAGAGCCAAAATATGACCTTGATTATATCCCACCTGAATTTAGAGATTATCTAAAGAACAGATTTGATACATTAAACACTAAAGACCAAAGACCAGAAGAGTTGTGGGATGACATCAAGAACATCATACATGAAGAAAGCAATGTCATTGAGAAGACAAGAAAGAAGAAAAAGGTCAAAATGGATGTCAGAAGAGACACTGAAACTTGCTCTCCAGCACAGAGATGCTAAAGCAAATGGAAGAAATGAGGAGGTCCAAGAGCTGAACAGAAAATTTCAAAGAGCAGCTCGAGAAGATAAAGCCAAATATTACAACGAAATGTGCAAAGATCTGGGGTCAGAAAACCAAACAGGAAGAACACATTCAGCATTTCTCAAGTTGAGGGAACTGAAGAAAAAGTTCAAACCTCAACTTTTGTTATTGAAAGGTTCTCTGGGCAAATTAGTGAACGATGCAGAAAGATTCAAGAGAAGATGGAAGGAATACACCATGTCACTGTACCAAAAGGAAATGGTTAATGTTCAACCGTTTCAAGAGGTAGCATATGATCAAGAGTCTATGATACTGAAGGACGAAGTCCAAGGTGCATTGAAGGAATTGGCAAAGAACAAGGCACCAGGAGTTGATGGAATCAAAATTGAAATCTTCAAGAAAGTGAGGTGACACAGGAGGCATTCACTCATCTCTGCCAAGAAATTTGGGAGACAACTATCTGGCCAACTGATTGGAAGAGATCCATATTTGTACCCATCCCAAAGAGAGGTGACCCAACGGAATGCAGAAATCATCAGATAATCTCTTTGCTATCCCATGTGAGTAAAGTTTTACTGAAGGTAATACAGAAACAACTACAATCATACACTGACAGAGAACTTCCAGAGGTGCAAGCCAGATTCAGAAGAGGCTGTGGAATGAGGGATATCATTGCTGACGTCCGATGGATCTTAGCTGAAAGCAGAGAATATCAGAAAGATGTTTACCTGCGCTTTATTGACTACAGAAAGGCTTTCGATTGTGTGGATCATGACAAGCTATGGACAACATTGCCAAGTATGAGTATTCTGGAACACTTGTGCTCATGAAGAATCTGTACCTGGACCAAGAAGCAGTTGTTCAAACAGAACCTGGGAATACTGAATGGTTTAAAATTTAAAAAGGTGTGCAACAAGGTTGAATTCTTTCACCATACTTATTCAACCTGTATGCTGAGCAAATACTCTGAGAAGCTGGGTTCTATGAAGAAAAGTTGTGGCATCAGGATTGGAGGAAGACTCATTAACAATCTGTGATATGTAGATGATACAACCTTGCTTGCTAAAACATATGCTGACGAAGATCAAAGAGTACAGCCTTTTATGTGGATTGCATCTCAAGATCTCAAGCTCAAGAAAAAAAAAAATCCTCACCACTGGACTAATAAACAACATTGTTATCAATGGAGAAAAGATTGAAGTTATCAAGGACTACATTCTTCTTGGATCAACTATGAACACTCATGGAAGCAGCAACCAAGAAATCAAATGACTGATTGCATTAGCAAATCTGCTGCACAAGACCTTTTGAAAGTGTTGAAGAGCAAAGATGTCAGTTTGAGGACTAAGGTGTGCCTGACCCAAGCCATGGTGTTTTCAATAACCTCATATGCCTGCTAAAACTGGACAGTGTATAAGGAAGACTGTAGAAGAATTGATGCTATTGAGTTATGCTGTTGGAGGAGAATATTGAAAGTGTCATGGGATGCCAAAAGAAACAGTAGATTTGTTTTGGAAGAAGTCCAGTCAGAGTGCTCCTTGGAGGCCAAGATGGCCAAACTTCGTCTCACTGTAGAAGAATATCATGTTTGGTAAGGTGGCGGGTCAGAGAAAAAGAGGAAGGAAGACCCCCAACAAGATCAGTTGACCAAGTGGCAGCATCGATGGACTCAAGCATGGATGGCAACAGTAGTGAGGTTGGCTCAGGACCAGGATCAGGCAGTGTTTCGTTCTGTTGTGTATAAGGTCACTATGGGTCGGTACCAACTCGATGGCACCTAACAACAACAACAACAACAACAAGCCCCATTAAAGGGATTAGAAAGCTCGCTAATAATTTAAATAAGGTGCATGGTACTCTTGGAAAGGTGGAAACATGCAAATAAGGTGTAAGGAACCCTCATGTGGGGATTGGTCAATTTTGTCATCCAGTTAGGTTTAAAATAAGCCATTCCAGAGGTGGAAAAGGGAGATCTGACTATCATCAATAAAAGAGAACCAGGTGCATCATTTGGACCCCAAGATCCTTGCAGTGACCCTCCTCTCTCTAAGTGACAGGGAACTGTAAGAATTGAGAAGAAAGACAAGAAGAGAAGCAGTGGCAGAGAAATGGTAGCAGCAGAAGTGGCAGAACCACTCTCGGTCCTGCACAAGACAGAGCAGTGGGTTTCCTGGCCCTCAGAGCGTGAAAGTAGCATGCTTCTAGGCAGGAAGCTTGCTGGCAGAGTAAGGTGCCTCTAAGCAGTTGTCAGGTGGCTAGATTTGTTGATCCAACTCACAGAGCTAGAACTGAGTGCATTTAGGCTGAAACTTCCTAGGAGAGTTGGGTGCCTCTAAGCACTTAACATACAGAGCTGAAAGAAGTTTGTAATACTTGCCCAAGCAAGGTTGAAATCAGACAAAGGGGCTGAGGGTCAGTGAGAATCCGACCTTCAGGCACAGCTAAAAGAGGCACTCCTAATTGAAGAACTGTATCCTGAGTAATTTCTGATCCTAAATAACTGTTACTTCTCTAATAAAACCCATAATCACAAGTATTGTCCATGAATCCTGTATAGCCATTGCAACAAATGATCAAACACAGGTGAGAAACAGAGGGTACCGTGGGAAGGACAGATTGTATTATAACTGGTTAAAAGGTTGGAAGGTGCAGGCATGTCTTACATTCACCTCATAAGAATCAGCCTTGGGTAGCTGATGCAGATAATGATTCTCTCTCCCTCTTATGAAGTTAGAGGAGGTCAGATGATGCCCCAAACACACTGTTATACCACACACTAGAATGAAAGCTCCGTGAGGGCTGGGATTTTATTTCTTCTTGTTTCTGTTGTATCAGTGTTGGTAGGACAAAGGAGAGCTGGCAGCTGTGGTTTAAAGTATGATCCCTGGAGTCAAATTAACTTGGTTGGGTCCCTCAGGTAGGACATATAGAATGGTGAGAATATCCACTTCACAGGGCATTTTGTAAGTTTAAAGAAGATATGATGTCTAAAATGCTCGATACTCAATAAATAGTTGCTGCTATTATAAACAAAAAGAGCCCTAGTACTTCAACGACTGGATGATCAGAACTCAACCAGAAGAAGAAAGAAGAGGAAAAAAGCGTAATCTGATACAATTTGATGAACTTGACCTGCACTTATGGATGCAGTAACTCAAAAGAGGAAACAAATCCTTACAGCAAGAATCCTTCTTACCCCCTCCACACACAGAGTAGACAGGGATGGGCGACTTGGACATTGGCTACCCAAAATGAGGTGTGTGTTGGGGGGGTGGCTGGTGCTACAAAGGCAAGAAGTGACTGGCTTACAAGCTTTCAAGAGGGAACCTAGAGCCAGAGGGCCTGAAGGAAGGTAGAATCTCCAGTGAGTAGTATCCAATCTGTCTAGGCGGGGCTGATGAAATGAAATGCATATAGGTCTCTTGTGATACAGCAGTGAACAATGGTTATAATGGTTATCAGGACTGATTGTGAGGGTTGGAAATGTAAAGGTAGACGTTTTATAGCAAGGAGGGGCGTGATTAACTTTCCAGTCTAGGAGCGGAGGTCCCTAG
>NW_006408544.1:11578871-11582757 GCF_000296735.1 Chrysochloris asiatica
ACAACAACAACAACAACATTATTGTGCAGCAACAACAGATCACCAGAATAATAATCAGTATGGAGTCAATGAATGCACTAGGCTCTAGTAGAAAACAGACTCCACTGTGCCAGCTGTCATGAAGATGGTATAGGACCAAGCAGTGTTTCATTTTCTCATGCATGAAGTCATAAAGGATAACTAGCAACAACAAAACACAATTGTTAGGTGAAGGATGATTGAAGAGCAACAGATTTTGAACAAGTACTATGTTGACAGATATTATGATCCAAGTCTCATCATGGTCTGTGAGAACTGTATTGTTTTCCTTACCTTACAGATAAGTAACCTGAGGTTATGTGCATTGTCTAGGCCCATCCAGCTGGGATTTGAACCCATATTCTTATCTCTGAAAAGAGCTCTGGTAGTGCAGTAGGTTAAGCATTGGGATGCTAACTGCAAAGGCCAAGGTTCAAACCCACCAGCCACTCTTCAAGAGAATGATGAGGTTGTTTGCTCCCATAAGCATTTACAGTCTCAGAAACACTCCTCTGTCTTATAGGGTCTCTGTCAGTCAGGATTGACTGATGGCAGTGGGTGCTCCCTATCTCTGACACCAGTCTTTCTTCTGACACACCCAAGTGGCAGAGTTCACGTCCATCTCATCTATATCAGATAAGAGATGCTATTGTATGTGTGCACATACACACTAACTCTGCTTTGCCTCAAACACTAACAAATACCTGAGTTTTTGCACCAAAATATCAGTGGTAAGGCACAAGCCGAAATTCATATTGAATGATTTGCAGCCTTGGAAAACCACTATTAATACAATTTTACCAGCAAACCAATATTTATGAGCATCCAAATTGCTTCAAGAGAAGAGTTTCCTGGTAGGACTGGGAGTAATGTGATCCTGGTCCTAAATCGAAGAACTGTCTTGCTCAATGCTGGAGGAATTTAGATTTGAAGAGTGTTCTTTCTTTCCTAGTGAGATCTTCATTGACTTGTATAAAAATACCACTTTCAATCTCAAATCCCCACTGGCATCTTTATATAAGCACGGAAAATGCTACTGGGCTTTGGAGATTTCATTTAATGAAGGAAAAGTATTTCTATTAAAGAATGTAATTTTTTCCCCCAACGCACATCTTCAGAGGCACCAGGGAAGCTGAATTTTTCTGGGCTCTAAGGAAATGAACCAACCCACACCTTACTCATACCCATGAGGTGATTGAAGGAGACTATGTAATGGCAATAGCCAAGGATGAGAGAGAGTAGAAGCTCTATTGCAAGATATCAAAGGAATAGGCAAGGAAGGGTCTGTAACAGGAGGAAAATAAGCATAAATATAATAAATAAACTTACATACACCTCTAACTTTACAGTTTACTAAGCACTTTGGGGCTCAGTGGGGAGAAATTTCCTTTGCTACCACCCAAGTCCACGTCCCAGACCCATCAGGTATTGTCTGAAATACAACAGTAGTTTCCATGCTTTAAGTCCTGGCCTCTACAGTCCATTCCCTACACACTAAGAAGAATGATTATACCTGTGAGAACTGCCCTGTGGGAAGTGGGCAGTCATGTTTCCAATCCCATATACTTAGAAGCCATTCCAGACAACCTTCCATGGTCAGCTTGGCCCTTGCCCATCTACCACTGTCACCTCTTACTTGTCTCCCACCTGCTCAGCACACTTTCTCACACCTCTGTCTGGAGGGCTTCCCTGGCTCCTTCCCCTCAGGATGGCTCCTTCCCCTTGGGTCTCAGCTCAAAGCTGTTTCCTCAAACTGTGGTCATTCACCACCGCATCTCCTAAAGCAGCTGCTCTATCACCATCATTATGGTTACCCCCTTTTAAAATAACATCCGGACACTTCCTTCAATAGTTCTTGCAACAACCCAAAGTTTGTTTATTGGCTTATTTTCTATTTTGTTTTTCCCAAGAAAATGCTAGCTCTATGGAAGCTGGAACTTTGCTTTATTAACTGCTGTGAACCTAGGTCTAAAATGGTGCCTGGCTTATACACGGGCCCACTCCATATTTATCAACTTACCAGTGACTAAGTGATGTGTGCTAGGGAGAACAAAGCCAAAGGAATAAGACTAAAGAGGTGGTTGGGATCAACAAATCATCCAAGGTCTAGTTAATGCTAAAGTTCAGCTTTCTTCCATTCATTCACAGACAGGCCTGAGTGTGTAGGTTGACAGCAGGGGCTTAGATGCAACTGAGTCTGATTTTGAATTCCATCTCTGCCACCTACTAGTCATGTGGCCTAGGGAAAATCATTTGATAACTGAGTGCCTCAGTTTCCTCATCTGTAAAAAGGGAATAATCATAATATTCATCTCATACGGTAGCTTTGAGTAGTACATGAGTTTTAATAAAACTGCTATTAACATTTGCTGTTATTAGTCACTCAACAAATGTTTCTTAAACTCCCAGTCACTCTCTCCCCCTGGGGAGTCAGGGGCTCTCTGCTCGATTCCCTACAAGACCTTTTCTTTCACTATTACCCTGAGGTATAATAGTAACTTGCTTCTCTCTCCAACCTGCCTTTCTCCTCTGGTGACTCTGAGCTTATTGGGTGGCTGAAGCTCTGTGTTGTTCATCTCTTCCTGGCATTCATTTTCTTTGTCTGAGACAGAGAAAGACCATTTGACCTGGTTGTTTTGATGGAAGAATTCTCAAAAAAGCTGCATCTAAATGTAAAATTCCTTTTTAAGATTATCAGGTACTGGGAGAAACAAACCCCTCATCCTCACCACATGTCTGATTCTCACCCTACCTTCACCCTCAAGAATTCCAAATTGCACTGTCTTCCTTTTCTGCTAAACTCGCTCTCAGCCAAACTTGACCTCTTCCTTTGCTTCTTGAGCCCTGCTTGCCAAAAATTGAAATCTGGAGTAGGGAAGATCTGGGATAAGGGGAGGTAGCCAGAAATGTCTCCTTGGCACAGCATTTGGTTCTGTTTTCTACAATGCTGAAAACATAATGGTTTGTTTTCTAGGCTGTGTCAAAATGTCCCCATATCAAAACAGCTGTGTCAGAGCAGCTGCATCAACACAGCTGAAACAAAAGGACCATGTTAAACAATATGAACTCTGTATGAGAAGCCACCTGGCATATAGCGATCCTCAATAATGGAATTAAAAACCCATACCATTGTTAAGTGGTTTATCAAGCTATTATCTACACTTAATGCTAACTCTGCTTAGTAATTACTTCCTGTTAAAGCAAGCATGCTGCCACCACCATAAAGACCAGAGAAGTTATGGGTGCTGCTTAATGTCACATTGCAAGTTAGCAGCTTACTGGAGCTGGGTATGATCTAATTCATCTTCCTCCTTTTACATTATAGAGGGTGAGAGGAGAGTGACTTGACCAAGGTCTCCCAGTGAATTGGGTTTTCACATGTTTAGTTAAAAAAAAAAAAAAAACATGTGATCAGTTCTTTAGAAATTTATTCACTCTGAGTCCTAAATTCTGGGTCACAGCATCACCATTGGGCCCCATGGAACACACTCAATGTAACAGAGACCACAGCAGGCTGCTAATGCTGTACACATGCTACTTGTAAACTGGAATGGCTAATTTCTTGGTAAAAGAAGCTTCAGTGTCCAAAATGACAGGTTGTCAATATTCTATGAGCCTGGATGCTGATTGGAGCAGGAAGACCTTTCAATTAGCCCAGGTCTGCATGAGGGAAGGGTAAGTGTCTACAGACATGGGACACAAATGAAGAGCTGACAATTTCCATCTCTTTCTATAATTGATATTTCTGCAGCCAGCTAAAGAAATAAACCCCTGTTAACCTGAGTTAGAAAATTATATATCCTTACTAAAGCAAATGGAAAAATTGAAGAGGTCCAAGAGCTGAACAGAAAATTTCAAAGATCAGCTC
>NW_006408544.1:11582857-11588645 GCF_000296735.1 Chrysochloris asiatica
CCAGGATAGGACATTGTTTCATTCTGCTGTGTGTAGGGTCACTATGAGTCGGTGCCAACTAGATGGCACCTAACAATAACAACAATGCGCTCCGCAGTAGAAAGATGTGGTTTTCTGTTCCCACAAAAATTAAAAGCCTCAGAAACCCTATAGAGGGTCACTATGAGTCAGACAGACTGGACAACACTTCACAGCAACAACAATTATAAACCAAAGCCCAAGTTTGTCTGTTTGTGAGGTCAGCAGGCTTTCCATCTGACTCCTTAAGGGTACGCAAGAAATAAAGCCACCAGTGTCCTGCCCAGTCTCCCTCAGTCAGCTTTCTCATCCAATGTTTCAACTTGACTGAACTCACTGTCATCAAGCTGACTTGGACTTAAAGTGCCCCTGGTCTGGCGCTGTGGGCTAATGCGCCAGACTGCAAAGCCGTTTGAACTGCAAGGTCGGCGGTTCAAGCTTACCAGCTGCTCCTTGGAAACCCTATACAGAGTTGCTATGGGTCAGAACCGACTCGACGGCACTTAACAACAACAACATAGGACACAGTAGACATGCTCCACAGGATTTCTAACATTAAATCTTTAGAGGGTAGCTAGTGGGTTTGAACCACCAACCTGGCAGTTAGTAGCCCTAAATGTCTTCATTTTGACCAAATCAGAGCCCTACTCAAATGCATTATTTGGTTCTCTACTGTATCCAAGAAATCAGCAGTAGTACCTCCTAGATGTATGTCTCTGTTCTTACCCTGAATCTACTGACATTTTGAGCCACATAATTCTTTGTTGTGGGACACTATGTTGTGCATTGTAGGATGTCAATGATCTATACCCACTAGATGCAAATAGCCCCCTCCCCCAAGTTATGATAATCAAAAATATCTCCAGACAAGCCAACTATCACTTGGAGGGGTGCAGAATACCCTCCTCCTTACGCACCATTCCCCTATAAGAAATCCATTCTTTATTCAAATTTGTCAGTTTCCTCCCAAGTAACCCTTCAGTTTTCCAGGTTTTCTATCTTCCTCAACTCCTTTCAAAGAGTCTCTCCAGACACTTCCAGACCATGTTGCTCTTACCCTCCTTTGAACTCAGAGTTTACCGTCTGGACCCCTCATGTGGTCATAAATCATTTGCTGCTGTGGTCAGGTAGCACAAAAAGCCACAACTCAGATCTGTTTTGCCTAATGCCAGCATCTGCTCTTCTGAACCTCAGGGCCATCTTGAGAAAACCGTGGTGTTGGCATAGTTTATTTTCAGTTCTCCCTCTCCCCTGTCTTTCCACTTCTGCGTCATGTTTCCTCACCTAGGTTCAACTCTCCCATAGCCCATAATCTCATATATATGTGGTAGAATCACTCATGATATAGGGTTAAAAATAAAAAGTTCTGTTGTTGGTGTGAAGTGCTGTCGAGTCGATTCCAACCCCTAGGGACACTGAACAGGGTTTCCAAGGAGCAGCTGATGAGCATGAACCACCGACCTTGCAGTTCAAATGACTTTGCAGTCTGACGCATTAGCCACAGCGCCACAGGAAGAGAGGACAGGGGTTATGGAGGTTACCAAGGCTATTAATATGTTTATGACAAAGACATGTTGCTGACAAGAAATAAAGCACTAGTTCTGGATTATCAGAGCTCTTGTAAAAGGAACCTCTCAGGGAGCTCTTTGAATGTAAGAAGCAATGAGGAGATGCCTGATTTATAGGAGGCTCAGCGCTCTGGTAGCGTAGTGGTTACGAATCGGGCTGCGAACCGCAAGGTCAGCAGTTCGAAACTACCAGCTGCTCCGCGGGAGAAAGATGAGGTGTTCTGCTCCCGTAAAAGATTAACAGTCTCAGAAATCCTGTTCAGGGTCGCTATGAGTCGGAACCGACTCCACGGCACATAACAACAACAACAACAACAGAAGCTGTCAGAAGTGTAAATCCTGGGAGGAGATTGAATAGAACAGCCTCCACCGTGTACATAAAGGTAGAGGCCCAGGAAGGATTAGTGACTTGCCCCAGGTCACATGGCTAGGATGATGGAGCCAGGTCTGGAATCCAGGGCATAGAGCTCCAAAGTCCAAGAAGGGCCCTCTCACTACATTGGGCTGCCTCAGTGGCTGTGCAGGCTGGCGCTTGAAAAGCACTCAGTGTAAGCGAACCAGAAAAGAGAAGGAAAAATGGCAATGTCCTGGGCCTAAGATATAGACAGTGGACCAGGTGAAGAATTGTCACTTAGACTGTCAAAACCTTAACAGATGCAACACTGAACCTCCTCTCCACTCAAATCCCTGCCTCTGCTGGGCTTTTACCATTTATAAGTCTCCTTGTAGCAGTAAGCTTCAGGAAGTAGGCTAATGCTACTATCTATCATCTTGTTGGAGTCCTGGTGTGGTGCTGCAGGATAATGCACTGGATACAAAGTCAGTTTGATCTACAAGGTTGGCAGTTCAAACCCACCAACCGCTCCTTGGAAACCCTAGACAGGGTCGCTATGAGTAGGAACTGACTGACTCGATGGCACTTAACTACCACCAAGTCATCTTGTTAAATCTGCTACCTAGTTCCAGCACCCTCCAAACACCTCCAGGAAGTCAAGCAGTATTGCTTGCCCCAAGTAACTGTTCAGACCAGGTTCCTCAAGAAACAGACCGAAGATTCTGAGGTTTGCATGCAGGAATTTTACTGCAGATAGCACTTAGGAACCATTGTGAAAGGTGTTTGTTAAGTAGGATCAGATTGGAACAGAAGCAACAATGACCTGAACAAGTCTCATGGGAGCTGTGGGCCAGGAGAATCTTTATAGCAATTATAGCCTGACAGCAATGAGGAAGGAGGCTGACTCTGTACTCCAAATGCCAGGTATAGGTGCCCCAGAGCAGGGGCATAGTCTTAGGCAATTGCTCAGAGCAATTTCAAAGAAGGTCTCAGTTGTGAATTGTCTGCCACTGCCACTGTGGAAATGGGTGCCTTGGTCCTGAAAGGGGTCTGGCCAGTGAACTTAGCATCTGCTACATCAGCCTTTAGTTGAAGCAACTGAGGAGAGCAGGGCAGATCTGAAGCCCCAAAGAAGGTTGAGGTTGAAAGACTTTCTTTCTTAGTTCAATTCAGTACACAATAGACATTTTCTGAACACAGACCATATGCCAAATTTTAAGCTGGTCCCTGGGGAAAACTCAGACACTGTCCCTTAAAGATCAGTGAAGAAGAAAGATCAAGCCTGGCTTCATAGTTATACACTTAAAATCCAGAACCAGACAAAAGAAGGGTTAAACTCCAGTCTGGCCATTTGCAAACATTTATGTGTCCTTGAGCTCTGAGAGCTTCAGTTTCCTGTAAAATGTTTTCTGTTAAATGAGGATAATAATGATATCAATCTCATAGGGATCTTGCTGAATTAAATGAGATAATGCACAATACCTAGTGCATACTAAGTATTCAATAACTGGTACTTCACAGGCATTTGGAGGTCAATTAGTCCAACTGCCTGATTTTACAGATGCAGGAACCTGATGGGGTACTTCTATACTTCTAGTCTGTCCTCTAGGGTTGCTACCAGTTAGAATCAAATGGACAGCGCTGGGAAGACTGTAAGCAACACAAGAGCCACAACTCGGCTTGGCCTTTCATAGCCTGCGTTTCTGATGCTTGATTCCAGAAGGTGCTCAACAAACAGTCCTTAGAATTGCTGTAGATTGTTTGTTGACCTTTGGTTGTAGAACCAAGTGCCCAGGCTTCCCCCAGCATGTGCTCTGCCTTTTGAATCTGCTTTTCTCAGCCTCCAAAATCCCTCCCCAGGTTCAGTTTCATTATTAACAATAATAAACCTTCCCAAGTTTATTAGCAAATGCAAATTGAATTACTCTGTGCCCTTTGTAACAAGGACAACAAAAACAGTTTCCCCAGGAAGAGAGGGCAAGGAGAGGTGAAAACTGGAATAAAAGTTGAAGACAATACATTCTAATCAAACTTGATAAATATGTAAATTAAAGCAGCTAAACAGTTGGCTTTGACAAATGACTCCTCTGTAATGGATTTTTCCACAGTGAAAGGCTAAAGTTCAGCCTGCCTGTTAGTCACAATGAAAGCCCTCTTCTGCTTTCCTAGCAATTCAGGTTGAATGGGGCAAACAAGGGATGGGAAAAATCAGAGCAGAGAACTAAGTATTCTTTGAATTGTTGTTGTTGTCAAGTGCTGTAGAGTCAGTTCCAACTCATTGTGACCTATTTAGGGTTTCCAAGGAGTGACTGGTGAGTTTGAACTGCTGACCTTGTGGTTCAAACCAACCTTGTGGTCCAGTGTTGATTCTACAGCACCATACCAGGACTCCATTCTATTCATTGTTGTTGTTGTCATTTGCCATTGAGTAGGAGCCAACCCATAGCTATGGTTTCAAGGAATAGCTGGTGGATTTGAACTGATGATCCTACAGCTGCACACCAAGAAGTCCTTTTAATAGATGCCACTTACGGAGCACCTGCTAGCTGTCAGGAGCCCTGCCCAGGTGGTGCAGTTGGCTAAGCACTGGACTGCTAACTTCAAAGTTCGAACCTATCATTCATGACAAGGGAGAAAAGTGAGGCTGTTTCTTCCATAAAGACTTACAATCTCAGAAACCGTATGGAGCAATTCTACTGTGGGCAACAGGGTCGCCATAAGTAGGAATCAACTAGACAGTGGTGGATTTGGTTTGTTTTCTGTGGCAGCTGTTAGGCACAGCAGCCGTCAACCCTGCAAAAGAGGTGAGAACCCCATCTGATGGATGAGGATCCCAGGTAAAAGTGTCAGATTATATCAGACTCCAAAGCCTTATGTCACCTCAGGTGACAAGGCAACTAGTTGACAAGGAACATAAATTCAGTGCCACCTATGGTTTTATTGTCACCTGGGGGTCTTAAAGTTTTTTCTCCCTTCACAAAATGTGACACAGAAGTGTTCAGAAGAGATCTGCTTGATGACTAGCTTGTTCCTTAACTACATATCTCTAGATGGGCCACCTTCTTTATATCCCTCACCTAGTCTTTCCATGTGTAAAATCAGTTGTTGGAATCATCCCAGGTGAAAGCATAGGTAGCATGCTTTAGAAACTGTGATTAAATTGTAGACCCTTTGCAAATAAAAACACAGTTCACATTTTAAGCCAGTAATTTTGGGGGACTACTTCTAAATATTTAAGGAGCACTGAAGCTTAGTGAGTTATGCATTGGACTACGAACCCCAAGGTTAGCAGTTCAAATCTTCCAGCCACTTTGTGGGAGAAAGATGAGACTTTCTACTCCTGTAAAGATTCCCAGCCTCAGGAACCCTATACAATTGTGTATATGTAAGTTCAGGCTGAAGCTGAAGATAATTATAACAAGTCCACAAGTGCCAAAATATGACCTTAAATATTAGCCACCTGGATTTAGAGATCATCTCAAGAATTTTTTTTCTTGAGATTTGATAAACTAGACACTAATGACTCAAGACCAGAAGAGTTGTGGGATGACTTCAAGATCACACAGGAAACAAAGGTCATAAAAATATAAGAAAACCATAAAATACAAAAATGGAGTTCAGAAATTCTGAAGCTTGCTCTCTAGCATAGAGAAACTAAAGCAAATGGAATAAATGAGGAGGGAAAAGAGCTGAACAGAACATTTCAAAGGGCCGTTGGAGAAGACAATGACATGTGCAAAGACCTGGAGTTAGAAACCAAAAGGGAAAAGCATGCTCAGCATTTCTCTAGCTGAAAGAACTGAAATAAAAGTTAAAACCTTGGCTTGCAATTGTTGTTGTTGTTGTCAGGTGCCATCGAGTCAGAACC
>NW_006408544.1:11598839-11600509 GCF_000296735.1 Chrysochloris asiatica
ACAACAACAACTGTCTTAATGGCTTTCATGATTTGAGCTAAGTCTTCCTTGAAGAAAATACATTACAAAAACATAATTTATGTGAACATATTTCCAGAGGGTGTTTTTATAAAGTGGCATTATATGTTCCTAAAATAAAAGCTCCTAGGATAATCTGGATTCTTTTTCTAAATTCTACCCAGGACTATAGTTAGGGTACATGGGATTGGAGTCCAAAACACCTGAATTTAAAGCCTTGCAGGATACTAGCTGTATGACCCAGCTAAGTTGCCCAGCCTCTCTAAACTATGATTTCATCAGAGACTGAATAAGGAAAAGCATGCAAATCGGTTATTCCAGAAAAGTACCTCCGTTATTACTAATTTAAGAAACCTTGCGTGTTATCCTTCAGTGACCCTTTGGGCAGACTCTTTTATCTAAGAAGGGCTGGGGGCTTGAAGAACTTGTCACAGAGGACCAGTATGATTAGAGAACTAGATATGAGTATAGGTAGGGACTTGGGCATCAGAACAACTCCATCACTCTCCGAGCATGTGACTTTGGCAAGTTACTTTACCTTTCTATGCCTCAATCTTCTCATCTATAAGTTGGGGGTAAAAAATGGATCATTTCATAGTGATGCTCTGAGTAAATGAGATAATGCAAAGACAAAAAGTTTTGCTACTAGGGTTCCAGTTCTTACATGCATGAATTTATTCATAAAAAAAAAAAAAAAAGGTGTTTAAACATGTCTCTGTGATCAGTGGATGGCTGCAGACAAGTTCTCTTGGCGACACACCTGTCATACTCTAGTTAGGGAGCGCTTCAAAATAAAGGTTCAATCAAGACAGTAGCATCCAAGGGGATCTGCTAGGCCAGCTGAATTCAAGGCAGTGAGGTAGCTCAGAGGTTATGACAAATGTCTTTTGGGACTTCAAAAGGGCAATCTTCGTAGATTTTCTCAAAGGGCGCAGGATGATTATGAGGGTTTATTATGAAGAATTTTAAAGAAAATTGAAAACTATATTGTTGAGGAGAAAGGACAGAAAAGTTGATGGCACCAAGATTTTTTTTTTTTCATCATAACAATACATCTACTCATTCTTCGAGGATAACTCGGGCTGTCCTGCAAAAATTTCATTAGAAACTCTTATCCTATTCACCCTACATCCCTGATCTTGCCCCTTCAGGCTTATTTTTGTTTCTCAGACTCAAAGAAAAGTTAAAAGGAACATGATTTGAATCCCTTTGGATGCCACAAATGCCATTTTTTATGTGGTGTGAATCAAAGAGCACAGATTTCTTTGAAGAAGAGTTTTTGTGAAGTGGTGTTGAGTTAGTTCTGACTCATAGTGACCCTGTATAAGAAGCAACTGGTGGGTTTGAAAGGCCAAACTTGTAGTTAGCAGTCCAGTGCTTATGGAAACATTTTCTTCATAAGTGTGTAGAACTGGATGGAGGATACACTGAGAAAAAATAGTTTTACATTTTTATATTTTTGTTTAATAATGTACTGTATAATTTTGTAGCAACATTTTTTTTACTCTCCCTCATATTTGTAAAGCACTTAGAGCCTGGAACATCCGCAAATGAAACCAAGCCAGTTTCTGTTGGGTTTATTCTGACTCATGGTAACATTTTTACTATTAAGTACCTCTTAAGGAGCTCTGGTAGCGTAGTGGTTACGAATC
>NW_006408544.1:11600609-11601619 GCF_000296735.1 Chrysochloris asiatica
ATGTGGGCAAAATGGAGTTCTAGTGTAGCTTTATATGCTAAGTACTGGACTGCTAACCACAAGGTTGCTAGTTCAAACCCACCAGTCTCTCCTTGGAAACCATGTGCAGGGTTGCTATGAGTGGGAAATGATTCAATGGCACTTAACAACAACAGTGAGCAAAATATTGAATGAGGCAGAAAGCATCAAATGAAGATGTAAGGAATACACAGAGTCATTGTACCAAAAAGAAATGTGTGATAGTCAACCATTTCAAGAGGTAGCATATGATTAAGAACCAATGGTATTTAAGGAAGAAGTCTAAGCTACACTGAAGGCATTGGTGAAAACATGGACTACAAATGGAAACTTTCAACAAATTCATGTAGCACTGGAGGCACTCACTCATCTATGCCAAGAAATGTAAAAGACAGCTTCCTGGCCAATCGATTGGAAGCGATCCATATTTGTGCCCATTCCATAGAGAGGTAGCTCATGGAATGTGGAAATCATTGAACAATACCACTAATATCAAATGTAAGTTAAATTTTGTTGAAGATAATTCAAAACAGTTGCAACAGTACATCGATGGAGAACAGCCAGAAATCCAAGCTGGATTCAGAAGCAGACTTGGAACTGGGGATATCATTGCTGATGTCAGATGGATCTTGGCTGAAAGCAGAGAATACTAGAAAGATGTTTACTTGTGTTTTATTGACTGTGCAAAGACTTTAGGCTGTGTAGATCATGGGAAACTATGGACAACATTGTGAAAAATGGATATTCCAGAACACTTAATTGTGTTCATGAGAACCTGTACATTGACCAAGAGGCAGTTGCTAGGAAAAAATAAGGGGATAGTAAATGGTTTAAAATCAGGAAAGGTGTGTGCCAGGGTTGTATCCATTCATCATAGTTATTCAATCTGTGTGCTAAGGCAATAATCTGAGAATCTAGATTATACGAACAGGAATATGGCATCAGGATTGGAAGCAGACTCATTATCATCCTGCCATCTGCTAATGATACAA
>NW_006408544.1:11609844-11620500 GCF_000296735.1 Chrysochloris asiatica
AACAACAACAGTGGGTTCTGACTCATAACAACGCTTTATAGGGTTTCTGAGGAACAGCTGGTAGGTTTGAACAACTGATCTTGTGTTAGCAGTCCAGTGCTTATCCTATAGCACCATACCAAAGCTCAAATGGGTTTACTAAATAAAATAAGCAATGTTCATGTTGGAGTTCTCCCTCATGATGGGATTGTTCTCCCCTCAGAAATGTCTTAATGCTGATAGTTTTTGGATACTTTTTCCAGATTGATATTGTTGTTAAGTGGCATTGAATTGGTTTGACCCATAGCAACCCTGAACAGGGTTTCCAAGCAGCTGGTGGGTTTGAGCTGCTGACTTTGCAGTTATAGCAGTCCAATACTTATACTACAGCGCCACACCGGAACTCCAGATTTGTTGTTGTTGTTAGGTGCCATCAAGTCGATACAGACTCATAACAACCTTATGCACAGCAGAATGAAACAGTGGGCCAGCCTCACAATTGTTGCCACATGTAAGCCCATTGATGCTGCCACTTTGCCAATCCATCTCGCTGAGGTCTTCCTCTTTTTCTCTGACCCTCCACCTTACCAAGCATGGTATTCTCCAGCGACTGGTCCCTCCTGACAGTATGTCCGAAGTATGAAAGACAAAGTTTGGCCATCTTGGCCTCCAAGGAGAATTCTGGCTGTACTTCCTCCAACACAGGTCTGTTTATTCTTTTGGCAGCCCATGGCACATTCATTATTCTCCTCCAACACCATAACTCAAAAGCATCAATTCTTCTATGGTCTTCCTTATTCACAATCCAGCTTTTGCCTGCATATGAGGTTACTGACAATAGGTGACACTAAAATATTGGCAAGAAATATTTTATTCTCTGGTTCTCAACTCAGGTTACATATTAGAACCATCTGGAGAACTTTAAAAATACAAATACTCAGACCCCTACTTCTCCCAGCCACCATCAAGATCCTGATTTCATTGTACTAGGGAGGGGCTCAAGCAAGTTATTTTTCTAATGGGCAGTCAGATTGAGAACCACTCTATGAGGTAAGTCACAAACTGTTAATGAAGGTTGAATCAGACCCTTCTGCTCTCAGGACCTCAGTTCCATCGTTTGTATTAAGAAGGGGCAGACAAGTGGACTCTCAGCCTCTATCAGTTCTAAACTAGTATGACTCCAGAGGCTGGGAGTCTTACAGTGGCTCTGATTAAACAACACTGGTCTTAACAAGAGGACAGTATGGGGATGAGTGGACAAGAAAATACGCATACATCAAGCAGATAATTTCTCTCAAGACGCATTCTCTCCCTGAGAACAGCTAAGAAGTACTAAGATAATAGAGGTGCAGTGTCTCTGGGGAAATTGCAAAACTTAGAGCAAACCAGTTGGCTTTATAACAGAAATGGGAGTTACATGCATTAGGAGTTTTTGTAAAGAATGAAGGAAGAGGGTTAGTATATCTACAATCAAGTACACTGTTGTTGCTGTTGCTTTAAAGTTCCGTTGAGTTGATTCTGAATTATAGAAATCCTGTATAGGGTTTCTGAGGAATGGCTGATGAGTTTGAGTGCACCGAATCCTAACCACTAGACCACTAGGGAAGACATGGCTGATGAGTTTGAATTATCAGTCTTGGGGGTAGCAGTCTAGTGCTTATCCTACAGAACCACACCAGGTCATAAAGGGGGCCAAAAGCATGCATGGCAGCATATGTAAACAAACTCCTGGGAGGCAGAAGTGAAGGGAGCAGAAGTCACTCTTGTTGAGAACCTGACCTGTGATGGGCACTAGTGGACGTGTTTCATATATGAGTTCATTCACCCTACCAGCCTCCCCAAAAGACAAGAAGAGCAAATGGGTTAGAGAGCTGTGCAACTCGTTCCGGGCCCTGTGGGTGGTGAGCAGCTGCACCTGGATCCGAATCTGGCTCAGATCTGTACTCCATTGCCTCACTTACCTAGAACTTCTGTTTTTCATAATCTCACAAACTCAGACTACAAAGAGTCAGAGAAAGCAGAAGAGGACTGAGCGCAACCAAAACCCAGTCACTCAATCTCCACTAACGGTCCTGTCCAGTCTCAGTAACCTCTCGATTTCTGGAAAGAAGGTATGAAGCTTATGTATTGAAAGCTAGTCTATTAACACAGAATGCATCAAGGTGGAACTGAATAGTCACCATGAAGCAATTGGGGCCCTCCCAAGACATGGTTCGTGATGGTTTGACATAATGAACACACCAAAAGGAAACAGGTGGCTGTTGGCAGTGGGGCCAATGTGCCTTGTTGTTGTTGTGAAGTGCTGGTGAGTCGGTTCCAACTCACAGCGACCCTGTATAGGGTTTCAGAGGTGCAACTCTTGAGCTTGAACCACCTACCTTGCAGTTCAAACGGCTTTGCAGCCTGGTATATTAACTCACAGCTCCATACCAGGACTCCAGTATGCCTTGTTGTTGTTGTTATGTGCTGTGGAGTTGGTTCCAACTCATAGCGACCCTGTACAGGGTTTCCGATGCTGTAAATCTTTACGGGCGCAGAAAGCCTCATCTTTCTCCTGTGGAACAGCTGGTAGTTTCTAACTGCTGACCTTGCGGTTCACAGCCTGATTCGTAACCACTACGTTACCAGAGCTCCTTATACCTTAGGACCTCACCTCTAAAAGGTAGTGACGGGCCAGCCTCTGTTGGGGACACAGCAGTATGAAGACATAGGATAGATTAGCGTGCTCAGTACAATCAATACCATGGTAAGGGTGACTGCCCTATGTTCACAGCTATGGGGCCTGCCCTTATTCATCCCCTAATTCTCCCCCTCCACTGCCTCACCTCTGTATTCTCCAACAAACTGTCTTCTAGATGTCATTCAGATTCCCTATCATTCTATTCCATCGCCATTACACAACTAGGCAGAGGAAGCAAAATTCACACTTGGGACCAAATTGGCTCCACAGCTCCCATCTCTTCATTCACAAGACAGAAGAGAACACCCGTCAGAAAAGTTCAGTTCCATCTCACTCACATGTCTTGGTGCGTAGTGTGTACGTCTCTGAGTTGAGCACTTGAGATAACAAGATTGCAGTTACTGTCCCGCTCTCCAGAAACTTACCATCAAGTAGCCAGGTGACACTATCAAAACTGATAGCAAATTTGCTTTTGTAGGCCCAGTGGCTGAGACATGTGCACTCTAACAGTCTGGAGAGTAGAATAAAGCTCTGGTACTGAATAAGGTGAGGTGCTCCTAGACAAGAGAGTGCTGGCCTGCACAGTCAAGGTTAGGATGACAACTCCAAACCAATGCCTTCTCTTTGGTCAAGGTTGGAGCCCTGATCACAGCCTAGCTATAGACCAAGCTGACCCAGGCAGGCATAGGAGCTCTTACCCCCAAAGTCCTCTTTTACAAAGACACAAACAAGTAAAGGAAAAGTCACAAGATACATGCATACGAGACATATGTACCAAGAAGCTCTGATAGCGTAGTGGTTATGAATTGGACTGATAACCAACCTCAGGGTCAGCAGTTCGAAGCCACCAGCTGTTCTGCGGGAGAAAGATAAGGGTTTCTGCTCCCATAAAGATGTACAGCCTTGGAAACCCTGTGCAGGGTCGCTATGAGTCAGAACCGACTCCACGGCACATAACAACAACAACAATAATGGCATAGCAGGGTTTGTACCCCCACATGACTAGCACATCATGGTGACTGACGGCATGCTATCACATCAGTTTCCACTCATAGAGATCTTGTGAGCAGAAAGCCTTATCTTTATCCTGTGGAGTAGCTGGTAGATTCAAATTGTTTACCTTGGCATTAGCAGTCCAACTTGTAACCACTATGCTATCAAGATTCCTTAGCACATCATTGTTGTTGTTATTAAGTGCTGTCGAGTCAATTCCAACTCATAATGACCCTGCATAGGGTTTCTGAGGAGCAACTGGTGAGCTTGAACCACCGACCTTGTAGTTCACACTGACAGTGCCACACCAGGACTCTGAGCACATCATAAGAACTCCATATGTGAATGTTGAAGTGAATGGACACTTCTTTCCTGCTCACTCTAAAGCTGTGCCTTCAAACTGCCTTGAGGTGACTAACATGGTGCCCTGAAGAGAACTGACGCTTGCTTTTTAGTGGTATTAATGTGGCAATCAGTGGTTACGAATCGGGCTGCGAACCTTAAGGTCAGTGGTTTGAAACTACCAGCCGCTCTGCGGGAGAAAAGATTTACACCGTAAAGATTTACACCCTGGGAAACCCTGTACAGGGTCGCTATGGGTCGGAACCGACTCAACGACACTTAACAACAACATCAACAACAATGTGGCAATCAAAAAGTGGTGTCTATTTTTCTTCCCATCAACTAGCAAGGCTATGGTCTCCATTCCTGGAGTTCCCCACAGTGTCCTTTCAAAGCCCTTCTCTTTAATGCCAAGTGGAGGAATTCCAGACACCTATTTGCATTTTCAATTCTAAAAACCATTAATATTTTAAAACTGCCAGCACCATGGTTTATTAACACATTTACATTTCCTACCTGCTACTTACTGTTAAAGGGAAACTTTCTGTGTGAGAAGTATTTGAACAGGGGTGTTTTTCCAATTTTTGTTCAAATTTTGTTCTCAAACTCCTACTCTCAGGAGCGCATGTCTGATGGGGAAGAGAGATAAGGGGGGTGTGGTAATTCCAGGGGAATGAGGCTGGCACAGAGGACTGTGGGCGATTGAAGAGACCCTTGACCCACACTGGAGGTTTGGACAAACTTCTCAGAGGAGGGTTTCTACTTTCAGGGGAAATTTTTACAGACATTGGAATGACCATGAGAAAATCAGAAAGCAGTGACCCTTTCAGCTACTGTTTAGTCATTTTAGCAATAGATCAGGTTAAATTCAAAGCTTTGAGTCTGATAGGACTAGGTTTCAATCCCAGATTCGCTACCTACTAGTTGTGTGGCCACAATCACAATTTAATTGTGATTAACACTTAATTGTGCTCACGAGGAACCTGTACATAGACCAAAAAGCAGTTATTCGAACAGACTAAGGGAACACTCAATGGTTTAAAATTAGGAAAGGTGTGTGTCAGGTTGTATTCCTTCACCAAATCTATTAAGACTGTATGCTGAACAAATAATTAGAGAAGCTGGGTTATATGAAGATAAATGTAGCATCAGGATTGGAGGAAGAATCATTAACACCAGACATCATATGCAGATGATACAATCTTGCTTGCTGAAAGCAAATAGAACTTAAAATACTAAGGTCGAAGACCTCAGCATTCCAGTATGGGTTGCATCTCAACCTAAAGAAAACACTAATCCTTATCATTTAACTGATAAATAGCATCAGGGTAAATGGAGTAATGTTTGAAGTTGTCAAAGACTTCATTTTGCTCAGATCAATCATCAACACTCATGGAAGCAGCAGTCAAGAAATCAAATGATGTATAACATTAGGTAAATCTGTTGTACAAGAGCTCTCTAATTGTTGAAGAGCAAAGACATGAGTTTGAGGACTAAGGTGCACCCGACCCAAGCCATGATAGATTCAATAACCTCATATGCATGTAAAAACTGGACAATGAATAAAGAAGACAGTAGAAGAATTGATGCATTGGAGTTATGGTGTTGGAGAAGAATATTTAAAGTACAGTGGACTGCCAAAAGAACTAACAAATACCTATCGGAAGAAGTACAGCCAGAATGCTCCTTAGAAGCCAAGATAGCCAGACTGTGGCTCTCAAACTTCAGACATCATAAGGAGGGACCAGGACATCATGCTTAGTAAAGTGGATAGTCAGCAGAACAGAGGAAGACCCCCAATGAGATGGTTTGGCGCTGCGACAGCAGCAATGGGCTCAAGTGTAGCAACACTTGTGAGGCTGGTACAGGACTGGGCGGTATTTTGTTCTGTTATAAGTAAGTGTGCTATGAGTCTATACTGTCTCAATGACACCTAACAACAACAACAGGCATTTACTGAGTCCTTCCTAAGTGTTAGGCATTGGTGAGTTCTTCTAATCCTTACAACCACCTCACTGGGTCATTCAAATCTGCATTTCACAGAGGAAGAGACCTAACACAGATCACAAAGCTGGCCAGTGGATGAGCCATAATTTGATCCCAGAGTGCCTGGGTGTTTAAACACTGGGGTCTTTTGCTACTTACTCCAGATTGGTTTGAGGATTACTTGGGGCAGTGGGTCTACAGAGCACAGCACAGTGTCTGGAATAATTTAAAACAGACTAGGAAGAAAGGCCAAGTGATCTACTTCTAAAAATCAGTCAGTGAAAATCTTTCCAATCCTGTTGTGCATGGGCTCCGTAAGTTGGAGGCTGACTTGACAGCAGTTAACCACAGTGACCAAGGTGACTGCTGTAGTTGCTCTGATCATATTCCAAGGCCAAAGTCAGAAAGCTGCCCTTGAGTAAGTGGATCCTGAACTCTCCAGGCAGAGTGTCCTGCCTGTGTCCCTGGCTTACAGTGCTCATCATAGTCCCGGTAATCCTACTATCCTTCTTCATGCAGCACCTCTCCTAGACCCCCGCACTTCCTCCAGCTAAGGGCAGCATCCCCTTCCTTTCTCTTCACTGCTCAGCAACTAATGCAGTTCTGAGTACATTATTAGGCTGCAGTCAGTGTTTGCTAAACGGAATGGAGAGAAAACAATATCAACCAGATCAATTCCCAGAAGGGAATGTTTTCCAAAGGTCTTCAGCCTGGACACATCAATATAAAAATGACACGGCTATAATTTGCTTTCAGATTCAAACTGGAAGAGTGAACTTTCACCCTGTCAAAAAATGAGAACAAATTAAATTGAAACACAAAGTCATTTCCCTTGTTTCGGGGCCTGGATTTCTAATTAACGTGCAGAAGAATGCTGAGTGTTACAAAGGACTCAGTAATATCTTGTCTGTTACCTAGCCAACTGAGCAGAGTCTGGGATAGAGATTTTTGTTTATTTCTTATGTTTTGTTTTATTAATTTTTTTTTAATCTCTTTTCTAGGCTAGATGGTGTTTCTTTAGGTACAGAACCATTGTTTTTGTTGTTAAGTGCCGTCGAGTCAGTTTCAATTCATACCCATCCTGTATAGGGTTTCTGAGGAGCAGCTGGTGGGTTTGTGGTTAGCAGTCCAGTGTTTATCCTACAGAGCCACACCAGGACTCCATAGTTCCATGTTGTTTTTGTTGTTGGTAAGTGCTGTCGAGTCGTTCCAACTCATAGAGACCCTGTATAGGGTTTCCAAGGAGCAGCTGGTGAGTTTGAACTGTCAACCTTTCAGCTCAAACTGACCTTTCAGTCCAGTGCTTATCCTACACAGCCATACCAGGACTTCCCATAGTTCCATCATTGTTGTTGCTAAGTACCATCAACTTAGTTCTGGCCCATAGTGATCCTGTGTAAGGTTTCTGAGGTGCGGCTATGAGCTTGAACCGCCAACCTTGTGGTTCAAACTGGCTTTGCAGTCCAGTGCATTAACCCAAAGGCCTTATAGATGAGAGTAATTCCAGGTGGTTAGAATAATAATAATATGATGATTGATAGAAGGTGACCTTCTGCAAAAGGACAGAAAACAAAACAGCCTTCAAGACAATCACTTCCCTACACTGTGCAGGGGGAATCGGCTTAGCCCCAGGAAGCTAGAAAAACTGGTCAGCGTCTCAGCAGCACTAGCTGAAAAGCTGACAGGTACCTTGTGGCATGGCGGAGGAGAGTTTCCTCCTTGAGCAGGAGCTAACACTTAGCTCAGTCTTGGCAAGGTGACTCTGAGGTTTTGGCAGCCAAGGTTCTGAAATATTGATGTGCGAGTCAATGGTGAGTGACAGGGACCTTATTCAGGCAACGAGAGAGCAATCACAGCTAGTTACAAGCTGGGAAAAGAAACTGACTTTGAACAAAGGTTGAGACTGCAACCTGGGCAGAATCTTTTCCAGGAGTCGGCTTCCACTCTCGCTTGGGGTAGTGATAAATAGAACCTCTTTCTTCAACCTGGTGATGCCCAAACTTTCATGACTAAGAAACCTGTGGTACACCTGTTAAAATGACAGATTCCTGAATTCCACTCCAGACCCACTGAATCAGAATCTCTAGGCAAAGAGCCTGCAAATCCAAATTTCTAAAACTAGAGCTGCAGTGCTTTTTATGATCAGACAGTATTGGAAATTTCTGATTTAGAACACCAGTGCTTTTCTTATTGGAGCTTCTGAAATGCTGCTTGGCCTTGGGTAAGTCACATCCCTTCTCTGAGCTTGAGTTCCCACATCTGTAAAATGGGACTAGGGATCCCTGTGTCTCAGGATTATACTGCAATGGTGATAAAGAAAAAAGATGAGTACGTCAGCTGTAGGCACAGCTCCTGACACTTAGGAGGTTACAGTGTGTGAGAGTTCTATTCCTTTAGGAGTCCTTGGTGTGGCACTGTAGGATACGCACTGAATTGCCAAACGCAGTGTCAGTGGTTCAAACCCACCAACCACTTCTCAGAAACCCTATGTTGTTTGTTGTTAAGTACTGTCACATCATTTGAACTCATAGCAACCCTGTATAGGGTTTCTGAGGAGCAGCTGGTTGGTCTGAGCCACTGACCTTGGGGTTCTAACCAAACTTGAGGTCCAGTGTTTATCTGACAGCTCACAGGGTTGGTAGGAGATGAAATCGACTTGACAGCACATAACAACAGGAGTGGGACTGTCCAAATCAGTACTTCTGGAAGGAGCCTTGAGTCCCTCTTCCTGTTCTCAAATTTTGGGCTCACAGAAACTGAGCTTCAGCCTCCAGTGCTCCTGCCTGTCGCTGGGCATTGCTGGGACTCTGCCCCATCTACAGCAGCAGTGCCCATGATTCCAGAGCCTCCAAGGCTGCAGGATGTGAAAACACCAGCTTCATTGGGGAAGCTCTGCCAGCAGAAGTGAGGACAGAAGCAACCTTCCATGTCCTTAACAGAATCAGATTAAGCTGATGACTGATCTTTTAGATTTCCACCCCACACTTCCCCAGCTTCTGCCAGGCCACTCAACAAGCCTATAGCAGTAAACCCAGTCATCGACAGGGGTTCACAGCTTAGAAGGGCTCTTAAGGAGTAAGTTACCACTAGCTAATGCAGGTAAGTTGAGACCAGGCTAAACAAGGGGGAAATTAATGGTCAGAAGAACTGGGTGAGGAGGGGTGGCCACAGAAAGGCAGGAGCTCAGTCTTTGGTGCTGGGCTCTTTTTCCTGACCCTCTGGCCTTGGACAGGTCCCACTCAGTTTTCTCTTCTGTAAAAAGGAAAACAGTATAGTTGACTCACAGTTTGTTAATATAGGCATGTATCAAAGGATATAATACAAGCCTACATAAAGAGCTCTGGCAGCGTAGTGGTTACAAATTAGGTTGCTAACCTCAAGGTCAGCAGTTCAAAACTACCAGCTGTTCCGCAGGAGAAAGATGAGGCTTTCTGCTCCCGTAAAGATTTACAGCCTCGGAAACCCTGTGCAGGGTCACTATGAGTCGGAACCAACTCCACAGTACTTAACAATAACAACAAACATAATACAGGTGGATAATACATGCTATTTCCCTCCCCTGGCTAGAGTGTACAATTTGGCTAGTCCTCTAGTCCCTCTCAATCTCAGTTTTATCACATAGGAAATGGGGATCACAGCTCTTCTCTAGCTCATTTAGTAGTTCTATTGGGAAACCCAGTCAAGGTCTGAGAAAGTTTAAAGTGCTTTATAGAAGAGAAGATATCATTGGATTCAGGCAAAGGACCACTCTCCCCAGAGGGACTGTATCAGAACTTGGTTTTGGATACAGGTCAGCTGTTATTTCTGTGAAAACTTGGACAAGTCACTCAACTTCAGTTTCTCACATTTGAAATGGGGATGATGATGATTGTGATGAAGGATGTTAATAGTTGGCAATCAAGCATCTACCAAGTCCTAAATGATTCTATGCATTTGTCTATCCCAAGAAATTTTCCTTCCTACCACCAATAACTTTGTCTCAAGGCAATGCTGTAGATATCTGAGACAGACATCGGGGCATTCTATAAACTTAACATAGAGGACCTGGCCCTGGTCCCCACATCCTCCAACTGCAGTGGCCTCATCAGTAGTCTATGCACAACATCTCATTCAAAATCAGACTTGGCAACTATCCAGCTTGACTCAGTTCAGAACTTCTTCCCGCTATTCAACTTTACTCAGATTCAGACCAGGGAAATACTTGGGGTGAGTCAAAAAGCATAAACAAGAAGGGTGCTAAAAAACCCTCTATCTAGAAACTTTCATTTAAAGGTGGTTACATGCAAGGTTGTGTGCCATAGTAGGGTCTAGGTAGAGGTCTGGCTTTAGTATTCTCAAGGACCTTCCTAATTCTAGGTCATTTGGTTCTATTAACAAGTCAAAACATTACATTGTCAGGACTTGAACCACTGATCAGAAGGTAAAGTCAGAGCATATTGATGAGCTATAGAGCATTAGCTCAGTAATTACATACTAGTCAACTGATTTGTCAAAACCACATTGGAGAACAGTTAATCTTACAGTCCAGAAACAGAGGATCCTAGAACCATCAAGGGAGAAGAGCACAAGTGGAATGCAGGACTTTATCAAGAGAAGCAGCGACATCAGAGATGGAGGCAGAGATGGGGACATGGAGAGAGGGAGCAGCTGAGGACTTTAGATTCATGGGAAGTGAG
>NW_006408544.1:11620881-11648893 GCF_000296735.1 Chrysochloris asiatica
ACTGATGGTACATGGAGGGGATTGTATTCATTGTAATGATACAAAGTATGTGATTTGTTGAATATAAAAGTGATGATCTGCCATATAAACTTTTATTCAATTCACAATAAAAACTTAAAAAACAAAAAAACCCACATTGGATGAAATTATTTTCTACATTGCTACATTGAAGGAATGAATATGGAAGATAGCCTAAACTACCCTTCTGGTTTTAAGGCAACATTCTGAAAATCTAATAAGGAAGCATTCATTGGTAGTCAAATATATTATAATAATGCACAGGAAAATGTACTCAGGAAAAAAAATCATTTCTCTGACTCTGCAGACAGGCAGAGTCTGGCTGCCTTAACCACTAAGGAAGCACTTCTGGAGATTTGGCGTTCACATTCTGGAAGAGATTAGGAAAAGATGGGGAGAGGTTTCTTTCCCTTCTTTATAAAAGGGCTATGGTTGGCCTTTAGTAAAAGACTCAAAGGCATGTGCAACCTCTCTTGACCACTGCAAAGTGTTCACAGGCTACCCTAGAAACTGCCACATGGGATGGGCTTCTTTGGTTGTGCAAAGTCTGTAAGAGCCTGGAGAGTATGAAACAAAAACTTGGCAAAAAGGGGAGAGTGAAGACCTATGTTAGTACATAGTCCGACAGGGGTGACCCTCCTCAGCTCGTACCAGTATGGCCGTCCTGGAATTAGGCCTCAAGTTCTATGATCCTTTCAGAGAAGTTGTCAATAGAGGCTAGAATTTCTTATGAAATCTCTAATTTTCAAGCAATGGAAACTATTTTTAAAACAATTTTAATGTTTTTAAAACAAAATTATATTCATGGCATATTTTTCTGTTATACACTGCCGAGCCCTGAAAACCTTCAGGAGATGTTGCTACTACTTCATTCTTTGTGTCTCGCTTTTCCCTTCATTAAAATGAGAGGAGAGTCAGCAGCCTCTCACCTTTGACATCCAAGGAGTCCAAGACCCATCATCTCATCCAGCCTAAGATGCTGAGGAATCCATGTGGGCAAGAGGGCTAATCTTCCACCTCCTCCTCATCCCTAGGAATGGAAAACTTGGTTGTGTACCCTTTGAAAACATATTTAACCCTTTCTGATTCTATATCTACATTGGAGGGTTACTATGAAGATTAAAATGAGATAACATATAAAGTATCTAGACCAGGGCCTGGTACACTGGAAATTCTAGTAAATTGCATTTCTTTACCCTATGCAAGGGAAGCACAGAAATAAAAACTCAACTATAAAAATAAGTCAACTGTATTTCTCCTCCTATTAAGTCAAAACTAGTGCCTCTTACCCATCAGTTTATTCTCTAGATACAAGTACCAGTTGCTGGATACCAGTACCATCAAGTCAATTCTGACTTATGGCAACCCCATGTATTTCAATATAGAACTGCTTATCATAGGATCTTCCATGGCTATGAACATTTGGAAGTAAATTCAGAGGTCTTTCTTCCACAAGACATCTCTGAGTGGATTCAAATCACTAACCTATCAGTTAGTAGTCAAGTGCTTAATTATGCCACACAGGAACTTTGGAAATGATAGCAATAGCCACAATTAAATTTTCTGCTAGGTTTGGAGTCTACAGAATTCTATCTCTTTCACTTGTGTCTCACAAAAGCCCTTTGAGGAAGGTTTGTGGGTATGTCCAGTTAAGGGATGAGGAAACTAAGGCTCAGAACGGTTGAGCAACTTTCACTTAACTATCTCGTTGAATCTCTTCAAAGTCTCTATGAGGTGAGCATCATCCTTTCCATTTTACAGGTGACAAAACCAAGGATAAGAGAGGGGAAGTCACACAGCTTGTCATGACACAGGCAGGATCTACTCATAGCTTAGTTGTTCTGTCTTTCAGGAAGCCTTGCCTGTAGGCTTCTTTCCCTCACCTTGGTTAGGTGCCCTGCTCTGAATTCCCACAGACCATGCCTGACTTACTTCTTTTATGGAAGCATGATCACACCAAATTGTTATTTCACCGTTCTCCTTCCTTGACTAGATCCATGCTCTTGGTCCTGATTAACTGCACTTAGAGCAGTGCCAGGCACAGAATAGCATGCAAGACAGATGTGTTGAACAGCTGTACAACAATAGCACACACCCCATACTCACTGTTATATCTGTGCCTTGTTCAATAAAAATGTGTTGAATGAGTAGAAGAACGGCAGATAGAAAAGAAGGAAGGAATGGAGACAGGAAGTGGGGGAAGACAGAAAGGGAGTCAGGCAGAGTCTAGCTCTTTCTCTCAGGCACAGTCTCCATGGAGCTGATGAGGACTTGCAGGCCTGCACCATCTGGTAAGTATTGCCTGTAGAGAGACCCCGAATTTGATACTAATTCCTTGTTTGACCTTGGTGAAGTCTGCTCCCCTCTCTAGCCTCAGTGTCTTCATCTAGCCATACAATGAGGGGGTTGAACTTCTGGGTGTTCAGGCTTTCTTTGCTCCTAGACCATTCTGAGTAACTGTGCCTTATGCTTCTACAAGGAGCGGCCTCTTGCCTAGCCACAGTAGGCAGGCCTGCCGTGATGTGAGCACTCACATCTGGCCCAGGACGTCTCTGCGTCAGATCCACCTGCCATGTCAGAGTTGCCGGTGCATTACTGAGTGTGGTGGGGGCACCGTGAAGTGGGTGGGAGGATGTAGGGAGCATTCCAGGGAGGGGGTCAGAGAAGGGACACATACAGGTAGGAAGACCCATCTGAAGACAGTGACAGACACACAGAGCAAAGGCAGAGAAACAGGCAGGCATGGAGAAGGTGAAAAGCATGCACCAAAGGCACTCAGAGAAATACAGAAAGAGAGGAGAAGCAGGTGAGCTGGAGGAATGGTCAGGGGAACTGCCAAACCATTGTCTTCTATTAAAAAATTAACGGGTGTCTGGAGACCATCAGGCTTGGGATGCAGCAGCACCGCTTCACAGAGAAGACAGGGAGAGGAGAAAGCACCCCTGCGGCTGCTGTCAGTCCAGGCATGACAAGCACTTCAGCCGCTGCTGTCTGACTGGAGGGGGTGGAGGCCCTGGGCTGACACACGCTCTGAGCAGATTTGATGGAGGGAGGTAGACAGCCCGGAGAAAGGCCACCCATGCAAATGAAATTCTCTGGTCCTTTCTTATGATCTCAGATTAGGATGGTCTCAACAGAGTGGGAAGACTCCACAGATCTGGGTCTGAAACCACAGCTCTGTGACTTTGAGTCTGTTCTTTCACCTCTCTGAGCCTCACTGTCCTCATGATGCCATCTGATGCCTCTGTCCTCACGAAGTGGCTTTCAGAGTTGAGTAGGATGGTGGCTGTGCTAATCCCTCCCTATGAGCAGTACGTCTCCTTCGGGACTTGCTCCTCTGACCTTCAGCCATGCATGGATGGGTCCTGGCTTCTCTGTTGTTATTGTTAAGTGCTGTAGGGTTGGTTCCAACCCATAGCAACCCTGTAAAGGGTTTCTTAGGAGCGCTTGGTGAACTTGAACCACCGACCTTGCAGTTCAAACTGACTTTGCAGTCCAGCACATTAACCATCAGTGCTATATCAGGACTCCTGGCTTACCTGAGGCCTCTGCTAAGGTGTCCCCTCCCAGGGAAGGCCTTCACTGGTCACCCTCTACAGAATGGCACCCTCTTTTTTTTTTAACCTATTTTCTTTACTCTCTTATTATCCATAGCTCTCACCACACCTTCATGTGCTTATACTAGGAGCCTGCAACCGTTCATGGAAGAAGTCCATTGTCTTTCAATTTTGCTATTTCTGTGAACATTTTGAAGCACCTTTGTCATTGTTTATTTCTCCCTCCCCCTCAATAGAATGCAAGCTTCGTAAAGACTGTGATTTTGTTTCTATATATTCACTGCTGTGTCCCTAGCACCTAGAAGAGTGGGTGCTGAATACATATTTGTGGAGGTAAAGAAGAAAACCAGGGATGGACAGAGGATGGAAAGAGGCATTCACTCCATTTTATTCACAGGTAAATAAAGATTAGAGAATCATGAGGGAGCTACCTGTTTGGAAAAAAGGGTGGCACATAAGTGGTAATTTCTCCCAAGTTTTCACATTAAAATTGGAAAAAGATCAGGATTCATTAAATCATTAGATATCTGACAAAGAAGGACCGCTGGCAACCAACCACTTTCAGGTGAGTAAAATGATCCCGAGAGCGGCTGAAACTGGTTAAGGTCACATAGACAATTAGTGGCAAATCACATACAAGAAGTTACTTGACACACATAAAAGAAAATAAAAATAAAACACCTAGAAATAAATGGTGAGGTGTCATCTAAATGTAACCAGGTGTTAAAATCTACCCTTGCTATGTAGGAGAGCAAGCAAAGAGGTTAAAAACTGAGTAAACAATATTAGTATAATATGCACTACACATGTGAGTCAAAGGGGTGATTTAAAATTTTGGTGCTGTGGGTTAATGCGTCAGACTGCAAAACCATCTGAACTGCAAAGTCTGCGGTTCAAACTCGCCAACTGCTCCTCGGAAACCCTGTATAGGGTTGCTATGGGTCAGAACTGACTCGACGGCACTTAACAACAACAACAAATACCAAACAAAAATCTCATTGCCATTAAATCAATTCCGACTCACAGTGAGTCAGCTTAGAACTGCCCACTGGGCTTCCATAAACCTTGATGGAGACAGATGGGTTAGAACCATGGGCCTTTTGGTTAGCAACTGAGTACTTAACTAATGTGCCACCAGGACACCTTAACTATTTTAATAACCATATTTAAAAAAGGAAAAAGAAACAAGTGTCATTAACTTTAACAACACTTTTCATTTACCTTGATAGATCTAAAATATTAGTTTAACATTCAATCAATGTTAAAATATATATTAACGAAAGATTTATATTTTTATGCTAAGTCTGAAATGGAGTGTGTTTCCCACACATACAGCACATCTTGGACTGATCACATTTCAAATGCTCACATGTGGCTACTGGCTACTGTACTGGTCAGCACTGGGTTAGAGTAATCAGAGAAGGCTTTTTGAAGGAAGCAGTTCTTGAAGAAGAGAGGGTGTTCATTCAGTGAGGCAGAAAGGAGGTAGAAGGCATTGCAGGTAGAAGTAACATGTTCTGCTCAGGAAGAAAACTGGCCTGGCTTGAGTTGAAAGTCTTGCAGTGAGAAACTGAGCTGAGACCCACTGAGTTGCCCCTTCCCTTCATTCTACACAGTTCTAGTCCAACAGCCCTGAGCATCTTTGTAATTCATATAGCACTCAATGGTCTACAAAGCAGCCTCATGTTCATGATCTATAACCAGCCCACGAACATGAATCCATCTTACAGATAAGAAGACTAAGGGTCTTTCCTCCTCTGACCATTGTCTCATCAGTCCATACCAATTTCTCTCTTCTATTATGGAGGAATCTGAAGTTTATTGTAAAAACAGATTTTTCTAAAGTTCTTTATTTTTGTAATCAGATATTGCCTTATTCCTATTAACAGAAAAAGAGGGAGGAAGAAGAAAGGAGATAGAGGAGAAGATAGAAGACCCATCACCAAGTTACTGATAGATAGATATAGATACTACAGCATGGCAGCAACTAATGGCAAAGAATGATACTTCCAGAGAGAGATAAACAAATATAACTAAGCCAGGAGTCTGACTAATTATGAGCTCTATGGAGGCACTGACAGATTCCAGCACCAATACTGGGGGCGACGTGCCGGGGAGCATTGGCCGTCTGCCATCCCAGCCTCCCACTGGGCCTGCAGGTAAAGCTGGGGGAGTTGGAAAGGCTTTGAGTAGCTGTTTATTGAGTCACCCACACACAGTTCCACACTGGAGGAGGGAATGAGTCTGGGAGAGGCAGAGTGAGCTGGCCACCCTCCCCCCAGTGCCCACGGAACCATAAGGCAAATCAACATTGTGTTTGCAAACACAACTATGACCCCTCTCCTTGTTCAGGCAGACTGGATCCAAATCCTGGCTCTAGCACTATGGGGATGGTGATCTGCAGGCTAGCACTCCAGCAGCTCTTGGCTTTCCCATATAGGTGCTCCCACTTGCCTCATGGAGTGATTCAGGAAGTCATTAGAGCACAATACATTTGCAGGCATTAGAGGCTAGTGATCATATCTTTGGCCTCTTTTCTGGCTTCTTTTCTTCTTACAGGGAGAAACAGGTTAGGAGGAAACTGTAGTGCTCCAGGCAAGAAGACTTCAATGCCTCCAATAAGAGCTGACACTTACTGAGGTTTAAAGTGGGGTCTTACCTGACTGGCCTCACCTTATTAACTAACAACCTGTTGGGTAGGAACTCTCATTATTCCCATTTTACAGGGAAGAAAACTGAAGTCCAGAAAGATAAACTAACTTATCCACAATAACTGAACTGGTGAAAAAGAAGACTCAGGATTCAATCCAGGCATCTTGGATTCAGACTTGACACCATTGATGTAGTTCAACACAGGTACACTCTCATTTCTTTGCATATATGAAACTCTTTGTCCCTCTCTGAATGGAACAATGCTAACACAAATCTATCCTTGTCGTATCTCTCCCAGGTTGCCTGACACTCTGTGGTCCAAGACTGGGCTGAGTATAGATTAAGTGCCTCATGAAATATTTCTGGAAAAGGAGTGTCCATGAAGACTATGACTATTTGCATAGGAAAGTTTAATCTGCTCCCAACTGGGCTAACTTCCTTTCCCAGGAATGCTCAGTAAGGTGGTAGAAGAATTGGGAATCCATCCCCCATCCATGATTCCCAGGTCATCCTGCTTTTCCCATCCTAGAGCCCATCGGATCAGGTGGACTCTATGTTCCCCTAGTGTTGACTCAACCAAAGCAAATTGTATGATGGCATGTGTGTCAGCATGAGAGATCGACTCAGTCTGAGTAGTGTCTGGTCTGTAATTAGCCTCCTTGAACCAAAAGGAAGACAGCATGAAGCTGCATCTCTGCTTGACCTACTCATTTTCCCAGAGAGGTCTCTTCAGAGTTCAGCAGAAACAAACCCAATGAAATGGTCTCTTTTTCACTTTTCAGATCCACCATAGTCCCCATAACCAAAACAGAAACCCCTGTTCAAGTCTGCAGAAAAGCAGGCGGGGCAGAGGTTTCTCCCATGACTCCCCATATTTTTGCCCTGATAGAATGTGAGAGGCTGTTTGTAGCTAGATAATGGTGGGGGAACTGACCAAGCTTCCATGCTGGGTCCCCTGCAGGCCACCTTGAGGGACACAGGGCTACAGGATCTGAATTTCTCTTTCCCTGACTGCACGAGCTATCACCAACTTGCCCCACTCCCTCCCTGCTATCGGCACTGCCTTTGTGACTACTCTGTCCTTTAACCCAGGCTGAGAATGTCTCTTCCATAAACAAATCGGAGCCTTGGGATTTTGAGTGTGGTAGCTTACACCTTTAATGCCTTCATGGACCTAAAGAGTCCTTATACTCATACTCTTAAAGGAGTCCTGATAGCATATTGGGTTACAAGTTGGACTGCTAACCATAAGGTCAGCAGTTTGAATCTAACAGCTGCTCTAGGGAAGAAAGATGAGTCTTTCTGCTCCCATTAAGATTTATAGCCTAGGAAACCTTATACAGGGTTGCTTGCTATGAATGGAACCTACTCAATGACTCACCACCACCACCACCACCACCACCATTCATGCTCATATGCTAAAGTACGTGAAATTGTTACTCAGCTGCTAATTAAAAGGTCAGTGTGGCTCCATGGGAGAAGAGACCCATGAATCTGTTCCTGTAAACATTTACAGCCTAGGAAACCCTATGGGGCAGTACACTCCGTTCTACTTATAGGATCGCTATGAGACCGAATCGACTTGACAATACACAACAACCCTGAACCATAATGTGTGTAAGCCAGCCTCTCTCAGAAATCCAAAAGCAGCAAAGAAAGATGGTGGGTAAGAAAGGATGGTGAGGAAAGAGGCAGAGAACATGAATATCTACCACCGACCTACCACTGAAGATGTCCGACCACTGAGAAAAGACTAAAAAGGAGGCTTTGGAAAGAAACACGAGTTTGGGTTCTAGCATCACCACTTATTAGCTGTGTGAGCCAATTAACCTCTTTAAATACTGGTTTTCTTGATTGCAAAATGAGAATAATAAACTTACCATCCTTGTGGAATTGTTGGGAGAAACAGAATGAGATGATGAATATAATCACTCACTGAACACAACACCCAGCATATAGTACAATCTCTGGAGGCTCACGGATGTTTGTGACAGCTGACCTCTAGGAATCTAGGGGATTGCTTCCTTCTCCCTCTATGCCAAGCTTAGGCACACGAGTTCATCCAGTTATTCTACCAATTTCTGCCCAGTTTCCACTCTGTGCCAGGTCTAGAGGGTAACGTACCATTGTTGTTGTTGTTGTTGTTGTTGCTCAAATGGTTTGTACTCAACTATTAACCTAAAGCTTGGCAGTTAGAACCCACCTAGTGAGCTGCAGAAGAAAAGCCTGGTAATTTGCTTCCATAAAGATTTCAGTCAAGAAAACCCTGTGGAACCGTTCTATTCTGTAACGTGCAGGGTTGCTGTGAGTCAGAACCGACTCTACAGCAAGTTTTGTTTTATCAGGAAATCCCTGGAAATCCTCTGACTCCCCACCCTGCCCCACTAACTACCTTCACCCTCTACCCCATGACTTCCCTCCTGTGGAGTCCCACAATAGTGCCTTGAAGAAACTTGTGTCTAACCATCACACCATTTTATAATTACAAGTTTATCTGTCTGCCCATTGCACTAATTTGAAAAGGCCTTCACTTGGTTATTCTAGCATGCCTTCCTCCCTGATACACCTTCTCCACACACCATTTGCTCATTTCTGTTCAAGGATTATGCTGTCAAAGATTCAGAAATTGATATTCTATTCTTTTTAAGAGTCTGTGATTATGCTATGCAAAATACTTGGGAATCTATGATGGAGAGCTTCACCAAGATTCTAAGCTTCCAGGGCCCTGACCTGGAGAAATCCCCTGCCGCAAGGAGTCTACCGCAATTCTCCTTAGCCCCAGAGACACAAAGAATGCTGAGATCTTCCAATTCCAGGTCTCCCAGCTGGTAAGAGATGCCCGCATTGGACTAATCACCTTCTAAACAAATGGCATGGTGACAAGCAGGGTGGGGGTAGAGCTGGGGCCCGCACAAGCTGGTGTTTTCAATTTAGAGGCCATGCATTATTTACACTGCCATTATTCCCCTCAATTTGACTTCACGCTTTAGCCCTAATTTCAGTATAATCAAAGCCAATGAATATTTAATCAGGATTGCTTCCAGAAATTGAGTAATGTCATTAACATAATGGCCCCAGGACTTCAGAGCTGCTTTCCTTCAAATGAGTCTGACTTACACCTTTCCCCACCCCCTTCCCTTTAACTAGTTGTACCTCAAAAAGGAAAGGAGTTTGGGACCCAGCAGACAGGCCAATTGCAGCTTTGTCCAGGCGTCAGAGAGCCATCTGGCACAGGGGAAGACTGGGAGTTTGAACACTGGCCCTAATGAGAACATGCTCAGGGGAGAGCAGACAAACTAAGTAGACATACGCCTGTTAAAGACACTTCAATTTATGAAAACACCACGTTTTAAGTCACATTCCCAAGGAGCTTCTAAAACAGCTCTTCACAGTTCAATTTCAAAACATGGCTTGTGCACTAGGTCTGGAAAGTATTAACCTAGACTGCCACCAACTCCCACTCCTACCAACAGAGGGCTCCCTTCTTCCCCAGGCAAGACCAGACGTCAGCCAGTCCTGACTCATTAACCTACAGGCTCAGGGAGCTCACCAGCAGCTGGGTTCCTCTTTGAATAGCACTAGCTGAAGCGCCTCCTCCTAATGAGATGAAATTTGCCTCACTGTAGGCTTCACTCTGACCCTGGCTCTGCCCACTGGGACCCCACAAAACAAGGATGCCCCCACACTCCAGAACAACTGTTAGATATTGCTGTTGTTTTTAGTACTGTCACATAGACTGACTCATTGTGACCCAGGTGACAGAGGGGAACTGTCCTGTGGGGTTTTCTAAACAGTAATCTTTATAGAAGCAGACTATCATAGCCGCATAGCTGTTTGGGTGGGTTTGAACCGCCAACCTTTTAGTTAGCAGCTGATTGCTTACCCGATGTGCCACCAGGGCTCCGTAAGGAGATTTGGAACATGGTTTTTGTTTCTTTCTGTGTGTATTTTACTTCAAGTAGCCAGGTGCCAGATGCTTGGCCAGGTCTTAGAGGATGCTGTGGTGAATCTGATTCTACACATCCCCCAAGGGCTCAAAGTGCACAGAATTCCAAAAAGCTTGACAAGAAGGATTGCAATCCACATTCTTCTTCCACAATGTCAGGCTAGTGATCTTTCCAATGATACTCAGCAACATGACTCTAGAACCAGGAAGGATCTATGAACAGAGATATTAAAGCTGGGAGCTTTCTTAGAGGCCTCCTAGGTCAATCTTTTCATTTTGCAAAAGGTAAATGAAGCCCTAGGTCCCAGGTAGGTAGTGGAAACACAGGACTCAATTTAGTCTCTGAAGTTTTAGTATCCTTGTCCAGGGGCTTTTCCTTTATAAAAAGATCTGTGGTTACCAAGCAGGAGAAAGCACCATAGTATTTCCAAACACTTAGTTGCTTGAAAAGTGGAAGCCAGGACTGAGGACATAGAAATATTCCTGGTAGAGGTTTCCCTCAGTCTCTTGGGTTATCAGGCATTACTTGGGTAAGAGTGTGAAAGAGTTAGGGAGTTTAAAGCAAGACTAGTCATTTGAACTACATCTGGCCTGGTCAGGAATTCATCTGTAGTAAAAAAAAAAAAAAAAAAAAAATGGGAAGGGGTGATGCTCCAAACGCACATAACCAATGGTAGTCCCAGATCCACAAGATTTAACTTCATCTCTAGATATTTGTACTGGGGGTACTGCTCAGTACTAAACTGTAGCCATCTCCAGGTGTCCCTGACATGCTCTGTTTTGTCCGCTTATGTCTTGGGACGCTCTCTCTGAGTCTCCTTGCTTGGTTGGGAGTCCTTATTGTGCTCTCCCAGCCTCTGGGCTCCCCTTTGTTACAGCATGCCTCCCCTGGCCTGCTTATCCAATAGATGCCCAGATGCCCAGCTGCCTCCATCCCTAGATTGCAAACTCTTTGAAGGTATGAGAATAGCACTTCTTTATATCCACTGTAGGAACTGGGTCTTTTTCTGTAAGTATGAACAATCTGGTCTCACCAGCAGAGGACTTTGTGGTTCTTCAACAAGGAAGGCAGGAAGTCAGCCAACCTTGATTCAATAACTTGCCGAACCAGGGAGCTGGCCACCTCCTTGATTCATCTTTAAACCTCACTGACTGAAACGCCTCCCTAGTAGGAGCTGAAGGAAGGAATGAAAACGACTTATGCTGCCACCTGGTGGTAATTTATAGCATTTGCTGTTATTAGGTACTATCGATTTTGATCTAACCCTAGGTACAACAGAACAAAACACTGTCCAGTCCACACTATTGCGAAAACTCAAGACAAAGCTTTTGTACAAAAAGAAATATACTTTGATGGTTACCAGGGGTGAGAGGGAAGGGGGAATTATTCACTGGCTAGGGCTGTTATGTTAACTGTTGTTAAGTACCTTCCAGTAGGTTTCGACTCAAAGTGACCCTGTATGGAGTTTCTGATGCTTTAAATATTTGTGGGAGCAGGTAGACACATATTAACTCAGGTGATGGGGAAGGTAATAATCAAGAGGGAGGTTGGCAAAAGATTGATGAATACAGGTGAAGATACAGGAAGCAACACAAGGGTTAACGGGGCTAGAGATAGATACTGTTAAATACACAACCATCCAACAAGCATGGACAGATGCACAGGCTAAATGGGTATGGGAGGGAGAGTGTGAGTATACCCACAAATACATAAGTGTTTGACATAAGATATTTGTACATGGGTATTTACTTTGATTGCAAACATAGCTATGAATGTGGTGGAACATGTTGTTGTTGTTGTTGTTGTTAAGTGCTGTTGAGTCAGTTCTGACTCATGGCGACCCTGCATAGGGTTTCCAAGGAGGGCTAGTGGGTTTGAACTACCAACCTTGAGGTTAGCGGTTCAGTGCTTACAATGGGCAAAATGATGAAAACTTCTTAGATATTATTAAAAACCTTAAGGCAATGAGTTGCTGGGCCTGGAACTTTTGAACCATAATCTCAGGGAGCACCATGGTCAATTGGCATAGACTAGTCCCCAAAGGCAATGTCCTATAGTCTTACTTTAGTGAATAGTGACCGGGATCTTAAAACCTCTTGAATGACCATCTAAGGTCACCTATTGGTCTCTCCACATATGGAGGAAAGAAGATGTTTGGAATCAGTTTGTCCAGTGGACTAATAGAGTATGTGAACAGTAGTCTGTATGACTCTGAGACCAGAACTAGATGGTGTCTGGTTACTACTCACTACCAACTGCTCCAAAAGGGATCACATTAGAAGATCCTGAATAGAGTGAAAAAACCCTCAAAATTATAAAAAAGACCAGGCTCACTGGTCAGAAATGGACTGGAGGAACCTAACACTATGGACATTGGCCACACTTCAGGTCTGGAATGAAACTTACTTTTGTCACCCAATATTCAGCCAAGAGGCAGATAGATATATAGGGGGGAAACAGCAGTAGTAAGGTATGCACCGGATGGAATGGTTAACCATTCAAGGTCAAAAGGGCAACATTTACCTAAGGACAAAGGAGGGTGGAATGGAAATAAGAACCAAAGGGAGGAAGTGGGATCACTTGTTACATGGAAGGAATTGCAATCATCGAGATGAAACAAAGTGTATGATTTTTTTTTTTTTTAATGTAAAACTGATGAGCTGCTCTGTAAACCTTCATTCAATTTACAATAAGAAGTTAAAAAAACAAAACAAACAACAATAAAAACTTGCCTGGTTCTGTGCCATCCTTAAAATTGAATTATTGCTGTGTTTGAGCCCATTTTTTCAGTCACTATGTCAATCTATCTCCTTAAGATTCTTCTTCTCTTTCACTGACTCTACCAAGTATATGTCCTTCTCCTGGGACCGGTCCCTCCTGATAGCATGCCTAAAGTATGCCAGATGAAGTCTTGCTAGCCTTGCTTCCAGGGAACATTCTAGCTGTTCTTAGTCCAACACAGATTTGTTCATTCTTCTGACAGTCTGTGGTGTATATTCAGTATTCTTCGCTAACACCGTATTTCAAAGGCATTGATTCTTCTTTAGCCTTTCTTATTCATTGCCCAGCTTTTGCAGGCATATGAACAATTGAAAATACCCTGACTTGGTTCAGGCACACCTTATTCCTCAAAGTGACATCTTTGCTTTTTAACACTTACAGTATAAATAAAAGGAAAACAAACAAGCAAACTAAACCTACTGCCATTGAGTCGATTCTGACTCACAGAGACCCTATAAGACATAATAGAACTGTCTCTTAGGGCTTCCAAAGCTGTAAATCTTCACAGAAGCATATTACCACGTCTTGCTCTCTCAGTTCACAGCCAAACATTTAACCACTGCACTACCAGTGATTCTACCAAATGCCTGCATGTTGCTAATAGATTGCCTACATGTTGGTCCCCAAGAATCCAGCTATTTGGGGGACAATGCTTGGAGTGGAGGGATAGGCTATGAAATTGGAGCAAGTTACCCAATTGTCTAAGCTCCCTTTAACAGTGGCTACTCTAGATACAAGGCGCTCTGGTAACATAGTGGTTATGAATCAGGCTGCTAACCTCAAGGTCAGCAGTTCAAAACTACCAGCTGTTCCATGGGAGAAAGATGAGGCTTTCTGTTCCCGTACAGATTTACAGCCTCAGAAACCCTGTACAAGGTCACTATGAGTCAGAACAGACTGCACGGTACTTAACAACAACAACTCTAAACACACCTTTGTACAATACACTTTTCCTGGGATGGTTGGCAAGCTGGAACACAATTAAAATGCACAGCATTTGCATAGAGCACAAGGCTTTGCTCTAAGAGTAAGCAGAGGGATCTGCCATATTAGCCAAGGGCTTTGATTATAACAAAATAGCCTCTGTGCTCAAAGGAGGGAAATGAGAGCGGATTTCTCCTTCTGAGAATGCAGCCTGAGGCTCTGATAATATGGAGGGCAGGGCTGGTCTGGCCTACTGTTATCCTGTCTGCATGTCACCCTGCTGCCTTCCAAAGGTTGTTGAGAGTCCAGTACACCTGACGGTTAACAGTACTACAATTTCAAAATATTCTTTGATTATATATTAAGGATATGTTTTCTGCCCAGTTTTGTACCAACTGATTACATGCCATAAAAGCGTTCACAAGGAAAGGAAAGGTACTGATGCTATAAGATAAGCACTGGACTGCAAGGTCAGGCTGAACCACGAGGTTGGTTGTTCAAACCTACCAGCCGCTCCTCAGATACCCTATACAGGGTCACTATGAGTTGGAACCAGCTCAACAGCACTTAACAACATTAAGAACAAAAAGAGGTTTTCATCACCTACTGTATGTCATGAACCTCATTTAATCTTCATGAAACTCAGTAAGTCCAACATTATTATCACCTTTCTACAATAGAGGAAACAGTCTCAGGGAGATAATGAGACCTCTCTCTGAAAGTCTTATAGTAAGTAGAGGATTCAGTTTTCAAACCCAGGCATGTCTGACTTCACTATCCTTATTCTGTCATGCACTTTCCTCCATCTTGGAAGGAAAGTGGGGTGACTCTTTCTTTTTTTCCACATTCCCCTGGTGATCAGACGGGTGGCCAGCTCCTACCCTCATCCATCTCCTGTACAGACTCTGCTCTCCGGGAGTTTGGAACCACGTGGTTAGGAGCCATGCCAGAGTGAAGCAGGGGCATGCTGCACCACTGGGTGCATTGCTTTGATGCCTGGATTCAGGCAGGCTCAGCTCTAGACCTACAGAACCGGCAGAGCCAACAGACCAGCATTTAGCCAGTCACCCTGCCCCCAGCTGCCCTGTGATCCTAACAGAATCTGAAATCAGCTCCAGCAAGGGCCTCCATGAACAACTTCCAGATTGAGGATGCTGAACATAGACAACACTGAGGCTGAGAGGAACTCCATCTAGAGCTAGGGACTCCCTGTCACATCCCTCCCACACCCAACTTGTGAGTTCCTTGGCTTGTAAGAGCCTCCCAGAATTTTCTCCTCTCTGGGTCCAACAGCTGCTCTATATTTTGTTTGTTTATTTTAGGGTTTGTTTTTCTCTTTCATTGTTTTTGTTTGTTATTCTCTCTCCTTCTTCTACTTCTCTATCCATTCCCTTAAATTTTATCCTTTCTAACTCTGCTTTGGTTTTACCTTCATTCCTTCTGTTTCTCATTTCCCCTCATTTTCTTTTTTTCCCATTTTGAACTTTCTTTACTACTCTCTCTTTCTCTTTTGATCTTTCCTATCCCTGATTTTTCTAACTATTTTAAAAATTATTTTTATTTCTTCCTTTTATTGCCTCTCATTTTTCTTTTCTATAGCTCCATTTTCCTGTCCTTCTTTTTTCTTTTCAGCTTTTCTTAAGTGTTTTTATTAACTTGTTCCTTTTGTTTTCTCCTGTGTTTTACTTCTATAGCTCCATTTCCCTGTCCCTCTTTTGTCTTCATACTTACTATATTCTTTTTTTCTCTTTGCTGTCTGTTTTTCTTTCTTTCTTTTTTTTTTCCTTCTTCTTCTTTTTTTCATTGTTGGGCCCTTGTTTGTTTATTCTATTTTGTTTTCTTGTATGTGGTAGGGAGTGGAGTTGGGAAGAGGTTATTCTCTTTCCTACTCAACAGGAGACAGTAATCATGCCCATAACCATACCCTCTGTAGTGCCACCCACTAGGCAAGAGCCAATACCAGCTTCTATACCACCTGATCATCAACAGACAGCAGTCAGCACCAGCCAAACCCAACCTAAATTGAGGTGCAGGAACAGTGAACAATAAAAGTGTATACACTTCCATTCTCTAATTACACCCACAGGAGACAGTTGGTGAGAGCCTGAGAGCAAATCAACATACAATCATCAATTCAATATGAATACAACAACCCCACAATGCCCCAGAGACAACAAATAGTTTTAGCTCATACAAAAAAAACAAGAGAGATTGGCTCAAAAAAAATGACTAAGTCAGAAAACGTTCCTGAGGGAGAAAAGGCAATAGAATTAACTGAAAAAGAATTCAAAAGAATGATATTTAGGTACCTTCAAAGGATTGACAGAAAGGCCAAGAAAAGCAAGGAGAAAACAGTAAAAATGTTAGAAGAATTCAGAAAAACACTACAAGAACAAACAGAAAACACAAATGCAAATCTTGAAACAATATAAAACCTGCAATTACAAATCCAGAAGGTTAAATCTTAAGAATTTAGAAATAGACAATACATTGAAAGGGCAAAGGAGTCGATTCAAAGCAGTGGAAGCCCGAATTAGTAAGCTTGTAGATAAATCTTTCAATGCTAGTATGGTAGAAGAACAGTCATAAAAAGAAATGACAAAATAAATAAAATGCAAAGAAAGCCTAAGAGTTATGTGGGATACCATGAAGTGGAACTACTTACAGGTGACTAGAATTCCAGAACAGGAAGAGACAACAAAAAGCACAGAGGAAATTGTCAAAGAGTAGGTGAAAGGAAATTTCCCTGACATCATGAAAGATGAGAAGATAAGCATACAAGAAACAGAACAAGATCGATTCCAAAAGACAATCACCAAGAAAGATCATAATCAAACTTACCCAAACCAAGGATAAATAAAGAATCCTGAGAGCAGTTTGGAAAAAAAAAACAAAAGTTACCTACAAAGGAGAATCAATAAAACTAAGCTCTGATTGCTCAGCAGAAATCATGCAAGCAAAAAGGCAATGGGATGATATATACAAAACTCTGAAAGAAAGAAAAAAAAAATTGCCAAGCAAGAATCATATACCCAGCAAAGCTCAAATACAACAGTGAAATTAGCACATTTCCTGATAAACAGAAATTAAAGGAATTTGTAATGCCCAGACCAACTTAAAAAAATTTTTTGAAGAGTGTTCTTTGGACTGAAAAACAACAACAGCAGAAAACAACCTGAGATTATCATGCATGACAACACCACCCAGAACTCAATATGGATAGAGAAGTATTTAAAATAAAACAAACTTAGAAGACTGAAAATAGAGAAGCAGATATATCAAATCATAATGAATTCAACTACAAAGTAAGAAGAGGCAATAATGTAAAACTTCCAAAAGGTAAAGAAGTCATGTAGACTTGTAAATAAAACAGACTGTTTTAAATAGGGGAAAAAATAAAATTAAAGAGTACCCTGTAATTTCCCCTGAAACTTAATATACCTGCATATCAAACATAAAAAAGGAAAATCTAAAAGATTTAGTAAACATTGACACAACAGAAGTAAAAATGAAAAGAAAACTCACAAAATGAACTCATTGCAAAAAATCATGTAGAACAAAGAAACCAGAAACACCAAAACACAAAACACAAACACACACAGCAGAATGACAGCAATCAATTTATACCTATCAATAATCACACTGAATGTAAAAGGATTAAATGCACCAGTCAAGAGACAGAACAGAATGGATAAGAAAACAGGATCCTTCAATATTTGTTCTACAAGAGACACATCAAAAAGATGGAGACAGCCTAAATGCCCATCAACAGATGAATTGTTAAACAAACTTTGGTACATACATGCAATGGAATACTATGCAATGTTGAAGAATAGTGATGAATCTGTGAAACGCCTCACAACATGGATAAACCTGGAGGACACTATGCTGAATAAAATTAATCAATCACATAAGGATAGATATTGCATGAGACCAATGTTGTAAAAATTTAAGAAAAGGTTTTCTTAATAAAAGAAACAATCTGTGATGGTTACAAGGGGGGAAAGAGAGTGAAAATAGTCATGGGCTAGAAGGTAGACACTTTAACATGGGTTACGGGGCAGGCAATGCACAACAAGAAGGAGGTTAGCAGAGGAAAACTGAAGGTAGTGACAGATGTAGGAAAGAATGTGATAGTTAAAGTGAATAGAGGTAAATACTGTTAACTGATGGTACATGGAGGGGATTGCAATTATTGTAATGAGCAAAGGATATAATTTGCTGGATGTAAAACTGGTGATCTGCTCTGTAAACCTTCACTCAATTCACAATAATTTTTTTTTTTTAATCTAATGAAGATACACAGAATAACAGAAATTGATAATAGTACTACAGACTATGTCAAATTTTGGGGTGGGACCTCAAGGTTGGTTTGAACCACACGGTCAGCAGTTCAAATCCACTAGCTGCTTCTCAGAAACCCTACACAGGGTCACTATGAGTCAGAACCAACTCGACAGCACTTTACAACAACAATCTCTGGGCTCCAGACTCTGAATATCCTGCTCCCAAGATGTTAGGAAGGACTTAATTTTTTGGATATCTTATTCTCAACTTTAGGAGTACGGGTGTGGTTGGTTTGAACTGTAAGTCAGCAATTCAAACTCACCAGCCATTCCTTGGAAGCACTATACAGGGTCACTATGTGTAGCAATTGACTTGACGATACTGAATAACAATTCCCAAATTTAGGATGTGCTGAACAGAAAGCAGGAATCCAACAGTGCAGAGAACGTATTTTCTGAGCCAGCCAGGGCCTAAGTCCCAAATTCCACTCGCCTATGTTCCTTTGACTTTGTGATTTTTATTTTTATTTTTTTTGTCATTGTTGTTTAATATCCATCCAGAAACAGCAACCCTGAGCATGCAAGAGAAAGCAGAGGAAAGACTGGCATCCAGGGACACTTGCAAACTTAAGGGGAAGCCTTGCAAACAAGCTTAAGTCAGGAAGCACATCAGAAGTAGAGCTTGCAGGGGAAAGCGTCCCTTAGGTTCTACATACTAGGCAAGGAAGAATTACAAACATCATCTAGTGTACATTCAGAAAATCCAGAAGGTGACCCTGGAGAAGTCAAAGGCAAATAAAAGCACCACCATGTCACTAACCCCTACAAATGGACCTGAATGTGCCACATTCCACAGTAAAGGGATTAAAAATGCTAGTCTCCTGTTTGTGAGTGCCAGCTGTTCTGGGTAGACCCCCACTCTATTCAAAGATGATAAGCAAACAAAACAAAATAAAACCCCAAAAGAAACAAAAGAATGAGGTCTTTGTAAAGAGACGACAGAAAATGAAAGAAAGGTAACATTGCTGTAAGGTTCTGAAGAAAAAGTAAAGTTTGAGAAGAAGTTGAGACCATTTCAGAGAATGTCAGTTTAGTATCCTTCAAAAGATGCAGGAGGACTTGGCTTCTAAGAAGAGAAAAAGTTAGGATGACAGAAAAGTCAAAGATGCAAAGTAATCTAATGGAAATAAGAGGATATGGCAAGCTTGGACCAACAGGGCTCTGTGATGCAGGGATTGAGGCACAATATGAAGAGGGAAAATAATACTAAGATGCTTGACTGTCTTATGAATATTGGGTTCCCTTGCCTACTATTGTAAAATAGACACTTGAGTAGTATAGAAAAGAATGTCAGGAAACATGATTACAGAAACTGATTGGAATATCTAAAAGGGAATCTACAACTTGCTCAGTGAAATAGGCCTCTTGCAGAGTCTTTGCAATGTATAAGACCTTAGGTGTGATCCTGAGCCCCATCCAGAGCCTTCTGAGGTGGAACATTCCCACTAGGAAGGATAAGCAGACCAGCCTGGAACAGCTAACGCAACAGAAGATATGTCTTCAAAGAAAGATCAGCAGGAAAAAGCAAAACAAAAATGGCAGTATGATTGGCTACTACAAGAATAAGCAAATTGTTTGCCAGGAAGCCATCGAGGCAAGCATTCGAGTCCCTTCAGTACAAACCCCCCTCTAAGACTGAAACTCATAGGGAACATATGAGCAGGCATATAAGCTTGCTGGCAACCACATTGGTCTACTGGTGAGTGGAAGAGGGGGAAAAGCAACAATGAAGAAATGGAGTTCAACCACAGTCCATTGATTCTTGTTGACCTGGAAATGAGAGAGAAAAGAGCAAGGCTGGTTGGTCCAAAGTGTGGTGAGACCTGGAGACACCTGAGCTCATGGACAAGTACATAGCCACACAAGGCTAGATCTGACAGTGAAGCATCCAGCTGATATGAAGCGAAGGGAGATGCACAGGAAAACAAAAACTTGCAGATAGTACCCATTTGACCTAGTGTCAATGCTTGATAATCAGAACTCGACTAGAGGACAATAAAAAAACTTTTTTTTTTTTTTTTTGGATAAAGGAAATGAGGGTAAATTGCTACAATTTGATGAACTGGACCAATACTTACAGATGTAGTAGCTCAAAATACCAACAGAGAGGGAAGGAGTCTTCAGATAAGTATCAATCCTATCCCCACTGTATACAAGATAGATAGGGATGGGCAACTTAGACATTGGCTACCTAAAATGAGGGGGTGATAAAGGCATGAAGTGACTGGCTTACACGTTTTCAAGAGGGAGTTTAGTATAAGAGTGTGTGGGGGGAAGACAAAGTCCCTACTGAATAGTTTTTGTCTTGTCTAGATGGGTTTGGTGAAAAGAGATGGGGATAAGATTCTTATGATTCAATAGTGAGTAATTGTTATCATGACAAATTGAGACTGTTGCAACTATAAAGGTAGAAGTTTTATAACAAATATGGGGGAGTCCAGAAACAAAGGACCCTAGGACCATCAAGGGAGAAGAGCACAAGTGGAATGCAGGACCCTATTCAGAGAAGCAGTGACACCAGAGATGGATGCAGAGATGGGGACATGGAGAGAGGGAGCAGCTGATGACTCTAGATTCATGGAAAGAAAGGGACTGAGAGTTGGCGGCCAGGAGGCAGGCTTGCAGAATTTGCCTTTTGGTGGTTTAAATTATTATATATGTCTGAGTGTTTAAAAAAGAGAGAGAGAGAGAGCTAAAATGAATAGCAAGAAATACTGTTAACTGATGGTTCATGGAGAGGATTATAATTATTGTAATGAAACAAAGTATATGATTTGTTGAATGTAAAACTGATGATCTGCCCTGTAAACTTTCACTCAAATCACAATAAAAACTTTACAAAAAAAAGGAGGATATGGCAAATTAACACAAAAGAAAATACCAAATTAAACTCTCCATGAGGATGATAAAAGAACAGAATTGATATAGCGCAAAACTCAACAAGTGATGAGGACAAGTTGAGTACCTCTCAAAGAACAGAGACAGGAAAAGTATGAGAAAAATGTAATAGATACATAAGATGTATACAATAGATACATAAGATGTAATAGATACATAAGTGGATGTGCCTTTTGGAGGTTTAGAGAGGAATTAGCTGAGGAAAATGGAGTCTAAGATTATCAGTATCACTAGGGGGGCGGATAAAAGTGACAAACACATAAAAAAAGGTATGCAATTAAAACACAAATGTAAGGAAAATAAAGCTAATGCCAATTTAAGTCAACAGCTCAAAAGAGATCATTATTCTCAGCAATATTAACAGACACACATACATACAAACAGCCACACAACTAGGTAAATCTTGACAAACGAGCTTCATGAATCAAGAAAATATTGTGTCCATGAATCAAGAAACTATTGTGTCAATATCTAGAATCAGATTTTTGAAAGAGTAGTCAAATGTTAAGGGGAATAGCAAGGAAAAGAAAACATGTGAAATTCAATGTTGTATAAAGGGGAAAAAAAACACATTATTGCTTTGTTCTTGACAATAATAAATAGAAAATTGTAGGTGTAACTGTGTATCATACATTTTAAGGACTACATTAGAGAATTAAATTACAAAAGGATTTTTAACTTCTAAATTAATACGGAAGATATAAACAAAAGAAATAGAGCCTCCAAAGTGAATTAGAGAAAGCATTGTTACTAACAAAAATGTATGAAAGAAAAAATGCAAAATTGGATGACAGAATTAAAATCAAATAGACCAAATATGAAATTATTATGAACAGTTTAAATTATTCTTTTGAAGAACAAAATTCTTCAGGCTAAAATGCAAATATTAAATTATGTGCAATTTACAAGAGATAAAATCTAATAGACATAGTTACCATTCATTGCAGATTTGCCATGTGCTGTATACTGCGCTAAGCACTTTACATGAAGCATCTTATTCAATCCTCAAAACAACTGTATCAGGTAGAAATATTATTTACGCCCACTTTATAGGTGAGACAACTTTGTTGTTGTTGTTAAGTGCTGTCTAGTCGGTTCCAACCCATAGTGACCCTGTATAGGGTTTTCCAAGGAGCCATTGGTGAGCTTGAACCACCGACCTTGCAGTTCAAACAGCTTTGCAGTCTGAAACATTAACCCACAGCACCACACCAGGACTCCGAGACAACTTTAGATTGGTGGAAATTACCCATTCCAGATCAAGCCGCTAAGAAATAATAGAAGGAAGATTTAAACCCAGTCTGACCTCCGAACTCAACTTCTTAAACATTAACCATCTGCCATATTTCAGTAGCAATCACATAAAAACGTTGAAAATTAAGCTCTCAAACACGTCAAATAAATGCAGATAAAGAGAAAGCAAAGATGACAACAATAACAAAATAAATTCAAGGCAAAAATCACATAATGTGGAAGAGGTTGGTTGCATTAAATTGATGAAAGGCAAAATCTAGACAAGATTTCACAGTAATGAACCTGTTGAAACAAACAAAAACACTAAAATATTTAAAGCCAGAAGTATGAGAACTTCAAGGAGAAAGCACTGGAATAGTAGTACCAGGATGCTAAACAGCACGCACAGACAAAAATAGGACGTCTATTAGGTTGCTTCCAGTTTTAGACATGGGTACATAGGTGACAAAAGGGATCCTTAAAAAGCAAGGAAATAATAACACAAAATTTAAAATTGCTGTTACCACTGAGAGTAAGAAAAATGAACTTTTTCTTGTTGTGTGCGGTAGGTTCTGATTTATAGTGACCTTGTATAGGGTTTCCAAAGAGCAGCTGGTGGATTTGAACCATCTACCTCTCAATTAGCAGTCCAGTACTTATCCTCTAACAGCACCTCTCCATACAAAGTGACGGTATACTAATAAATAGAAACTAACCACAAGGTCAGCAGTTCAAATCCACCAGCCGCTCCTCAGGAACTCCATACTATGTCGCTATGAGTTGGAACTGACTCCACAGCACTTAATAACAACAGTTGCTAATGTTCTAGGTCTTAGGTTGGCGGGTGAATTCACTAGCTCTGATGGTGTAGACGGTTATGGGTTGGGCTGTTAACCACATGGTCAGTTGCTTCATGGGAGAAAGATGAGGCTTTCTGCTCCTGTAAAGATTTCCAGCCTTGGAAATGCTATACAGGGTGGCTATGAGTTGAACCAATGATGGCTCACAACTACAATCATACATGTTTTGTAACATACATATGAAGAAGCTTAAAAAAAAATTGTGGAAAATGCAATTAAAAGATAATAGGATTTCTCCATAATCTTTTTGAAACCCTTTCATGTATGAGTGGTGGTGGTCGTGGTTATGTGCTGTGGAGTACCTACACTGTTTTGTGGAGTCCTGGTGTGGCACTGCGGGATAATGTGCTTGACTGAAAGGTTGGTTTGAACCTCAAGGTTGGCAGTTGAAGCTCCTTAGCAACCCCATACAGGGTCACTATGAGTCGGAACCAACTTGAAGACACTTAACAACAACAAATATTAAAAAGATAAAGAAAAAATAAATAAGTAAAGAAGATTTGAATAAAATAATGAAGAAGAGTTAATGACATGCAACAATTTTGCATGCTGCAAACAGAATACTTTAATAGGTTCCAAATAATATCAACATATACAATTTTCCTTCTGTGATCAAGAATACTAAAACTAGAAATTAGTAATGATATTTCAACAACAGAAACAGCTACAATAACTGCCACATGGAGATTAAAATCATTTTTCTAAAAGTACTATGTCAAAGAATTTTTAAAAAATACAATCACAAAATATTTAGAAAATAATGAAAATAATAAAGCAACCTATCAAACCACTGGAATGCTGCCAAAGCTATGCTGAGAAAATCTTGTATTCAAATGCATTCTTAATTAAATAGAAAAATGGAGAAAAATAATGAAATGTTCATATATAATTTGAAAAGAGAACCAAAAAGAAATCTATGGAAAACAATCAGAAAGAAAGAGTAAATATATAAATGAATAAATTTGCAAACATCAAAACCAGAAGAATTAATAAAGAAATCCAAGAGCTAATTATTTCACAAAATAAAATTAAAGAACATTTAACAAACACCAACTAACAAAACAAAATGAATATAACAACAATAGTTTCCTTTTCATGTGCTTTATAAATTATAAGAGGCAAGGCCTTAATGATAAGAAGGTAAGTTTCTGGAAACTGAGCAACCTGATAGAAAATGAATATATATAAAAGGTTATTGGTCTAGATAGTTTTATGAGCATTTGTTTTTCAAATACTTGACATTAGTTTTTGCAACATGTATCCATTCTAAAGCATATAAAAAGATGTTTTTTGTTGTTGCTGTTAAGTGCCATAGCTACCCTGTGTAGGGTTTCTGAGAAGCAGCTGGTGAGTTTGAATTGCCGACTTTGCAATGCAGTTCTAGCCTACCTTGTGATTTGGTGCTTATCCTACAGCACCACAACAGGACTCCATAAAAAGATGGGAAGGTGGTACTAAAAAAATTAAGTTAAACAAGCTATAAAAGCATTTCTCTTATGTTTATAGAAAGAAGAGAAGAAATCAAATTATTTAAGATCAAGGAGGTTTATACTAGGAATGCAAAGATAAATTAACATAATATGATAATGAACTAGTACTGACATCAGTTGCATCTTCCCTGAAAGCAGAGATGTTTGTTGTTTTTGTTGTTGTTAGTGCCATGGCATCAGTTCTGACTCAACGCGATCCTGTATAGGGTTTCTGAAAAGCAGTTGGTAAATTTGAACCTTTGTTCCTGTGATTCTTACTGACCTTACGGGCCAGTGCTTTATCCCACAGAGCCACACAGAACTCCTAGAAAGATGTTTACCTGTACTTTATTGACTATGCAAAGGCTTTCAGTTGTATGGATCATGACACGCTATGGATAATATTGTGGAGAATGAGTATTCTTAATTGTGCTCATGTGGAACCTGTATATAGACCAAGAGGCAGTTCTTCAAGCAGAACAACAGGGCACTGAATGGTTTAAAATTAGGAAAGGTGTGTGGCAGGGTTGTATTCTTTCACTATATTTATTCAATCTGTATGCTGAGCACATTTCCATATCTCAGGTTATTAATAAGTCTTCTTCCTATCCTGATGCCACATTTTTCTTCATACAATCCAGCTTCTTGGATTATTTGCTCAACATACAGGTTGAATAAATATGGTGAAATAATACAACTCTGAGGCACACCTTTCCAAATTTTAAACCACTCAGTGTTCCCATGTTCTGTTCAAACAACTGTCTCCTGGTCTATATACAGGTTCCTCATCAGCATAATAAAGTGTTCTGGAATACTCATTCTCCACAATGAAAGTGAAGAGGACTTAAAATACTTATTGATGAAGATCTAAGACCACAGCTTTTGGTATGAGTTGTGCCTCAACAGAAAAAAAAAAAAAAAAAATCCTCACTACTGAATCAATATATAACATCAACATAAATAGAAAAAAGACTGACGTTGTCAAAGACTTCATTTTGCTCAAATCAACCCTCAACAATCATGGAAGCAGCAGTCAAGAAATCAGTCGGTGTATTGCATTTGGCAAATCTGCTGCACAAAGCTCTTTGAAGTGTTCAAGAGCAAAGATATCAGTTTGAGGATTTAGGTGTGCCTGACCCAAGTCATTATAATTTCAGTAATCTCATATGCATGTGAAAATTGGACAGTGAATAAGAAAGATTGTAGAAGAATTGATGCATTCGAGTTACAGTGTTGGAGGAGAATATTAAAAGTACCATGGACTGATAAAGACAAACCAATCTGTGTTGAAAGAAGCAAAGCCAGAATGCTCCTTGGAAGCCAGGATGGCCAGACTTCGTCTCTCATACTTCAGACATATTATCATGCTTGGTAAAGTGGAGGATCAGAGAGAAAGAGGAAGATCCCCCAACAAGATGAATTGACACAGTGACAGAAGCAATGGGCTCAAGCATAATAACAGTTTTGAGGTTGGCACAGGACCAGACAGGGTTTCGTTATGTTGTGCATAGGGTTGCTATGAGTTGGTACCGACTCAATGGCATCTAACAACCACAACAAAGTCACTATAAGTTGGAATCAACTGGATGGCAGTGAGCTAACCTTTATAGAAGCAGATCATCATCTTTCTCCAGTGGATGGCTGATGGGATCAAATCACCAACTTTTCAGTCAGCAGCCAAAAGCTTAACCACTGCACCCAACCAGGATTCATTTTCTGATGTCTAGGCCCTTCCAAGGACTCCTGGCATGGCAATGTAGGACCAGCACTGGACTGTGAACCACAAGACCAGAAGTTCAAATCCACCAGCTCCTCCTCAGAAACCCTATACAGGGTAGCTAAGAGTCGAAACTGACTGGACAACACTTAACAGCACTAACAACAGTCCTTATACTTTCAAATACAGTTTCTGAACTGAGCAGCATGGAGAATTTACTGAACATCTGTTATGTGCTACAGGAGTCCTGGTGGTGCTGTCGGATAAGCACTAGACTGCTATCCTACTGCGGGAGAAAGATGATGCTTTCTGCTACAGTACAGACTTACAGCCTCAGGAACCCTATGTCGGGTTACTCGGAGTCAGAATTGACTCAATAGCCATAGGTTTGTTTTGTTTTGCTGTGTGTTAGGAGGGAGTCCTGGTGTGGTGCTGTGGGCTAATGTGCCAGACTGCAAAGCCATTTGTAACTGTAAGATCGGGGGTTTAAACTCACCAGCTGCTCTTCGGAAACCCTACACAGGGTCGCTATGGGTCAGAATAGACTCGACGGCAATTAACAACAACATGTGTGAGGTAGTTTATAATTATTACCTCATTTAATTCCCACCATTTAAGCACATATCACTATCTTTAGTTTTGGTTATGTGCTGTGACGTCGGTTCCTACTCCAAGCGACCCTGTACAGGGTTTCCAAGGCTATAAATATTAACAGGAGCAGAAAGCCTCATCTTTCTCCCGCGGAACAGCTGGTAACTTCAAACTGCTGACCTTGTGGTTCGCAGCCCAATTTGTAACCACCATACATATTACAGACTGAGAAATTGTGGTTTTCCTAAAGTGGTTATTGTTGTTATGTGCTGTCAAGATGGTTTCAACTCATAGTGACCCTACACACAACAGAATGAAACATTGCCCAAGCCTGCACCTTCCTCACACATGTTGTTACATTTACGCCTATTGCTGCTACCTCTGTCAATCCATCTCCTGGAGGGGCTTCCTCTTTTTCACTGCCCCAAACTTTACCAAGCGTGATGTCCTTCTCTAGGGACTGGTCCCTCTTAATAACATGTCCGAAGTATGAGAGATGAAATAGGAAGCCCAAATTCATCCTGAAAGCCAGTCTGCATTTTGCCAAGAACTCCAGCCTTCTCTCCAAAATGACACCCTGTCTTCACCCCTTTCTGCTCCTACCAAGTCAAGCTGCTTTAAATTCATGAAATTCAACACAGTGTTTTAAGTAAAGAACACATGTCTTTGTGTGTGCATATGTGTGTACTCTTACAGCTCTTTTTCCAGTCAGGTCCTTAATGTCTAGAATGTCTGATGAGCTCTTGTTTCAAGCCTCAGCAAAAAGCCACCTCTTTCACGGAAACTTCCTTGATCATACACTCAATCCAGGAAGTATTTTTCTCTCTCCTTAGAGCCTTTGTTGTTGTTGTTGTCAGGTGCCATCGAGTCAGAACCAACTCATAGTGACCCCATGCATAGTAGAACAAAACAATGTCCGATCCTGGGCCAACCTCACTACCACTGCCACACTTGATGCCATCAATGCAATCACCTGGCTGATCCATCTCATTGGGGGTCTTCCTCTTTCTCTCTGACCC
>NW_006408544.1:11651133-11659354 GCF_000296735.1 Chrysochloris asiatica
GCCTGTTTTTGTCTTTCTGTGTAAGGTGTGTCTCTTGTAGGCAGCATATTGATGGATCTTGTTTTCTTATCCATTCTGCCACTCTTTGTCTGAAAGATTTCAATTTTCATTCCATCAATTCCTGGTGCCTTGTTCTTTGCCAATTCTTTCAATGCACTTAGGACTTCCTCCCTGAGTATCATTGGCTCTTGTTCATATGGTACCTCTTGAAATGGTTGAATATTAACCATTTCCTTTTGATACAATGATTAGAGCCCTTACATACCCTCTATCCCAACACCTTTCACCCACTAGTGCACTTTTACAAGTAGATGTCGAGTCATCTTTAGGCCTGGGAACATCTTGAGAAGGGTACTCAGGTTACTTCTTGTATTTGCAGTGCCTAGCACAGGGCAGGATTAAGAATAGTGTTTCATGAAAGTTTGTCAGATGACTTCCCCAGTGGAATGATATTTTGAGTGGAGCTCACTCTGATTCCAGAGCCTTGGTATCCTCCTACTGTCTCACACTGCTACACTCAGTCACAAAACAGACAGGTTTCTCTCCAACAGAGGTACAAATGGTGTATATTAACAGCATACAATAACTGTTGTTGTTTAGTGCCATCAATTTGGTTCTTTGTTTCTGAGGAGCAACTGGAGAGTTTGAACCACCGAACTTGTGGTTAGCAGTCCAGTACTTATCCTACAGCACCACACAGCAATTGTAAGAATAATGCATGTAAATGACATGGTGAGGGAAGGAGGGAGCATTTTTCTGTTGTTGAGACTTGATACCAGAGAAATCCCATTACAACAAATAATGTCACAGAAACAAAAGACATTTGCATATTGATATCATTCTATGATGCAAGGGCAGCAGGCCCTTGTTCATCTTACAGATCAGAATCCAACATGGAGAACAGGCAAGACACATGATAGGGGCCCAAGGCAATGCTTGTTGAATGAATGAATGAGTGATCAAATGAATAGTTCACTTCTAACCTCTGCTGCTCAGCAGTCTCCATCCCCCATCACATGATTACAAGAATCTGGGCACAGAAGTACTCCACGAATCACAAGAAGAGAGAGAAGCTGAGCTGGGCTGAGCTGTGTTTTTCATGTTTCTTTTGTGCTTCTATTGTCAAGCAGCACTCTCCCAGGGGAGAGAAGAGGGAAGATCATGAGTTTTTTCAGCTAAGTAGATCTGGGCTCAAATGTTAGTGGTATGATCTCAGACATGTCAGAGAGGTGGGCTTCTCTGAACTTGTGCCTTCAACTGTAAAGTAGGGATCAAACCACTAACTTCAAGAGATTCTGTGGGATTTTTGAGATCTTGAAAAAGTCTAGTGATTATCAAATAATGTAAAAAGTCTTTCATTAGTGCTACATCCCTGCAGACACATCAAGTATTAACATAATTATTATTTTTAATTTAGCATACCAACAAAGAGCTGGTAAGTATTTACTTCATTTGAGAAAAATGAGAAAATGCAAGCACAGAGCCATTTGGTGATTTGTTCCAAATCCCAAAGCCATTTGTTTGTGCTACACAGACATCAACGCTGGAACCCCTACAGCTGGTGCTATGCTTGGCACTGACCGAAGAGCCACAGAATGAGTCGGAGTGCAGAGAACATGGCTGCAACGGTCTGGGAGCCCTGGTCCTGCCTTCCATCTCTCATTCTGTCTTCACCATTGAGGGTTCCTCCCCACTCTGTCAGGGCCCCCTAATTTACACAGTCCTGGAAAGCCCCTGGCCTAAGGAAGCCAAGCAGAGGAGACAGCCAATAGGCAGCCAATACTGTGGCTAAAAGGAAACAGATGGACAGAAAATGCAGCCCTTTTCTGTTGTGCTTGATTGGGTAGGGAAGTTGAGGCAGTTTCTTTCCTATGTGTGTGTGGTGCCTACTCCGCAAACAGACTTCGGGACCAATGAGGCACCAGTGTGAGGATGACTCCTAGTTCTGTCTTCTAACTGCCCGGTCCATCTTAGTGGCCAGATCTGGGTCCCTAAGCAGCCAGTCATACCAGCTCTTCCTTAAGGCCCATCTGTGACCTTAAGGGGATGGAGTGGATTCCTCTCTGCAAAAGGAGCAGGAAGGTGGTCCCTTTGAAGCTTGGAGTCCCAAGAAGGAAGTGTTTCCCAGATTTGGCTGGGGCTTATTTTTATTTATTTATTTATTTTTAAGGTTTTTATTGTGGGTTGAGTAAAAGTTTACAGGGCAGATCATCAGTTTTACATTCAACAAATCAGACACCTTGTTTCATTACAATGATTATAATCCACTCCATGTAACATCAGTTACCAATATTTCTCTCTATTCACTTTAGCTTTTTTAAAAAAAAAAACAAAACACTCAGGCGTATATAATAATTTACACCACCAAAGGGCACATTCTGCAAGTCTGCCTTCTGGCTGCCATCTCTTAGGCCCTCACTTCCAATGAATCTAGAGTCCTCAGCTGCTCCCTCTCTCCATGTCCCCATCTCTGCCTTCATCTCTGGCATCTCTGCTTCTCTGGATAAGGTCTCTAATTCTCCTTGTGCTCTTCTCCCTTGATGATCCTAGGGTCCTTTGTTTCTGGACTGTAAGATTAACTACTCCCCTGTTTTTGTTACAAAACTTCTACCTTTACAATGTGACAGTCACAAGTAGCCATGATAAGAACTACTCACTATTGAATCATAAGAATCTTATCCTCACCTCTTTTCACCAGACCCATCTAGACAAGATGAAAACTATTCAGTGGGGATTGGCTGGAGTTTTGCCAAAGAAAGCTTAACCTCCTATGTCTTTTGCTCACCCTGGTCCCACTTTGGAACCCTCTAATGCAGCCACAAAGTTCCCCCTACTCCCACTTTTCCCCTCCAGTCTGGCTGCTTTGACCCAGTTAATTCACACTGCACTTGTAGTCAGCTAAAGCATTGACCTTTAGCTGACTGGCTGCAAAGACATTCTGCCAAGTGGCTGATTCTGCCTGAAGACTCCAAGTAGAGAGGCTCCTACTTAATGTAATGGTATCAGGACATGAGTAGAATGCTGTGGATGGAATAGAATAGCAGCTAAGTCACTCTGGCTATGAGAACGTAAACAAATCACCTAGTCTCTCACCTCAATTGCCTCATCTGGAAAATGGGAATAATACCTATCTTTCAGGGTCATTATGATGATTAAATGGGGTGAAGATAGTAAAAGGATTTTGAAAACTCTAACATTCTACTTGAGTAAAATGAGTTGTCGCTGTGGGAAAAGGAGCATAAACCCCAGAATATCAGATCTGGAGTTAGGGGTGGGGGTGAAAAGGTGGGAGAGAGTACCAAGCTCAAGGAGAATCTGAACAGTTAGGGGAGCCCAATTATAACAGAGATGTGCCACCTGCAATTTATAGAGCTTCTTGTTGCTGTCATGTATCCCTTAGTAGTCTCTGATGTGTTACCATCTGCAATCTAGGTTTGGAGAGTGGAGGGACTGGTCCAAGGTCACAAAGGCATGAGGGATTCATTCTTGAATCTCATATCTTCACTAGCTTCACTCACTTACTTGTCTAAAAGAAAGTTCCTGTTTTTTCCTTGGCAACAACTTTGTTCCTTGTTATGAATTGAATTTATTTCCATCAAATTTATGTTGAAGTCATAACCCCTGCTACCTGTGAAGGTGACCTTGTTTGGAAACAGGGTCGTGGGAGATGCTGTCAGTTAACATGAGGTCCTAATGGAGCAAGGTGGGTCTGAATCCAATCTCTATAATGTTTTTGCAAAACAGAAAAGACACAGAGAGAGACAAAGATAGTCTGCCATGTGAAAATGCATCTACATACCACGGAATGTCTGCGGCAAACACAAGCTGGGCAATGCAAGAAAGGATCTTCCCCTAAAGCCTTCAGAGATAATACGGCCCTGCAGGCACTCAGAATTTGAACTGCTAGCCTCCAGAACTTCAAGACAATACATATCTGTTGCTTAAAGCCATCTATCTGCTTTGTGGTGTTTTATTATGGCCTAGAAAACAAATGCACACCTCATTCTCTCGAAACTCATCTAATCCATTGGCAAATCGCTGTTTCTTCAAAATAGATCTCCAGTGAAACCATTTCCCCCCATGTCCACTGTCACCACCTTAGTCCAAGACACCATTACCTTTTGCTAAATTATTGCTTTGGCCTCCTAACAAATCTTCCTGTTTCCACCTTTGGCTCCTCTTTTCTACACAGGAACACAAGAGTGGTTTTCATACAACATACCTCTGATCGTGTTAGTCCCCAGCTCAAAATCCATCAGTGGTTTCTCATCACACCTACAATGAGTTACAAGCCCTGCTTATGGTCTCAAAGGCCCTACCTAGCCCAACCCAGGCTGCGTGCACTCTTCCCCATCTTTGCTTCTCTGAAGCATCATATCAGTTCTCCCTGGCTGTCAGCTTCTCCTAGGACACCTAAGCACCTCTGGACTTGCTGACCCTTCAGAGTAGAATATAGCATTGCTCTCCTAGATGCCTGAAATTGCTGGTCTGCTCACTTCATTCAGGTCTCTGTTAAGATGTCACCTCCTTAGAGTGGAGCCCTTTGATCACGCACTTAAAATCACATCGCTACACCCATGATCAGTTGGTGATCAGACCACTGGGATCCACAGGGTTTTCACTGAATGATTTTTGGTAATAGATCACCAGATCTTTCATTTTAGTCCATCTTAGTCTGAAGTTCTGCTGAAACCTGTTCAGCATCGTGTTGTTGTTAAGTGCCGTCGAGTCAGTGCCGACTCATAGTGACCCTGTATAGGGTTTCCGGGGAGCAGCGGGTGGGTTTAAACTGCCAACTTTGTGGTTCACAGTCCAGTGCTGATCCTACAGTGCCATCCCAGGAGACTGTGTTCAGCATCACAGCAATACATAAACCTTCACTGTTCCATGGATGGTGGCTGCACATGCGGTGTATAGACTAGGAATCGAACTTGGATCTCCTGCATTGTTGTTAAGTGCCACTTAGTCAGTTCTGACTCTTAGTGACCCTGTATAAAGTTTCCAAGGAGTGGCTGGTGAGTTTGAACTGCCGTCCTTGCAGTTCAAACCAACCTTGCTATCCAGCACATTAGCCCACAGCGCTACACTAGGACTCCAGATCTGCTATATGGAAGGTGAGGATTCTACCACTGAGCCACCAATGTCCCCATTTGCTGCTTAACATTAGATATCTGCTCATTTGTATCTTGTCTGTCTCTTCCACTAGAATAAAAAATTCCATCAGGACAGAGACTCTGGCCCTTATGTTGTAGTTGTTGAGTGCCATCAAGTTGGTTCCAACTTTTCGGTTAACAATCCAGTGCTTACCCTACAGCGCCACATGTTCTCTATGAAACCAGCAACATTCCTAATAGCCAGGACCTCACATTGTAGAAACCCCATAAATACTTATTACACTAATGATTACATTAGAAACTTAATGGGTGAGTGAATGGATGAATGAAATTACCGAGCTCGAATGAACTCCCCAAGTCTTCCACCTCTGAGTCTAGAGCTATATTCATTCCACTGGAGATTCTTCTCCATCTCATGGTATTGAATATTATCTATACATCAATGACTCCCAAGTGTCATTTTGCTTCAAATCCAAATACCTGCTCAACATCTCTCCTTGGGTATGTAATGTGTATTTTCTCTCAAATATGCCTGAGAGAATTCCTGTTCTTTCCTCCCAAACCTGCATCTCCCACATTAAATCTGATCACAGTTAATGGTAACTCTTGCTTGGCTACGGTGCTCGGGAGTCACAGGAAATTCAGGAAGAGAACTGTAGGTGAGGTGCCATGCTTCAGAGAGTCAACCTCAGTTATCTAGAATGTTCACTTAAGGGAGCAGTTTAAGCCATTCCAATCAAATTCCTGAGGTTGTCTTTGAGTGAAACACCCCAGCTAGAACATCTATCTCTCCAAGCCTTTCCTTCATGCTCTGAACTTGCCTGAAGACTTGACACTTGGCTTAGCAAGAATCAAATCAGTACAGGGCAGTTCAGCATTCCCATTAGAGCTGAACCTGCCTTGCCAAGGGATGGAGAACGAGAGCCTAGGCTGAGATGCTACCATGCGCTCACTGCATTCAACATGCCTTTGGGCATCACCTACCACAAAGCATTTTGGGGACTGCTTTTTGGTGTCCCCCATGTTCTGCTGAAATAGCCTCTTTAATCATAAAACAGCAGGTGACAAAGACTAATCTTCCTCAGCAGAAACTCCAGGGTGTTTGGTGTGCTTCCCACCGTTGAAGCCATCATTGCACAGACACAAAATACACGAATGGGACCTGGGTATTTCCCTTGCAGCTACCAATGGGGACTGCCAGTGAGGGGGCTCTGATCAGAGATCCCACAGCAGAGCCTGTCAGGGAGACAACAGGGCCAGTGTTCAAGCATGTGCCTGCAAGGTCCTCACATGCCAGCCACTTTGACTTTGAGGTGACCTTTATGGTCTCTGTTAATATTTTACTTTCTGACTCCAAGAATGATGTTCTCTAAATAGGAAAGGTACAAGGCAAGCGCTTTGTATGGGTTAAATATTTCATACACATTTGCACCTTTAAACCTGTGAGGTGAACAGTACAACGGTCATTTTGCAGATGTGAAAATGGAAACGTGCAGAGGTGAAGGGACTGTCCAAGCTAAAACAAGATTTGTCAGGGTCTTTTCATAACTAAATCCAGTAGGAAAGTTGCCTCCTATGGAAAAAACTGCCTGGAAGCTTCAAACCCACACCTAGCCCACCCTGTTTCATGAAAGGAACGTGACTTCCAAAATACTCTAGCCTCTGAGAAGAGAGGTAACCTTTCACCAGTTGAGTTCCCAGTAATTCTGTTTCCCCGGTAATGGTGACTTGTACCCACAGTCTGATTACCTTCTGTTTCCCTTGGTCTCCCTGTCTGGGAGCCTATCTAAGGAAGGCAGCTCCAGCAAACTCAGGTCTGAGAAGGCCAAGAAGCTGAGTAGGACCAGGATGAAAAGGTTGTTCCTGCCCTGGCTACAGATCAGGCTTTTGGGTGAGGAAGATGACCTGAGCCTAAGAGGACTCTGGGGGAAATGAAGAGAAGGGTGACCACATGTTCCCTGAGAGAAAAAGTGTAGGATGGGCCTGGGTTCTAATCCTCTTGGTCTCTCTCATCCAAATGGGGGAAAGAAGCAGCTGTAGCCGCTGCAGCTTCAATTTTCTTGTCCTGCCAGATCTGCTTTCCCGCCTCCTTTCTTTCCACAGCATTTCATGGATTTCTATTCTATGTGGTGCTACAGAATAAGCATTCGACCCTAAGGTTGGTTTGAACCACAAGGTCGGTGGTTCAAAGTCACCAACTGCTCCTTGGAAATCTTATACAGGATTGCTATGGGTCAGAATCATCTCAACGTCACTTAACAATAACTATATACTAGGCTCTGGAGTCCTGGTGTGGTGCTGTGGGTTAATGCACCAGACTGCAAAGCCATTTGAACTGCAAGGTCAGTGGTTCAAGCTCACCAGTTGCTCCTTGGAAACCCTATACAGGGTCGCTATGGGTTGGAACCGACTCGATGGCACTTAACAACAACAACAACATACTAGGCTCTGAGTCAGGCTTCATGACTACAAAAAGAATGAAAAGTAATGCCTGTTTACTAAAGCTTCTGAATATTTGGTGCAGCACAAGGTCAGCAGTTCTAACGCAGCACTTGTTCCATGGGATAAAGATGAGACTGTCTGCGCCCATAAAGATTCATAGTCTCGGAAACCCTAAGGAGAAGTTCGACTCTGTCCTGTAGGGTTGCTGTGAGTTAGGCATTGACTCCAAGGCAGTGCAGAGGGGATATTTTCTTAAGTGAACAAAACAAGCTAAAAAAAGACAATGCCGTATTTGTGCACATGTATTATCTGGGTATGAGTTTACAACAGACACAAAAGCACACTGACTAGAACACTGGGAAGAGACACACTAATCTAATATCAGTTATTTAGTGGTGGTGGTATTTTTCTTTTTTTGAACTTTAGGCTTTTTTGTTTTCCAATTTCGTTTGCATTGCATTTTATTACTTTTGAAATTGAAAATCAATAATAATAGCTAACTTCTAGCAAGGCTTGCTATCTTGTCAGACATTCTTCTGATAGCTTTGCATAATTAAGTATTTTAATTTTTACAATAATCTATTAAATAGATCTTTTGTTACCCACATACTATAGACAAGGAACCAGAAGTACAGAGAAGTTAAAAAACTTGCCCAAGGTCACAC
>NW_006408544.1:11659569-11673613 GCF_000296735.1 Chrysochloris asiatica
CAGGGTCGCTATGAGTCGGAACCGACTCCATGGCACATGACAACAACAACAACAACCTCTGGTAAGGAGTCCTGGTGTGGCACTGCGGGCTAATACGTCAGACTGCAAAGTCTGTTTGAACTGCAAGGTCGGCGGTTCAAGCTCACCAGCTGTTCCTTGGAAACCCTATACGGGGTCACTATGGGTCAGAATCGACTCGACGGCACTTCACAACCACCTCTGGTAATGAGTCCTGGTGTGGTGCTGCAGGATAATGCAAGGTCGGAGGTTCAAACTCACCAGTAGTTCCTCGGAAACCCTAGACAGGATGGCTATGCGTCGGAACCAACTTGATGGCACCTAACAAAACACCACTACCTCTGTAAGGAGTCCTGGTGTGGCCCTGTAGGATAGTGCACTGGAATGAAAGGTTGGTTTTAACTGCAAGGTTAACAGTTCAAACCTACCAGCTGCTCCTCAGAAGCCCTAGAAAGGGTCACTATGAGTCGGAACCAACTCAAAGGCACTTAACAACCACGACGACCTCAGGTAAGGTGCTGCAGGGGTCTAGCAGATCTGTGCAGGATTCAGAGCTGTGAAGCTCTCCTGGGAAGACTTCCTACAGTAGTTGACAATGAAATGACTTTGAGGATGTTGTCACCAGCTAAAACAGACTTTTCAGGCAAAGGAAAGGCCTGAAGGTAGGGACAGTCTGGGGTATCCAGGGAATGCAGAGCCTGAACTCTGTCGGGTAGGGTGCTTTGTGTGGCGGAAGGTGTGCATGAGCGGGGGATGCTGGTGATTAGATGCCATATCACAAAGGGCTGTGGTTCTAGCGAAGAACTAAACTTTGTCCTATCATTGTTGGTAAGTGCCATCAAGTCAGTTCCAACCCGTAGCAACCCTGTGTAGGGTTTCCAAGAAGTGGCTGGTGGGTTTGAACCAAAAACTGTCCTCGCTGTCCAGCACTTTATCCTGTGGTGCCACATCAGGACTCCAGAACTTGTGCTAGAGCAGAACTTTGACCTGGAGCAGTGGAAATCCCTGGAAGGTTTCCCAGCAGGGTAGAGACTGACCAGAGTCAATTTAAGACTTCCATTCTTGGGGAAATTCCATTCATTATTTTTCCATCCCTTGGCTCCCTTCTCCCCTCCCCTTCCATGGGGAGCAAGTTGTCCAGGCGCTTTCATGTTTACTATATATATGATGCTCCAGGTCCTGCACTTGGTAGATCAGAAATGAATAAGATTGGATTCCCTTGCCCCCTTAAGGATTTTAGAGCCAGATATTGAAAAATTGTCAAAAGGTTCAATGTATGGAGCCTCTGAGCCTCCTTTAAGATCAGTGCAAACATCAGCTCCTTAGGAAAGGATGTTGAACATCCTTTCATACACATTCTTTATCTGTCATTGGGGCATTCTCCACTCTTGTGTCCTTGTCTATTTACCTGTTTGTAGCTCAAGCCCTGGACTCCTGGCATGGTGCTGTAGGATCAGCACTAGACTGCAAACCACAAGATCAGCAGTTCAAACCCACAAGCTGCTCCTTGGAAACCCTATGCAGGGTTGCTGTGAGTTGGAACCAATTTGATGGCACTTAACAACAACAATGACACCCCAAACCCCATCCCTGACTAGAGCTCTTCCACAGCAAGAACCTTGGGTTCTGGATTCCACAGGTCAGCATGGGCCTGGCCCTCAGCATGGGCCAGGCATCCACAAAGTTGCCTGAAGGATTTTGAAGGCTGGATTACACTCTTGAGGGTGCCTGTGTGTAACAGGGATCAGCAAAAGATAGACCTGCAGGTCAGAGATGCCAGAAAAGTCTACCGGGTGGAGGTAAGATTGGCTCGAGGCTTGAATGACTTTACATCAAACTGTCCAAGTATTTTGATAGACTCTCCTGGTTCTATTGAGTCTGTTGGTTCCCATGTGTTGGAGTTGATGGGCCCTAGTACCTCTGGCCTTCCCAGGAAAGCTATTAATCTTTGGTTTTCAAAAGCAGCTTGTCTTCTTCCAATCATGGGGAAAAGCATCAGGCATAGCTGTGTCTGGAAAGGTCTCATTCAACACCCAATCTGTCCTTACTAGTTAACAGGTCCAGACTGGTTTGCCCTAGTAACTTGTCCCTAAACTGGGCAAGTGCTTACTCTGGTGATTGCCTAGACCAGTATAGTACCCATTCACCAATTCATCCAGTCCCCAAACAAACCATGCTTTGTCTGCAATCATGCAACCTCTCTGTCCTTAGCATCCTTCCCCGAGCCTGTCTTGACCCTCCCTCCCACCACAACTGTTTCACAGAGGTCCTTGCTTCTGCTTTCCTGGATTCCTGAAGTTGTTGTTGTTGTTGTTGTTGTTAAATGCCATTGAGTCAGTTCTGACTCATAGCAACTCTGTATGGGGTTTCTGAGGAGTGGCTGGTCTTGAACCATTGACCTTGCAGTCCAGCACATTAACTCACAGCACCACACCAGGATTCCTGAAGTGATCTCCTACAACTCTGCTCCAATCCTCTACATTGAAGCCAGAATGCATTTTCTAAAGTGCAAATTGGATTACATGACTCTTTGCTGAAAACCTTTCCATTGCTCTCTAAGGTTTCTGAGGATCTGCTCCCTGCCTTACTCCCTAGCCTCATATTTCTGGACCACCTCCCTCTCTGCCTGGAACAATTGAAAACCATTTATACTGTTCCTTCATTTATTATGCTATTCAGGTTCCCAGCTTCTACCTTGAATCCCAAATACTTCAAGGCCTTCCTGCTCCTCAAGGAATCCACCACTCCCTTCTTAGAGATTCTAAAGAACACTGCAGTTTATAAGCTTCCTCTAATAGTTCTTCCTTAATTCACTCAACAAACCTGTATTGGGTATGTATTGTGCGCTAGGTTCTGTGTTAATCACACTCATAAATAGGACTCCTTCCAGTCTTTAAAACCACCCTGGGAATTAGAAACACAGGTTTTACAAGATTTGGCTCTTTTCTCCCTTTTTAGTCCCACCATTTACTGTTCTTTGGAAGAAGGAATCTGAATTTCTACCTCTGAAGGTTTTTGTTACTTAATGATGGATACAGAACCCTAAAAACAGACCAGGCACTGTTCTAAGTACTTGACATATAACAACTCATTTACCACCACAGGATGGTCTGAGAGGTTAAGGCCCTTGCTCCATATAGGGCCTGCATCAGGAAGCACTCAGTCGTTGTTGGCATCATCGGGAAATCACATCTGGACCGGCAGAGGCATGTGAGACGGAATATGCCAGGCACGTTCTAGGGATGGAGTGCAGACGAGCCTGGCTGGGGCTCAGGGCTCATGTTTAATAAAAGATTAATGAAATTGTCAAATTGACCTTGTCAGTGTCTGTTCAATCCAATTACGTGACTATGGCCCCCATGAATGGGGTTAAAACAGGAGTGCACATGAGACACACTGTGATAGAAACCCAGGGGCAGTGGAGGGAGGGAGACCATGGTTCCTGAGAAACCTGAAGGGCGGTTATTCCTGCAGATTGGCCTTGACAGATCCTTGGCCCATCTCAGAACTGTTTGCCATGTTCGGGAGCAACCCTCAGCTGTACACCTACTTCCCACCAGGCTGGGGCACTCAGTACCTTCAATGGATGCCACGCCATGCCAACCTATATCTTGGGCAGTGGGACACATGGTAAGCAAGACACAGTCCATGTCCTTAGGAGTCCATTGTCTGGTGAGCAAGACAGACACGGAAACAAAATCCACCAAATGTGAGCAGTGTTGTAACAGATGGCCACCCAAGGGAGGCACACTTAGATGACTATGGGGTTCATGGAGTTTCTGGAAAGGATGGTGTCTGAATTAAGATGGGCAGTAATGACAGGAGCCCAGAAAAGAGTTCTAGGAAGAGTGGGAGGGTGAAAAAAGGCTCCTCGGGGTTAGCCAAGGTTCAGACAAGAGAATCATGGCAGGGTCCACAAAGCCTGAATGGAGAAGACTGGGACTTGTGGTTGTTAGGTTCCATCGAGTCGGCACCGACCCATAGTGACCTTATGCACAGCAGAATGAAACACTGCCCAATCCTGGGCCAACCTCACTACAGTTGCCACACTTGAGTCCATCAATGCTGCCACCCGGCCAATCCATCTCGTTGGGGGTCTTCCTCTTTTTCTCTGACCCTCCATCTTACCAAGTCTATGGTAGCCTTTCCTAGGATTTTCCAACTGTTTGGCCCTTTACAGTTTACTGAGCTTTACTCACATGCCTTCAACAACTATCTTTACTAATGTTATTGTTAAGTGCCCTCGAGTCGGTTCTGACCCATAATGATCATATATAGGCTGAGGAATGGCTGGTGAGCTTGAACTGCCAACTTTGTGGTTCAAACTGACTTTAAAGTTCAGTGCATTAGCCCACAGTGCCACACCAGGACTCTTCACTACAGCTCTGTAAAATAGGTATCATCACCATTCTTATTTTACAGTTGAAGAAACTGAGTGTTAGGAGGGCCAAATTCCCTGCTCAAGGCTTATTCAGAATGGAGGTGGAACTCACACCTGATTTATTCTGAATGAAAATCCTATGTTCCATTCATTACCACATGGCTGCCTCTAACATAATGACATGGTAAAGTTGGAAATCTTGGCATAAGCAGTTGATAGAGATGGACAGATTCTGTCTTATTTGATCTAAAGACAGCTCTGCCAACTGCATCATTGTTATCATGGTCAAGTTGGTTCCAACTCATAGTGACCCTGTATAGAGTTTCCAAGAGCAACTGGTGGGTTTAAACTGCAGACCTTGCAATTACCAATTCAGGGCTCAAGTGCATTACTAGGGCTTAATGGGTCCCTCTTCTAACATGCTATTCACATTTGGATGTTGCTTTTAAACAATGTGATTCATGTTTAGCCAAAGATTCCTTTAAAAATGTATACTTCTTGATGATATCACCACAGTGCCACTGGACTGTGAACTACAAGGTTGGCGGTTCAAACCCACCAGCTGTTCCTCAGAAACCCTATACAGGGTATCTGTGAGTCAGAACCAATTCCACAGCACTTAACAACATCACAATAAATTGGGTGTTCAGTGGCTTCATGGGATAAGCACTGGACTGTGAACCACAAGGTCAGTGCTTGAGTCTACCAACTACTTCATGGGAGAAGGAGGAGATTTCCTGCTCCTATCTGTGTACTCAGCTTTTGATCCTTCTTATATGCCAAGCACACTTCAAGGCAATGCTTTTATGAAGCTTATATCCTGGTGTGACGCTGGGTTAAAGCACTGGACCATAGGTCGGTTTGTACCACAAGATCGGTGGTTCAAACTCACCAGCCACTCTTTGGAAACCCCATACAGGGTTGCTGTGAGTCAGGACCGACTCGATGGCACTTGACAACAACAGAAGGAAGGCAAAGATTAAAAATAGATAAGTTTTTATAAAAAGCATAGGAAACCCTATACAAGGTCACTATGAGTCGAAATGGACTGTAAGACGACACACAACAACAGTGATCCCAATGAATGACAGTCAAGCTGAATCAGGGTGTCAGCACCAAATCCTCCTCTCAAATCGCCGTGATTTTGCCTCCAAATATTTATTCTTTTCAGTCTGCCCCTATCCGTCTCACCATTTCAACAACCCTGCCTTTATCTCCTTACTTTCTCACATTTTTTTGCTAGAACCCTTAAGCCAGTCACCTGAGTGTCTTCCCCATCACAGTCTCACATCTATTTCATCACTTGCAATTCTGCCAGAGGGGTCCTTCTGAAACAGCAACCTGCCCAGGATATTCCTGGGCTCAGTACTCTCTAAGAACTCCCTGTTACCACCTCAAAGTGAAGTCAAGCTCCTTAACCTAGCCCACAAGATTCTAACCACCTTGCAGGCATCAGCAGGTTCTGCTAAGACCCCATACTCCACACCTTACAATGAACCTCTTACAGTGCCAAGAATACACTGAGCTCTTCCAGTCACTCATTCGTTTATTCACCCATTTGTTTGTTCAATTTTGACCCTTATTAGATGTGAGGCACATTTCTAGGCATTGCTCTTATGACACATTTAGAGAGGGGAGACAAGATAATATTAAAATAATGCACTTACATCTGGATGGGAGAAAAATAAAGCAGAGAAAGAGGACCAGAGGCCAACCTGGAGAAAGTGGGATAGAAGTTCTTTTTTGGGGTGGAAGAGGGAGACGTGAGCTCCCTCTTCTGAAGGAAGTGGGAGCAGCCATGCAGATGTGTGTAGGGAGAGCTTTCAAGAACAAACCTTAACTCAGGCCCTTCCTTCTGTCTGTATCACCTTCTGCCTCTCTTTGGAGCCAGCTCTCATCTGAGAATTGTTGCACAAAACAAAATCGTTGCCACTGAGATGACTGATTCATAGTGACCCTGGAGGTCAGAGTAGCACTACCCCATTGGGCTTTCAAGGCTGTAATCTTTACAGATGAGGTGGACTACCACACCCTTCTTCTGTGGTTAGCTGACAAGCACTTAAACGATGTGCCATTAGGCTCCTCTCTTATGATGTTCAAGTAAATTTAATCAATCTTGTTGTACCCCACACCGTGTCAGTCCTAGTCCTTTAACATTGAAGTATCTTCGTTTTTTGTTTTGTTTTGTTTTTCTCAGCTCCATTCATTCATTGGTGTAGTTTGTGCTCTATTATTAACCGAAAGATTGGGATCATGGGAGAAAGGACTGAGGATCTGCTTTTGTAAAGATTACAGGCAAGAAAATCTTACGAAGCACAGGTCAACTCTGTAACACATTGGGCCACCATGAGTTAGAAATGACTCAAAAAGCGACAAATTTGGTTTGGGGATCACTCATTCATTTATTGAGCCTACACTGCCTGAAGGGACAGTCCCTAGGCACCAGGCTCAGAGCTATGTCTTGAGATGCATCTGCTACCTCCCATGTCCCTTGCTCCATGAGCTACTGGAGGGTAGGGAGGGAGTCTGTCTGTTCCACCTCATTGTTCTGTGTTCTTGTACTAGTGTGATATTAGGCCCAGAATGGCTTCAGGTGAGTATTTGCTGAGTGAATAAACATTTGAGATCATTTTATTGAAATACTTCAGAGTAAATTTGGAGACAGGCATTCCTCTACTCAAGAGTAATTTAATAACCGCAAATGCCTTTAACACAGTGGGGAGAAAGAAAAAAAAAAAAAAAAAGAGGAGTGTGTTTCCCTTATTGCTGCTGTTCAAATAAATGCATTTTTAAAATAAAATGTCCCCACACAGCATATAGAATGTGGCCACATGATGAAATAAATAAGTATCTTGTGAAATTATGCATTACAAAGCAGACTTTTTCTGGTCTTTTGGTTATTAAATTTAATCACTTTTGAGCTGTGCCCCTACTCTTTTTCCTAGAGGCAGGTACGGTTTTGATTAAAATGTGGGCCCCAGAGCACTTTCACAGGGGAAGGCTGAGCTCCAACCCCAGAGGAACTGTAGTGGAGCAAGTAAATGGAATGATAGGGTCAAAGCAACAGCCACAATTTGTTTTTCACTTGATGGACGTGTTTATCTCCAGACAGAGTGCATGGCAGTCACGGGGCATATGGAAATCTTGCAATTAAGGCAATGTCTAATTAGAGGCTACATATTCAAAATACAAAGGAGGCTTCGACTGGCAGTCACTCTGGTAGCTTCTGAAACCTGATTATCCCACTCAAGTCCTTCCCTCAGTCACGCATTGACTGAATTATGTGCAGGAAAATCCATCTCATTGTCATTCAAGGGTTCTGTAGTCTAAGGGAACACCTCAGTCCATGGAGATGACCAAAGGCTTAGGAACCAAACAAAATTGGATTTGAATTCTGATCCTGCCCTTCAGCACTCCCTTTAGATAAAGCAATGAATTCAAATATAGCAGTGATCATGAGGGTGGCACAGAATCAGGAGACATTTTCCTCTATTATATGTAAGATTGCCATGGGTCTGAGCTGACTGGACAGCAGCAAAAGACAACAGCCTGAATCCCTCATCTTCAAAGTGGGGATAAGTATAAGCATTCCCAAGACTATAGGGGGACCAAGTAAAGTTCAAATTCTACCTCCATACCTGTTGAGTGACCCAAGTCACTTGTTTCTCTTGTTTGTAAGATAGAATAATAATAGTACCTGCTTCATGGGCGCTGTTTCACAGAACAGATGATGAATATCTAATACAAAGCATTTTAGATCAGTTTCTGGGATCTAAATTTAGTGCTCAGTTCATGTCTGTTACGGCTGTATATCAACCAGTCATAATTGATGTTCAAACCACATGCACATCAAAAATCAATAACTTTTTCATAGTCAGGTATGTGGTGGAATAGGCATGAGGCTTGCAATAACATGACATATTGTTCCCTGCCCCATTCAAAGGAGGAAAGAGAGCTGATGGTGTTTGTTTTTATGCTGAATTTCATTTACTTTATGTGCCAAGTGCTATACATGAATCAGCTCATTTCAACCTGACAGCAACTCTAAAGATACATCTTATTCTTATTGCTATCTTGCCAACCAGGACACTAAGGCTTAGAAGGGCTAGACACAGCTGGGGTCGTGCCTAGGTGTATGTGTGCAGTGGTAATGTGGTGGTCCGTGCTGATGGAGGCACCTGTATTTTACTGCTAAATGCCATTTCTGGAAGTTCTGGTTGTGATGAGCTGACTTTGGGAAAAGAAAAACGGTACTGAGTAGCTGTCTGCTTATTAACTCTAAATACAGCGATAAAACCGCAAGAATGACAACCAACTGCTGGTCACTAAGGTCTGACCAGACAACATCTTATTTACAGAATCCTGAATTCTGTTACCCTGAGAATAATCAAAGTGTTGCACCGAGATTAGAATGCCTTTTCCTGCTCAATTTTTCTTAGGGGCTGTGATGGTAAAGGTTTTGTGACAAGTTCTCTGGACCAGTATTCTCAGTGGTTACCAGTTAAGATATAGTTATCACTGCCATGATAAGCTCTAATATAGTACAGCCAACCCCATGATATTATTTGATGTGATAAGCCCTGAGCGGATGCAATTATTCTATGTTGTAAATCCTCACTTCTATAATGTTAATGAGGTCAGATGCAATCTACAGGATTGTATCTTGAGTGAATCTCATTGAGATATAAAAGGAGAAAAGTGGGCTGAACTCAAAGGCCCTACTATCTATCACCCAGCTAGAAGAGCCAGGAGTGGACCTGGGGTCCCTGGACTGTAAAGCTCCTAGATCCAAGGAAAGACTGATGTCAAGACACGTGGAGATCTCCAAGGAATGTAGGGTTTACAGATGCGGAAAAGGAGACAAGGACCTTTTTCCAGAGTCGGCACTCTGAATTTGTACTTTTAGTTTCCTAACTGTGAGAAAATAAAACGTCTGGCTGTCAAAGTCATCCACTTGTGGTATTTCTATTATAGCACCATTAAAGAATCAAGACAGGATTTCTAGAGTAAACAAGGAGAAATCAGTCCTGTTTCTGGCATCTTGCTTTGGAGAAGCATCCACAAGACACAGTCTAGATTGTAACAGTGGAGCAGGTAGTGGATCCAGAATATAAAGCAGGCAGTGAACTCAAGGTTCTGCAATGCATAGATTCATGCATTTATAAGCATTGATAACTCTAGGAGCACAGAATGTGGAGGAGAAGCCCTGACTTTTTACCTGGACTCGGTCTCAGAATGACCTGGATTTGAATCCTGATCCTCTAGCTTTCTGGCCTGGGCAAATAATCTAAGCTCTCTGGACTTCAGTGTTCTTATCAGAAATAACAACAATGAAGTCCACTCCCAAATATTTTTTTGATAATTAAATATATGAAGTGTAGATTCTGACATACAGAAAAAGCTTAACAAAAGTGAACTGAATGATTCCCTGATTTGGAGGTAGGGAAAGCACATGGGGAAGACACTGAGATGCTCCTGTTGATGACCCATCTCACTCTGCATGATGGTGGTAGTAGTGGTGGTGAGGTGCTGTGTGTAGGGTTTCTGAGGATGCTAATCTTTATGGGAGCAGAAAGCCTCATCTTTCTCCTGAGGAGCAACCGATAGATTTGAATTGCTGACCTTGCAGTTAGTAGCCCAACTCATAGACTGCTCCCTTCTCACTCTGAATAAGGACTCTAAACAAAATGTTCAAGATGAAAGAAAAAATTAATAAGACAAGCCACCTTAAAATCATAGTTTTAAACCCAGGGAGCCCAACCTAGCACCATAAATCTTGGTAAGGTCTATTTTGCTTTGGATCAGTCTCTCTAAGGGGCAATCTCACCACAAAGTCTCCATTTCCCTGTCCTCTTGGGTCCAGTGAAAGGTAGCAAGAGGCTGGGCTACAGAGTGTTAACTCCTATTCTCAACAAGAGATTGAAGCCAATGAGGCTTTCTGTTTAAATGGACTATAACCATCTCCCGAAGCTACTTAGCTTAGAAAAATGCGCGAGTCAGCAAACTGAAAATCATTTGAAGAGCCAATAGTAAAAAGAATTCCAGCCTCCCTCCTTTCTCCAGCAGTGTCAGCAGCTCTCATTTTTCATATCCAGAGTCAACTTGTGTCAATGTCAAGACATCTAACTCATGGTCATTAATACCAAGGCATTTAAACACAGGATTGGATTCCAGTACTGGTTCCTCCTAGTCACAATCATGCCATCTTGCGCAAATTACTCAACCTCTTTAAGTTAGTTTCCTCGTCTGTGAAATGTGAATGGTAACAGCATCTGCTTTATAGGGTTCTATGAGAACTCTAAAAAAAAAAAAAAGAACAGTATCTAGCACATAGTAAGTGCTCAATATATACTGCTGTGTTGCTAAGTGCCATTGAGTCGGTTCCGACTCACAGTGACTCTGAATAGGGGTTTCTGAGGAGCAGCTGGTGAGCTTGAACCACCAACCTTGGGTTCAAAATGACTTTGCAATCCAGAGCATTAACCCACACAAATAGAACTCACACTAATAAAATGGCCAAGTAGGTATCTACAAATCTCTGTAAACTGTCAGTATTAATTGTCAGAACCCTAGAAAACAGTCAAAGGATTAGAGAAACCAAGTAAACACTGAAACAAGAAAAAGGCAATTTAAAAATATTAGGAGAATCTTGTGGCATTTTATTTGCCCGCGTCCCACTCCCCTAACAGTGCTAGTTTTAAAGCATTCCTAGTGTGGCTTCCTGCTCTCTGGTTCCAGGGCAGGATGGACCTTATTCACAAAGAATTGGTGCAAAATGCTCGGTATCTGTTCTACCTATCTCAAAACTCACTTAAGGCAGAAAAGTGGGGACATTGCTTAAAAACATGATAAGGAAAACAATCAAACCATAGCCACACGGGCAAATTAGTAGTCAAGATATACAATAGACTGCTTAGAGTCTTGAAGAAAAACCAGAGAGACAGTTTATTTGGTAAATTGTTGTTACTGTTAATTAAGTGTTGTCAAATCGGTTCCGACTTACATGGATGTTGTACAGGGATTCCAAGAGGCAGTTGGTGGGTTTGAACAGTCTGTCTTGCAGTTCAAACCAACCTTGTGGTTCAGTGTTTATCCTACAGATCCACTCCAGAACTTAGGGTATTCAAAGGTACCTGTTTTATGGAGAAATTTAGAAAGCCCTAGTATAACCAGGGAGTCCTGGTATGGCGCTGTGGGTTCATGTGCCAGACTGCAAGGCCATTTGAACTGCAAGGTCGGAAGTTAAAGGTCACCAGCTGCTCCTCAGAAACCCTATACAGGTCACTATTGGTCAGAACCAACTTGACGGCCCTTAACAACAACAACAATAGTATAACCAGGGAAAGAAGTATGCTCAGAAAAGATCAGAAGAACACTGAGCTTTCAATACGAGACTGTTAACTGAAAGGTTAGCTGTTGAAACTTACCAGATGCTTCTCAGAAATCCTATTCAGGGCGGCTATGAGTTGGAAACACCTTGATAGCACTCAGCAACAAAAACAATATAGTATTTAGTAGAAGCCTTGGTATAATTGTTGAAGGAGTGAACCAACACAGAGCCAATCTGCAACAATAGGAGAATTTTGCTTTTGTTTTTCTTGTTTGTTTATCTTTGTTTTTGTTTCATTTTAGTTCATGGCAGTCAAAGAAATTTCTGTTACAACACAAACTGAACACACATGACAAATAATACATTATTTGCAAAAAAAAAAAAAAAAGCCACAAAACTAATGGACTATTTTTGTTGCTATTGTTAAGTGCTGTTGAGTCAGTTCTAACTTGTGGTTAGCAGTTCAGTACTTCTCCTAAAATACCACACCAGGACTCCAACCATGGACTGGCTTTCAACAATTTAAAAAAAAAAAAAAAAAAAGTGGAGTGGGGCAAACACTGGGGAAGGCTAAGAATGACCATATTGTAAATACTCAACTGTTCAGTTTTCAAACAACAAAAAAGTTGCAAGACACCAAAGAAACAGAAAAGGATGGCCTACTAAAGGGAGTAAGAAATACCAACAGAAATCATACCTGTGAAACACCCAAACACTGAACTTACAAGAAAAAAGGCATTAAGACAAACCTCTTAAATATGCTGAAAGAACTAAAGGAAAACAGAAAAAGAATGAAAGGAAATCAGGAATATGATGTATGAATTAAGTAAGAATATCAATAAAGCTATAGAAAGGTTAAAGGAAACCAAATGGAAATTCTAGAACTGAAAATTACAATAACTGAAATTAAAAACAAACAAAAAACAGATTTAAGCAGACAGAACAAAGAAGCAAAGAACTTGAAGATCAGACAACTGAAATGTCCCAGTTTGAGGAGGATAAAGAAAAAAGAATGAAGGGACCTATGAGATGACATCAAGTGTACTAACATATGTATTATGTTGTTGCTGTTGCTGTTGTTAAGTGTCATCAAATTGGTTTCAACTCAGTGACCCAGTATAGGGTTTCTATGGAGTGGCTGGTTAGCTTGAACCACTGACCTTGGGGTTCAAACCAACCTTGCAGTCCAGCGCATTAACCTGCAGTGATACACAGGCGTCACAAAGGGAGAAAGAAGCAGAAATAACATTTGAAAAAGAATGGTCCAAATCCCCTAATTAGCAAAAGCCACGGCATAATAAAAATACATCTAAGGTGACCAACAAATTCAAGTAAGATAAACACAAGGAGATTCATACTGAGACACTTCATGATCAAACTGGTGAAAGACAAAGAAGAGATTTTTGATAGCAGCAAGAGAGAAACAGCTTGCCATGTACAAGGCATCCTCAGTAACATTAATAGCCAATTTCTCATCAGAAGCCAAAAGATACTGATGGTCCTAGGCAGTGGGATGACATATGTAAAGTGCTAAAAAAGAAAAGATAAATACTGTCAGCCAAGAATTCTATATCCAGCAAAACTGTCATTTAAAAATGAGGATGAAATAACATTTCCAAATAAACAAAAGCTGAGGAAACACATTACAACTAGAACTGCCTACAAGAAATGCTAAAGGGTGAGAGTCCATCATACTGAAATAAAAGTAGATTAGTAGCTCAAAGCTGCATGATGAAATAAAGATCTCTTGTGGCGCTGTGGGTTAATGCATTGGATTGCAAAGCCATTTGAACTGCAAGGTTGGTGGTTCAAGCTCCCCAGCTGCTCCTTGGAAACCCTATACAGGATTGCTATAGGTTAGAATCGACTTGACAGCACTTAACAACAATAAGTATAGTTAATGACACAGACAAATGCAATAACTAGCATTATTTTACTTTTGGTGTGCCACTCTACTTTTTATACACTTCACTTTTTATATCCTACACGATTTAAAAGACAAGCAAAAACATTACATACATTTATGCAAATGTGCCTACAATATATAAAGATGCAGTTTTGTAATAACAACAAAGGAGGAAAGAAATTTTGTATAGGAGCAGAGTTTCATATGTTATTTAAGTTAAGTAGGTATCAATTGCAACTAGAATGTTATAAAAATAAAATGTTAAATGTAATCAACTGGGAACCAGAAATAAAATGTCTTTAAAACTATATACACTGGATTTTCAGAAGCTAGTCAAAGCATTGCAGTGCCTAGCCCTCAAACGTGCCATGTGCCTTTGCTCTCAGGTCAAGAATCACTGCGCAAACAG
>NW_006408544.1:11676341-11755026 GCF_000296735.1 Chrysochloris asiatica
TGTTGAATGTGAAACTGATGATGTGCCCTGTAAACTTTCACTCAATCCACAATAAAAACCTTAAATTAAAAAAAACAAAAACTATATACACTGAAGAAAATGAGAAGGGAATCAAAATGTTTCCTTAGAATGAAAATAAAATAAAATAAACACAAAATAAGGAAGTAATAGAGGAAAAAAGGTATAAAACAAACAAAAAGCAAATAGCAAAATTCTTTCTAGTCAATAATTACTTTATTACTTTAAATACAAATGGATTAATTCTCCAATTAAGATATGTCTTTCAATATATACCACCTGAATTTTGAGACCATCTCAAGAATAGATTTGACTCACTGGACACTAATGACAGAAGACCAGACGAGTTATGGAATGACATCAAGAATATCATATATGAAGAAATCAGAAGGCCATTATAAATATAGGAAAGAAAGAAAAGACCAAATGGATGTCAGAAGAGTTTCTAAAACTTGATTTTGAATATAGAACACCTAAAATTTAAGGTAGAAATGATGAAGCAAAAAAGCTGAACAGCAGATTTCACAAGGAAGCTAGTGAAGACAAAGTATGGAATGTGCGAAGACCTAGGTATAGAAAACCAAAGAGGAAGAACATTAAGCACTTCTCAAGCTGTAAAAATGAAGAAAAATTCAAATCTCAAGTTGTATTATTGAAGGACTCTATGGGCAAAATCTTTAACTATGCAGGAAATATTAAAAAAATATATATGGAAGAAATGTACAGTCACTGCATGAAAAGAATTGGTCAAGGCTCAACTATTTCAGGAAATGTGTTGTTGTTAAGTGCCATAAAGTCAGTTCCGACTGATAGCAACCCTGTATAGGGTGTCCAAGGGGCAGCTGGTATATTTGAATCGCTGACCTTGTGGTTCAAACCGACCTTACAGTCCAGTGTTTACCCTACAGAGTCAATAGCATATGATAAAGAATGGATAGAAATGAAAGAAGAAGTCCAAGTTGTGCTGAAGGCATTGGTGAAAAGCAAGACTCCAGGAGTTGACAGAATATCAATTGAAAATAAACCGAAGATATGCTTTACATATTTGTCTTTGCCAAGAAATTTGCAAGACAGTTACCTGGCCAACTCAGAGGAAGAGGTCCATATTTGTGCCCATTCCAAAGAAAGGTGACCCAACAGAATGTGGAAATTATCCAACAAAACTATTGATGTCACATGAAAGTAAAATTTTGCTGGATATAATGCAAAAAATAGTTTCAGCATACATAGACAAGGAATTTCCAAAAAGTCAAGCTGGATTCAGAAAAGGATATGAAACAAGAGATATCCTGACTGGTGTCAGATGACTCTTGACAGAAAATACAGAACACCAGAAAGACGTTTACCTGTGTTTTATTACACAGCTAATATACACAGTCATGTGTTGTTGTTAAGCACGATCAAGTCAGTTCTGACTCATAGCAACCCTGTATAGGGCTTCTGAGGCTTTAAATCTTTGTGGGAGCAGAAAGTTTTATCTTTCTCCCATGGAGCAGTTGTTAGCTTCAAACCACCAACCTTGTGGTTCACAATCTGACACTTATCATATGGAGTCGCCATGCTCCAACGTGACTGTGTGAATCATAATAAATTACGAAAACTATTGCTAAGAATGCGAATTCCAGAACACTTAATTGTGCTCATGCAGAACCAAGAGGTAGTTGTTCAAACAGAACAAGAGGATATTTGTTATTGTTAAGTGTCATTGAGTCAGTTCCAATTTATAACTACCCTGTATAGGGTTTCCAAGGAGCAGCTGCTGGGTTTGAACAGTCAACCTTGCAGTTAGCAGTGTTGTGTTGATCCTCCAGTGCCACACTAGGATTCCCTGGTTTTAAAATAGGAAATGTGAGGATGGGGCAGAACCAAGCATTGTTTCATTATGTTGTGCTGAGTAAGAACTCACAATGAGTCAGAACTGACTCCAAGGCACCTAGTAACAACAACAACATCCTTTCACCATATTTATTCAATCCAAGAAGCTGGGCTACATGAAGAAGAACACAGCAGTAGCATTGGAGGAAGATTCATTAACAATCTGCAATTTGCAGATAACACAACCTTGCTGAAAACAGAGAGGAGTTGAAATACTTGCTAACGAAGATTTAAAAACAAAACAAAACACATCTTACAGCATGGATTACACCTCAGTGATAAAAAAATATATATATCTCACAACTGGACCAATAAACATCAGCATAAGCAAAGAAAAGATTGAGTTGTCAAGGATTCCATTTTACTTGGAGCCACAATTAGTGCTTATGAAAGCAACTGTTAAGAAATCAAATGATCTATTGCACTGGGCAAATCTGCTGCAAAAGACCTCTTTAAAGTGTTAAAGATCAAAGATGTCACTTTTTAAGACTAAGGGTCACCTGAACCAAGCCATGATATTTTCAGTCATCTCATATGCATTCAAAAGCTGAACAATAAATAAGGAAGACTGAAATCAAATTGATGCCTTTGAATTATGGTGTTGATGAAGAATATTGGCTATTCCACGGACTGCAAGAAGAGCTAATGAATCTGTCTTGGAAGATGTGTAGCCAGAATGCTTGGAGACTTCAATGCATCACTTTTAAAAATAGATAGAACATTAGAACATCTACACAAAAAATTATTAAAGAAATAGAGAACTTGAACAATACTACAAACACGAGGGGGCTTCCAAAAGTTTGTTAGCTCATGCAGTCTACCACCATTTCTGGGAGACAGGCAGAGTCAGGACTGCCATCCCATTTTACACATGGCAAAGTGTGTCCTACCTCTATGGGACTCACCTGCAAACTCCCACAGCAGTTTGGAAGTAGGGATGGCAGTGGCTGCATCTGTTTAACCTTCTGCCTGTCTACCCTAGCTTCTTCTGTGAAAAGCCAAGTGGGTTATCTGCTAGTCACGGTTCATTAGTTTAAATCACTAAGATGTAATTACATACCTCTTATCATCATTATAATATGGGACGGCAGCATTGTATGAGCAGTTATTTTCCAAGTATGATCCCTGGACCAGCAGCATCAGCATCATTTGAGGACCCAATGAAAATGCAAATTTTTGAGCTACCACACTGAGAAACTCTAGGAGTTGGGCCCACAATTTGTGTTTTAGAAAATCCTCAAGGTGATTCTGAAGTTAGCTAAAGGTGAACAGCTATTGATGTAGAGGAGTCAGAAAAATTCATTGCCAACTCAGACTTATATCAACAGAGTATAAGGACCACTCTGCCCCAAACAGTTTCCAAGGCTGTAAATCTTTACAGAAGCTGACTGGCCACCATTTTCTTCTTTGGAGTGACTGGTGGGTTTGACCTGACATTTTGGCTAGCAGCTGAGTGCTTAACCAGTGTTCTATCAGGGCTTCAGATATAGGAAAACCAAACCAAAACCCCACTGCTCAAGTCCGTTTTGACTCATAGCGACTCATATTAGGCTCCCAAGGCTATAAATCTTTAGGGGAGCAGACAACTTCATTTTCTCCCACAGAACAGCTGGTGGGTTTGTAGTTTGTGACATTGTAGTTAGCAGCCCAGTGTTTATCCCACCTAGGTTCCTGATACAGAAAACAGAGGAAATAGCTCTGCTAGAGTAGTGGTTATGAGCTGGGCTACTAATCTCACAGTCAGTGGTTCGAAACTACCAGTGGTTCAGCAGAAGAAAAATGAGGCTTTCCGCTCCCATAAAGATTTACAGCCTTGGCAGCCCTGTGCAGCATTGCTATGAGTCAGAACCCACTCCGTGGCACATATCCAGCACCGCTACCACCAGATCTGCATCAGGAAAAGTAGGTTAAAGTTTCAGCCAGTTCTGTGTACATCATGATTACCACATTACTATCCTCTCTAGTGTCCAGTTTTCTTACCAACAAAATAAAGATACATCATAGAATGGCTATGAAGAACAAAAAATCATTATGATTTTTAGTCAACATGATCATAATAAAGACATTCATTTACTCTTTCAACATTTACCAAGCAACTAGTCAGTTAGACTCATAGCAATGCTGTACAGGGTTGCCAAGGCTGTAAATCTTTATGGGAGCAGAAAGCTTCATTTTTCTTCTGCTGAACCACTGGTAGCGTCTTCACTTGGAAGAGACAGTATAAGTGCCAGTAGATGATAGAGTAGGCAATCATTTGCCACAATTCGGACTCATGGCAACCCCATGTGTGTCAAAATAGAAGTGTACACCACTGGATTTCAACAGCTGAGTTTTCATTTTATACAAAATAGGTGGTCAGGAAATATGAGTTTTCTTCCTTATGAAAGTGTAAGCTCCTGGAAGTCAAGGAGGAGGAAAACATTCCTGCATTCTCCTCAATGTCTAGAGGAATACCTGACACAGGCTAGAGATTCAGCAGGTTTAAGATAAATGGATGGAAGGGTGGACAAACAGACAAATGATTTTCACACAACCATTCTCCTCCTTTAGGTGCCAGCTCACATGTGATATCCTCCGAGACTTTCCCTACCACACCTAGTTGTAGATACCAGAATAATCTGGCTTGTAGAATAATAATGGAGGAGCTCTGGTGGAGCTATAGGATAAGAACTGGACTGCTAATCACAAGGTCAGCAGTTCAAACCCACCAGCCATTCTGAGGGAGAGAGAGATGTGGCTATCTGCTCCTGTAAAGATTTACAGTCTAAGAAACACTATGAATTGGAATTGACTCGATGGCAGTGGATTTTTCGTTTGCTTTTGTTTTGATTTAGTGACTACAAGAAGACCCTCTGTGAAGGGACACATGTCTTACCCTTTACCTTTGTTATCGAACTGAATGTTACTACTGTCAACTTGATGAAGATACAAAGGACCAGATTTACATATCAGAAAACTAGAAGAGAGAGAGATATCATAAAATAAAACTTCAAAAGAATCTCAAATGCCCAAAGGTATGAATAGGCAATTCACATAGGAAGATAATGAAAACAATGCTTCTGTATGGGTAGTCAAAGAAATGCAAATAAAGGCAAACTTGAAGTGCCATTTTATAGAAAGCTAATTCAACATTGTTATTTTTTAAAATTCTAAATACTGCCAAAGCTGTGGGGAAACTGGCACATACGCGTCTACATTGCTTGAGACATGGTATTAGCCTTTTGGAAAGCAATATTAACAACATATGGAAAGGACTATAAAAATGTTCTTACCCTTTAACCCACTTAACTCAATCCTGGGAATTTACTCCAAGAAACAAATCAACAGAAGGGAAAGCAACGATAAACAATCTTACCTTTAATAGCAAGAAAATAGAGACAATAAAATGTACAGCAAAATGATAAGAGATTACTTATGGCCTACTGCTGGGAAGGACATTACAACCGTAGTTAGGAAAATCAGGAGGCAGAGAGGAAATGTTTGCCAGATGATGTTCAAGGAACAAGGCAGAATGCAGATGCACCTTGGAGGCCCATTGACGTGGCTGTGAACAAAGAGGTCCAGCACTTGGACAGACAAAAGGGACTGTGCAGTTGGGCTGAACTCTTGGGATTATGGCTGGGTTTTCTTTGTTGGCTTTGGCTGTCTTCAAATTTTATTTTGTGTTTTAAACAGAAATGGAAAAGAAGATCTCAACCAGCTGGAATGTTGGGCTGAAACCAATAAGATGAAATGGAATAAGGATGAATGCAAAAGCTCTGTATTTCATTTAAGAAATAAATTGGAGAAATTCATACATTGAGGCAAAGATGGGGAAACTATTAAGATGAAAAAGGGGTAGAAAAGGAGACAAAAGAAACTTACATTTACAGAAGGGTAGAACTGGAGCAGAATGGGGCTAATAGAACTTGACACAGTAGCAGGGCTGTACAATTTACCTTTAACAACGACAGAACAAACAACTCAACAAAGGTCCTAGAATCTAATAATTAGTGAAGCCAGGATTTGAATTCAGAATGCATTTCTCAGACTCAACGTCTGTGCTCTTTCACCTATAAACACAGTGAACTAATGGGACAAGTATTGTGTTAGATGAAAAGTGGGAATAGGGGAGTGTTCAGAAATAATAAACACAATATAAGCCCACTTTATAATGTCATTACTAAGGAGACAAGCTCAAAGTTAGGTCACATTAATAGAGCTAACAATCCTAAAGAGTTGACAATTCTGTTGTTGTTGTTAAGTGATGTTGAGTCAATTTCAACTCTAAGTGACCCTGTACAGGGTTAGGAGGAGTGGATGGTGAGTTTGAACACTGACCTTTTGGCTCAAACTGACCTTTCGGTCCATTGCTTATCCTACAGGGTCACACCAGGACTGGCAATCATAATGAGGTGACAATCCTGCTCTAGTTTGTGCTAATCAGACTCTTCCTGGAGTATACTGTTCACTTCTAAGTTCTACCTTTAGGGCACTTCCATAAAAGAGCAACCTGGATTGTCAGAGTTCTCCAGACTAGGGAGCTAAGAGATCATGAATGCCTGGGTGCGCTACTCACATTATTTTACCATGGTGAGTTAAAAAGTATCCTCACTCTGGTTATATTAAAATGCCCATCCACATCCACAGCTGATGACAACATTGAGCATGTACGTGAAATGATTCTGTTGAATAGATGAGTGACAGTGGATTATGTGGTAAATCATTTGCAAATCAGCCATGGCTCTGCCTATGCAATAATCTATGACAGACTTGGGTTTTGAAAAAGTTTGTGTAAGATGTGTACCAAAACAACTCACAGAAGAGCATAAACAAAAGCGTTTCAACATCTGCAAACAAAATTTGAAGCTGTGCTTGAAGGGAGATTAAAGTTTCTTTTTAAAAAAATCGTTAACTGGTGATGAGACATGGATTCATCACCACAAGCCTGAGAGTAAATGGCAGAATATGGAATGGAAACAGCCTCAATTGCCAACCAAGGAAAAGTTCAAAAGTCAACCCTCATCTACCGGTGAGTGGAAGTGGGGGAAAGGCAGTAATGACTATATGGGCTGAGTTCAACCATGCTCCATAGACCTCTGTCAACCTAGAGATGAAAGAGAGAAGAGAAAGGGCTGGTTGGTCTGAAATATGGTGAGACCTGGGGACTCCTAAGCCTATGGGCAAGGACATAGCCACAGAGGGCTAGAGCTGAGAGTGAAGCATCCATCAAGTGAGGGGAGATGCACAAGAATGCCCAAACTTGCAGATAGTACCCATTTGACCTAGCTTTGATGGTCTGATGTTCACAACTCGACTAGAAAAAGATATAAAATGTAACAAAGGAAAGAAGTGTAATTTGCAATAATTTGATAAACTTGACCTATACTTATGGATGTAGTAGCTTAAAATACCAACTGAGAAGGAAGGAGTCTTCATCCTATCCCCTCTGTATACAGAGTTGATAGGGACAGGCAACTTAGACATTGGCTACCTGAATCGGGGGAGAGAGGGAGCTATAAAGGCACAAAGTGACTGGCTTACAAGTTTTCAAGAGGGAGTTGAGTTTCAGAGTGTGGGGGGAAGGTAGAATCCTTACTCAATAGTTTTCCTCTTGTCTAGATGAGTCTGGTGAAAGGAGATGGGGATAAGATTCTTATGTTTCAATAGTGAGTAATTGTTACCATGACTAACTGTGAATGTCACAACTGTAAAGGTAGAAGTTTTGTAACATAAAGAGGGGAGTCATTAATCTTACATTCCAGGAACAGAGGACCCTAGAACCATCAAAGAAGAAGAGCATGAGTGGAATGTGGAAACCTCTCCAGAGAAGCAGCAATACCAGAGATGGAGGCAGAGATGATGACATGGAGAGATAGAGCAACTGAGGACTCTAGACTCTTGGAAAGAGAAAGGCTGTGTGCTGGCAGCCAGGAGGCAGACTTGCAGAATGTGCCCTTTAGTTGTTTAAATGCTTATATATTCCTGAGTGTTTTCGTGTACATCCAAACAAAAAACAGAGGGAATAGAAGCGAATACTGTTGAATGCATGGAGGGGACTGTAATCATTGCAATGAAACAAAATGCGATAAGGTGAGTATAAAACTGATGTTCTCCCATGCAAACTATCACTCAATTCACAATAAAAACTTAAAAAAAAAAAAAAGTCAACCATCAGCTGGAAAATTAATGCTTACAGTTTTCTGGGATTCTCAATGGCCAGTATTGGAAACTATCAGGAAAAAATCAACAATCTACGGTACTCATTACAGTGAGATGTTCACTAGAGAGCTGAAGCCTAAACTTCAGAATCAGCTCAGAGAATTGCTATCTAAGGGTGTTTTGATCTTGCATGACAATGCATGTCCACACACTGTTGATACTCTGCAAATTTTGTTTTGAGGTGGTAAAGCATCCTTCCTATAGTCCTGATCTTGTTGCATCAGACTTTCACCTGTTTGGCCCTCTGAAAGCAGCCCTTTGGGGACAAAAATACACCTCTGATGAAGAAGTGAAGACAGTGGTGTATTTGTGGCTTGCAGCTCAGCCTCAAACATTTTTTAATAAGGTAATATAATATGAAAGCTGGTTGACATATGGACAAAGTGTATTGAAAAACAAGGAGATTATGTTGAAAAATTATACATTTGTCTTTTCTAAAAATCTATTAAAATAAAGTCTACAACCAGAGTACAGATAATTTTTGACTCCCCTTTTTACTTAACCCTTGACATATCCTGTCAGGTAGGCATTACTATTCCTATTTTTAAAATGAGAAACTGAAGCTGAAACAGGTTAAGAACTTATTCAGAGGTTAAGACATTAATGTTAGAGTCCGGATTTGGACAAAACGTTGTCTAAATCCAGAGCTCCCGCTCTTCCTCATTCAGCCTCCCTCACATGAGCAATAATGGAGTAGAATTTGAGGTATTTACTTATTTGGTAAAAAGACATGATAGCCACCTCCAATTGTGAAAGAGTTGTCAGAAGTTGTAGTCTGTGTGACTTCAGAAAGAAGAATTTTAATGAGTTTAGGAATTACAAGAAAGTAGATTTTAAGCTTAATAAAAGAGCCTTTTGGCAATAATAGGATGGATTCTTTGGTAAGAGATGAATTCCCCATGCCTGTATGCATGACTTTACAGTCTGTAAAGTCATTTGCTTATAATCATCTGGACAGAGGACCTAAAGTTCACTTTTGGCTTTTAGATTCCATGAACCTTTGAAGCTTCCTGGTAGAAACAGATCAATCCCTTCAAAAGAAGTGATAGAAATATGTTGGTACATCTATTTGCAGATATAAAAGCAAACATTACATGCCAAAGTAAACACACTGGTCCATGAGAAGAGTAAACACAGAAGATGAAATAGACTCTGATAGAAAATGCTTACAACTTGAACAGAAAGAACCAAACTCTGGAGAAATGTATACTCTGTCATAATCAGAGAAAATGTAACAAGGTATTCTTTTTCACCTATCAAGTTGGCAAAATAAGTGTTTTAAATGGTCACATCTATTATTGGCAAGAGTGCAATGGAACAGCATTCTTAAATTTACACTCTGACAATATTCATCAATAATGATAATAATTATGTCAAAAAATAATAATATTTTTTTGAGCCAGGTGAAACAACACTAAGAAAACAATACAAAATATAAAGAGAAAAATTATGAACAAATATTATCATCTGAATTTTATTTATAAACAATCTACATATCTAGAGTAGGGAAAATTGGATGCATATATGGGTGGCTTGGGTGGGGACTGAAGGGACCTGGGATGGGGAGGGGAAGTCTAGTCGTGATATACAGGGGAAATCCCCCAAATACTGTGTGATAAGCACAGAAATTCTAGAGGGCAAGGCAGGCATGGAAGCTGGAGTCACTGTATAAGATTTCAGGAGAGGGTTGACACAGATAGGGGCACACTCAGTGAGGACTGAACAGGTGTGGGAGGGGAAAGGAGAGAAATTCCAGTATTAACACTGACAGCTATTTATCTGCTCACGAACATTCAATAATCTAGGTATTTCCTCCATTTTATAGACAAAGAAGCTGATGTTAAGACAGCTGAAGTAACATGCTTCAAGTTAGGTAGTAAGTCCTAGAGCTGAGAATTGAGCCTGAATGCATCTATCTATCGTTTAAACTCAAGTTCACACTACCACCAGTACACAGCAAAGTCTTTGGTGGACTTTTAAAACTGTAGGTAAACCCCACCATGAGGGCCTGGACAGCTGATCATATGTTTTAGCAAATTATTTCTCAATGTCCATCCACTAGATGGATGTTCGAATTGATAACTATGAATTTCCTGTAGCAACAGGTAAACATGTTAAATGAAAAAGAAAAATACAGACCTTCTCATACGTCATGATCACAGGAATATCAAATATATATTTTAAATATTTTTTAGAAGAATACAAGAAATATACCATAATGCTTGTTGCTGTCCTTAAGTGCCATCGAGTCAGTTCTGACTCATAGAGACCTATGCACAACAAAATGAAGCACTGCCTGATCCTGCACCATACTCGAAATTGTGTTTGCACTTGAGCCTATTACTGCTGCCACTGGGCCAATACACCTCACTGGGAGTCTGCCTCATTTTCACTGACCCTCCATTTTACCAAGAATGATGTCCTTCTCCAGGGACTGAAGAAGTACCCATAAAGTCTTGCTATCCTAGCTTCTAAGGAGCATTCTGGCTGTGCTTCATCCAATACAGATTTGTTTCTTCTTCTGGCAGTCTATGGTACTTGCAATATTCTCTATTACCACAACCCAAATGCATCAATTCTTCTATGATCTTTCTTATTCACTGTTGCACTTTCACATGCATATGAGGCTATTGAAAATACCATTATCTTGGGTCAAGTGCACCTTAATCCTCAAACTGACTTCTTTGCTTTTGAACACTTTAAAGAGGTCTTGTGTAGCAGATTTGCCTAATGCAATATTGCTGGGAACAGCATACGCAAGCACTGAGAAGCTGTGGCCCTGTGACAAGATGGATGAAAATCCAATCCCAGGGCCCTCCTCAGAATTGTGAGCCATGGACCCTGAGGGCCAAGGAAGTGACCCCCTGAAGTCCTGGGTTCATAGGTTTTTGTGAACTTACTGGTGGGCTACCTCTGTATAATTTTCTTTGGTCTTATTGTTCATTCTATGCTTCTAACTCCAGTAATTGTAGCTTCTGAGAAAATGGTTTCTTATGTGCCTCTCTTAATGTCTCCACTGTGTTGGCAGTGTGTAGGGTCCTGGGAACAAATCTTTTTGAGGAACAAGCAATAGCCACCTGGGAAGCATGTCAGAACTGCATCTTGATATTAACTTGAAGCATGAGCCTTTGATGTCCATATACAACAATGGGACCAAAACCCCTCTAAAGCCGAGACAGTAAAAAGTCTCCTCAGAGAACTCAGAAAGGCCAGGAACAGGTATATTGGGAGTATTAATTAGAGGACAATCATGGCAGCACCCTCAAACCGCCTCTGGGTATAATCAGTTTATCCCAGATGCTCTCCTTCCTCCTGGAAGTATATGGAAATGTGATGTAGCATTTAGATGTAGAATTCAGAAAGAAGAAAAGGAATGTGGAAGCGAGACCTCACCTTCTTAGAAAGGTTGAGACTCCTCTCTCATCTTCCCTGGAATTGTAAGAGTAAAGAAGAAAGAATTATTAGTTGATAAATGAAGACAGGTATCTGAGATCTTGCTCACAAACAAAAGCATGAGCTTTTGTTTGCAAAGTATACAAAGACAGTTTGACTCCCTTCAAAAACCTTACTTTAAGCCTTCTATGACCTTTTAAATCTTTTTCACCTTTACCCATTAGAGATTAAGTGCTAAAAGTATGTTAAGTATCCTTGAGACAATTGTGATGTATATTTTAAAATTTGTTCCTGTGAATCATTGTGTCCTGTTATGAATGATTAATCACATTTCAGTTCTGTATTCTATCTTATCTGAATAATCACATCCTTCGTTTGTGAAAAATCCCTCCTTGAAAAAAGAAAATAAAAGACTGAGGTAGAGTGAGTGCTGCATGCATGCAATGCAAGGCAATGCAATGTTTGCAGAAGGCCAGCTTGCCTGTCAGCTTGCATCAAATTTGTGTGTCTGTCTTCTTTGTGTCTATTTCATCTCTCTCTTTTGCCACCAGATCTCCTTACTTCGTGAAACCCACTCTCCTGTCGAGGCGGGACCCCGACACAATATGCTGTTTAATTTCTTGACTGCTGCTTCCATTAGTGTTGATAGTGGATACAAGCAGAATGAAGTCTTTGATAGCTTCAATGTTTTCTGTACTTATCATGGTGTTATAGTGCTCAAGTGGTGATGATTTTATATTTCTTTACATTGAGGTGCAATCCATACTGAAGGCTTAGATCTCCATCAGTTAGTATTTTAAGTCCTCTTCAATTCCAGCAAGCAATGCTGTATCATCCACATGTTGCAGGTTGTTAATGAGTCTTCCTCCAATCCTGATTCCATGTTCTTCTTCGTATAAATCCACTTCCTGAGATTATTTGCTCAGTATACAGACTAAGTATTGTGAAAGAATACAGTCCTGGTACACATTTTTCCTGATTTTAAACCCTTCAGTATCTCTTTGTTCTGTTTGAACAAATACCTCTTAGTTTATATATAGGTTCCTCATGAGCACAATTAAGTATTCTGGAACATCCATTCTTCACAATGTTATCCACAGCTCGTCATTATCCACATAGTCAAAAACCTTTGCATAGTCAATAAAACACAAAAGAGCATCTTTCTGGTATTTTCTGTTTTCAGCTAATATCCATCTGATGTAAGCAATGATAACTCTAGTTCAATGTCCTCTTGTGAATCTGATTTTAAATTATGGAATTTCTCGGTCGATGTACTGCTTCTGCCATTTAAAAATTATTTATCTGGAGCACAATTTTACTTGCATGTGATTTTAATGATATTGTTTGATAATTTCCATATGATTGAGTCTCCTTTCTGTGGAATGGGCACAAATACGGATTTCTTACAATTAGTTAACCATGTAGCAGTCTTGTAAATTTCTTTGCATAGATGAATGAGTGCTTCCAGTGCTTCATCAGGTTTTGAAAGACATCAATTTAAATTCTATCCATTCCTAGATCTTTGTTTTCACTAATGTCTCAGCGCAGTGTTGACTATTTCCTTCATTACCATTGGTTCTTGATCATATGCTACCTCTTGAAATGGTTGCGCATCATCCATTTCTTTTTGGTACAGTGATTCTACATTTTCCTTCAATTTTCTTTTGATGCTTTCCTCATCATTCACTATTTTCCCATAGAATCCTTCACTATTGCAACCCAAGCCTTTATTTATTTTTTTTCTATTTGGGAAGTTCGAGAAATGTTGAGTGTGTTCTTCCCTTTTGGTTTTCTCAAGGTCTTTGCACATTTCACTATACTTGACTTTGCCTACTGAGCTGCCCTTTGAACTTTTCTGTTCAGCTCTTTTACTTCATCATGTCTTCCAACTACTACATTGTTTCAGTCTCTTCTGACATCCTTTTTGATCTTTCCTTTCTCTCCTCTCTTTTGAATGTTTTTTTTTTCTGTATAATGTTCTTGATGTCATCCCACACCTCTTCTTGTCTTCAGTCATTAGTGCCTAATGCATCAAATCTGTTCTTGAGATGGTCTCTATATTCTGATGAGATATGTTCAAGGTCATATTTTGGCTCTTATAAACTTGTTTTCATTTTCCTCAGCTTCATTCTGAACTTGCATATGAGCAATTGATGCACAGTCTGCCTCTAACCTTGTTTTGGTTGATGATATTGCATTTTTACACTGTCTTTTACCACAGATATAGTCAATTTGATTATGTTAGATTCACGTGTATTCAACATTTTATGTTGAATAAAAAAGGCATTTGCTGTGAATAAGTCATTTGTCTTGCAAATTGTGATCATGTGATCCCCAGAATCATTTCTATCACCAAGGCCATATTTTCCAACTACTGATCCTTCCTCTATGTTTCCAACATTTGCATTATAGTGACCAGTAATGATCAATACATCTTGATTACATGTTTGATCAGTTTCAGACTGAAGAAGTTGGTAGAATTCTTCAATGAATCATCACTGACTTTAGTGGTTGGTGTGCAAATCTTAATAATAGTGGTGATTACTGATCTTCCTTGTAGGTGTATGGACAATATCCTATCATAGACAGCACTGTATTTCAAGATGGATACTGAAATCTTGAAATGTTCCTTTTGCAGATGTATGCAGCTTACTATGTTGTTCCCAGCATAGAAAGCCATATGACAGTCTGATTTTAAATGGCCAATGTCCATCCATTTCCTCTCACTAATGACTAGGATTCAATTTTTATGCTTTTCATTTCATTTTGGTCACCTTCTAATTTTCCTAAATTTGTACTTTGTACATTCATATTCCAATTATTAGTGGATGTTTGTAGCTATTTCTACTTAATTTTAGTTGTGTTCCATCAGCAAGTGAAGGTACTGAAAGTTTTACTCCATTTGCATTATTATAGTCAACTCTACTTTGAGGAAGCAGCTCTTCCCCAGTCATATTTTGAGTGTCTCCCATCATATGAAGTTCACCTTCCAGCACTATGTTATGTTATGTTCTATGTTAAGTGCCTTCAAGTCGGTTCTGACTCATAGCGACCCCATACAGGGTTTCTGAGGGTGTAAATCCTTACGGGAGTAGAAAGCCTCATCTTTCTCCCGTGGAGCAGCTGGTAGTTTCGAACCGCTGACCTTAAGGTTCACAGCCCGATTCGTAACCACTACGCTACCAGAGCTCCTTCACTATATCTGACAATATTCTGGTGCTATTCATAATGGTGTCATCTTCTGGCACTATATTGGACAGTGTTCTAAAGCTCTTCCTAAGGCTCTTCAGTGGCTAAAATTCAGAAATAGTCTGCCGCTCCATCTTCCTAGTCTTTCTTCGTCTGAAAGCTCCATTGAAACCTGTCCACATGGGTGACCTGCTGGTATTTAAAATATTAGTGGCATAACTTCCAGCATCAAAGCAACAAGCAAGCCACCACCGATGACAAACTGACAGATGAGTGGTGTCCACAATGCTTACAATAGTAGAATTTGGAGTGTTCTCTCAAAATGTTTTAAAAAGTGGTTTTTATTACTTGCCATTGTTGTTGTTAAATGCCACTGAGTTAGTTCCTATACATATCTACTCAGCATAGAGTTTTCAAGGAGCAACTGATGGGTTTGAAATGTTGACCTTGTGGTTAGCAGTTCAGTGTTTCTCTTACAGCATCACACCAGACTCCTTTTTATTACTTAACAGTTAAAGAAAAAAAGTCATGATTCAGAAGCCCATAGGCACGTAATAATAGTCACCAATACACTTTCCTCAACTAGAAGAAAATAAAGTCAAGCCACACCTTTGTTTCATGTGGTAAAAGGGAAGTTTTTGCCTGGACTTCTGAAGACAGTACAAATCTCATCAACTCAGGCTCTGCCAATTCTGAAAGGACCATCCCATTCTACACAACTTATTAGCTGTTACAGGGATCAAAAGAATGGTTCTATGTGCAAAAGTGAGGTAAAAATAATTGGTGCCTAGACAAAATCTTACCTTCTATATTTAGTCCAACTAAATGGCATTTGGAGAGAAGATTCTCAGTTATTTAAGAGAATATGTATTCTCAAGTTTATATATCCTTAAGTACTTTAGAAGCACCATCTGTTTTGTTCTGTTTTAACATAGGGAGCACTCTTAATCCTTCACCAAAGCAGATCCTTTAATGACTTCTACAGTTGTTATGTCAATTTCAACTCACAGCAATCCCATGTGTTTGTCAGAGCAGAACTGTGCCCCATAGGGTTGTCAATGAATGAAATCTTAGAAGTAAATCTCCCGACCAGCCCAAACACCTCTGAGTAGACTCAAAAAGGCAATACTTTCGTTAGCAATCAAGTACGTTAACTATTTACACCACCTAGGGATTCCAATTACTTCTAGGCTAGTATTTTTTCCAAAGTGGGTGATTATAAGAATAGTCTAAGATATTTGTGTTTAAAATATAAGCTCCCAGCCCTATCCTTGAACTATTCATTGAGGTTGTCCAATTCAGAGCTTGGGAATCTGTATTTTAAGTGCCTCAGCAAATCCTTAAGATGGTGCAATTTGGGGAAACATTCTACTTTACAAAATCAATTTGAATTTTGTGTATTTAAATGCAATAAAATTATGAATCCTTATAAACAGTGCTGTAATTCACAATCTCTCCAAATGACATGAATTAATGGGACTGATTTCCATTGACTACACTTTTTTCATTGGTTCTCCTCTAAATATACTCTCAACTCAGATCATGCTTTCCCACTTATATTCCAAGGAAGAGGTAAAAGGACATGATTTGCACAGACCTGGAATCTGATCCAGTTCTACTGATGATAACTGGTGGGATACTGAGCAAGTAATGAACCATTATTAACCTGTTTCTTCATTTGTACACTAGATACAAAAATTACCCTCACAAAATAACTAGGCACCTACTATATAACAAAGGCTCAAGAAAATGTCTTATTATGTAAAACCTTTCCTAATCGCCAGTAAGAATTGACTTCTTTGTGCTTCCTCTTCAAATCCTTTTCTGAGTTTAGCCTGACTTACATGCAGACTATTTATCATGATAAATGGAGAAAATATTGAGGTACTGTTATGGATCTCACTTTGCTTGGATCCACAATCAACACTCATGGAAGCAGCAGTCAAGAAATCAAATGACATTGCATTGGGCAAATCTGCTGCAAAATACCTCTTTGAAGTGTTAAAAAGCAAAGATGACTAAGGTGTGCCTGACCCAAGTTATGGTATACTTGGTATACCATATGTATGCAAAACCTCATATGTATGCAAAAGCTGGATAATGAATAAAGACCAAATAATAGATGCCTTTGAATTAGGGTATTGGTGAAGAATATTGAATACGATGGACTGTTAGAAGAATGAACAAATCTGTCTTCCAAGAAGTATATCTAAAATGGTAAGACTTTGCCTTATGTACTTTGGACATGTTACCAGGAGGGACCAATCCCTAAAGAAGGAATCCATGCTGGGTTAAGTAGAGGGCCAATGAATGACAGAGGAAGACTCTCAACAGCATGGATTCACACAGTAGCTGCAACAAGTCTCCTACATAGCAATGATTATGAGGATGGAGCAGGATTAGGCAGTGTTTTGTTCTGTTGGACATAGGTAGAGTTGCGGAGGCATATACATGTGGAGGCTAACAGGTAGAGTCTATGTGGATCTTTATGACTTACAGAGCATTTTCTCGAGTTTACTGTCCACAAAAAACCCCAGGTAAGGTATTATTATTTCTACTTTAGAAAAAATGAGGCCCAGAGACTCCAAGTGACCAGTCTCAAAGTGGTAAAACTAGAATTTGAACCCAGATCCCCATCTTTCACAGCTGCTTTGTTCCTAACACATGATCATCTATCACACAAAGTACTTTCACATATAGCATTAGCATTTTGATGATATTTTCAGGATTATTCCTCCCATTAACTCTAAAATACTTATAAAGCAGGTACCAATCATAGTGTACATCTTTACAAGGAATGGCAGAGAGCAGGATCTCCAGGTATTTTGTCCCCACTGTGCTTAGGAAGAAATGGTAGATGAGCTCAAGAATGATGTATAATCTTTTCTAGTACGTTTTACACTTCTCATCATGCCTAAGGTGGCCAGTGCTATTAAAATGAACACATCGGAGCAAGAAGAGTTTACTGAACCCTTACTAAGTGTCAGGGAGCTCACAGATGAGTTAACTAACCTACGTTAAACAGTTAAGACAGCCCTGGTATGTATAAAGTAAATGCCATTATTATTACTGTTACTAAGTTATCCACATTGTCTGTGATACAGACCTCATTTTCCTCATGATATTATAAGGACTGATAGTCTTAGAGCTAAATGATTGGTCCAAGATCACATAGCTAGTTTGTGGAGGAGCTAGAAGACCATGAAAGAAGGTTCACAATTAATTCAAGTGTTGCCTAGAAAGCGCATGATGTTTCACATTACACAGGGTTATTTTATTTACTACGTTTCCCCAGTTGGAAGCCACCAGAGACACTGAGCTTTTGCTTATAGGCCAACAATTAAAGGTGAATCCATAGACAAACCAGAAGCCATTTTCCAACCAATGCTCAAAAGCCAATAATCAAAACTGAAGATAATGATTGACACTGTTTGAGTATATATATACACACACACTTTTTAAAAAATACCGCCATGTCAGTTAAACTTACAGTGATCCTGTATAGGTCCCCAAAGAGCAGCTATTGGGTTTGAACTCCCAACCTTGAGGCTAGCAGTCCAGTGTTTATCCTAAAGGGTCATACCAGTATTTATACACACACACACACATATATACAGTCATTCTGTAGGAGAAAGATGAGGCTCTCTGCTCTTGTAAAGATTACAGCCTTGAAAACCCTATGCAGGGTCACTATGAGTCGGAACCAACTCCATGGCACACTACCGCCATATATGTATATGTATATATATATATATGTATATATATATATGTTATTTTTGTTAAGTGTGGCCGAGTCGGTTCCGACTCATAGTGACCCTATATAGGGTTTCTGAAGAGCAGCTACTGAGTTTGAACCACTGACCTTGTGGTCCAAACCAACCTTGCGGTGGAGTGCTGGTTGCACTGAACTGCAAGGTTGGTTTGAACCGCAATGTAGGTGGTTCAAGCTCACCAGTCACTTCTTGGAAACTCTATATAGGGTTGCTATGAGAGTCAGAACTGACTCCACAGAACTTAACTATATATATATATATATATATACACACACACACACAAACATGGTGGTGGTGCTATGCCGTCCGACAGAGCAACCTCGCATAGGGTCTCTGAGCCTGTAAATCTTTACAGGGCCAGAAAGTCTCATCTTCTCTTGTGGAATGGCTGGTAGTTTCGATCTGCTGACCTTGAGATTAACAGGCCGATTTATAACCACTGTTGTTGTTGTTGTTATGTGCCGTCGAGTCGGTTCCGACTCATAGCAACCCTGTACAGGGTTTCTGAGGCTGTAAATCTTTACGGGAGCAGAAAGCCTCATCTTACTCACGCGAAGCAGCTGGTAGTTTCGAACTGCTGACCTCCCGGTTCACAGCCCGATTCGTAACCACTATGCTACCAGTTACGCATATATCTATATATATAAAATAGGGAGCATGGTGGCTCCATAGAATAAGCACTGGAGTGCGAACCCCAAGTTCTGTGGTTCAAACCCGCCATGCAGGAAAAAGATGAGGCTTTCTGACCCACAAAGGTTTCCACCAAGCCTCAGAAACCCTATACAGGCTAAGTATGAGTCGGAACCAACTTGAAGGCATTTAACACCAGCAATTATCTATATGAGTTCCCAGTCATAGTGACTCTCTATAGGATTTCTGAAGCTATGCATCTTTGCAGAAGCAGACAGCCTCCTCTCTCTTACGCAGAGCGGCTGGTGATTCGAACCATCTACCTTGCTGTATATTGAAAATGCTCCAGGCTTTGGACCACTGCTTCTGGGTTCTGAGCCAGGCTCCTCTGCTTGCTCTTAATATCTGAATCTCAGTTTTCTGTACGATAAAGAGCTCTTTTTTTTTAATGGTTAAGAAAACTGAAATTCAGAAAGATTAAGTCCAAAGCAAGCAGAAGAACCTGGCTCAGAACCAAGGAATGCTGATCCAAAGCCCCAGCATTTGCAAATACTCCCTAGACTTGCAGAGGACGCGGCAGGTCAACAGGAAGATTGAATGAAGTTTGCCAGAATTACACCAGTCACCTTAGAGACTTAGTAACTGAATAAAGACACAAAGATTATGTAATTTTCAAGATCATTTGAGAAAACAAAATAAGATGAAAACCTTGCACCAAGTGGCATTGCCTCAACTCCCTGGACCACACTGAATATCACTCCCACCCTCAGACACCCTTTTACAAAGATTAATTCAAATTATCAGAAAGGCTGAATCTCTATCACCTTGAATTAGAAAGGCGCATGGTCCTACATTCGTCCTTTGAAGTCAGAGAGAGTAATCTGCTTTTGAGACAGCCTTTTAGACCTGCAGACAGCAAACCAGGTCCCTCATGAATTTTTTCTCCTTCAGCCTGAATATTCCAACCCTCAAAGGAAGGGCATTCAGGCTGTTCTGCACAGTGATCACCACTAGACACTTAATATTATTAAATAAATGAAAATAATGATTGTCTACAACAAACAATGAATGAAGGTTTATTATCGAACAAAATAAAGAACAGAGATAGAAGTCCTTGAATGATGAAAATTTCAGTTCAATTTCCAGGACAAGTGGCGGACAATTTTGTCTGCCTTAGAAAAGGCAGTGCTTTTCCCATTCCCAGAATGACTCGGATTCCAGGATGCTGCTTGAGTCTCAGCAAATCCATGTGCCTTCTTTGTTGTGAGAAATCCAAGTTCAAGACACGCTGCTGTTCCCAGAACTCTGCTAGCTTCCAACCCACACCCACCATGAATGGTAGGGTCTCTGACTTGGATGTTACCATCACCCGCAAATCATACACTACTCAAGGAAAACGCAGAGGCTTTAAGAAAAATCCAAAGTTTATTGCAAATTGTATTTTGCTTCCCTTCGTTCTTCATTTTTACAGGATTTATTGATATCCATGATTTTTTCACAGATATACTTGTTGACTTTGGAGAGTCTCTGTGCAATTTCCGTTTCATCCACAGTTTCTTGTGCTATTCTGTCATACAAACACTCTAGATGGGGAGAAGAAGAAACAAGAAGGCCAAGGATTAATGGTGAATTTGAGTGAAAATCTTTTACGAAGGAAAATGAAAATATGGCTATTAACACATTCTCTGAATATCATTTCATGCATCTGGCAAAGCTATACTTGTAAATGTTCATCATAAAGTATACTTAGAAAGGAATATGTACAAACTGAAAATTTATACTTTAAAAGAATGATAAAAACATCCTTGTCTCTATCACTGAACCTGCTTAAGGAACAGGAAATATCCCATATGAAGCTCCTGACTGTCCCTCACCAATCCCTTCTTGCCCTTTCCTGAAGTCTATCAACAATTCCTTTGACTTGGGCCAAATTTTAAAGGGTCAGGGATTAGGAACATGCTTGTTTTCTTCTTCATACCTTAAGAGATTTTTCTGAACTAAAGCTTTACCTGTAAGAAGAGAGAATAAGCAAAGTGCTCACTGTTGATACCAGGGAAAAATTCTGTTGTAGTGTTAGCACATGTGTTATTGTTGTTGCTAAGTGCCATCTAGTCAGTTACTACTCATAGTAACCCTGTATAGAGTTTCTAAGGAGTGGCTGATGAGCTTGAACCCGACTTTGTGGTTCAAACAGACCAGTGCTTTATTCCACTGCATCACACCAGGCCTCCCTAAATAACATATTATTTACTTTCTCCTATTTTAAACCTCTTTACAAATGAATACATCCTCTATATCCTTCTGATTTGCTTTTTTTCCCCACTCAGCGTTATAATTTTGGATTTATCTGCCTTGAAACCTATTGTTGTAGGCCATTCATTTTCACTAGTGTTCACTGCCTGACTACAGATTTTAATTTGTTTATCCAGTCCATGAAAATGGTTATTTGGATGATTTCCAGTGTTTACAATTACCGGCAATGCGGCTAGGAGCACCCTTGCACAGGTTTCCTGGAGTATTCTCCAGTAAAGACTAAGGAATAGAATTGCTAAAAGGCAGAGTTTATGCATATTCAACTTTAATAGTGATACCAAGCAAATTGTGTTCCAAAGTGGTGTGCTGACTGGTATTCCCATCAGTAGTTTATACAAGCACTGTTGTAGTAGTGAGGTTTGGAAAGCTTGTTGGATATGAAGTGGTATCTCATTGTGCTAGTTACGACTGATAAACAGTCACTCTTTTACTGAGTCTACCATTTGCTGTGATGAAGCAAAGAGTGAATTGACAACAAGGTCTGGCTGAAGTCTGACTTCACTTGGCTTCTAGTACTCTCTGTAAATCATTACCCTAGATGCCTTATCTCATAAACCAGGATAACAAACAATAGAGTACTTTTCTTAAGGCTGCCACAAGGCTCAAACGATATAAATATTTAAAACCCTTTTTCTTCTTTAAAAAAATATAAAAACCATATAAATTAAAAAAAAATTTTAACCACAGGAAGTAACTCCATAACTGTATGGAAATATCAGAAGTATTCTGTTGTTGTTCCTAGGTGCTGTTGAGTTGGTTCAAACTCATAGCAATCCTCTGCACACCAGAATGAAACACTGCCTCATCCTGAGCCATCCTCATAATTGTTTATATGTTAAAGAACATTGTTACAGTCTCTGTGTCAATCTATCTTGTTTAGGGTCTTCCTCTCTTTCACTGACCTTCTCGTTACTTTACCAAATATGATCTCAACACACCACTGTATATACAACTGTTCATTTCCAGTGCCTAGCACAGTGCTTGGCATAGGAGGAAAACTAAGTAAAGACATGTTCAGTTAATGAATGGATGCATGCATTTTCTAGGGAAATCTGAGGGGCCCCAAAATTCTGGCTATAAAAGGCCTAGGAGTGTGCATGGGGAATGTACCACTGAGGTGTGTAACCTTGGGCAAGAACTTTAACTCTTTAAACCTAAGCTTCTTTACCTACAAACCAGGAAGGACAACTGCATATGAGATTGCTATAGGAGTTACATGAAATACTGCCTTTATAAGACAACTCACAACAGGTAATCCTATATAGATGATGAACGTTAAAATTAGAAGGGACCTTAGGAGCTCTGGTGCTTCAGTGATTTGCCAGTTGGACTGATAAATGCAAAGCCAGCAGTTCAAATCTACCAGTTTCTTCATGAGAGAAAGATGAGGCTTTCTGCTCCCTTAAAATATTTACAGCCTTGGAAACTCTTTACAGGTCGCTATGAGTCTGAACTGACTCTACAGCACACAACCACCACCACCACCATAAAGGCTAGCTTTGCTAAGTTATATATGAGAAGCTGGGTCGAGAGAAAGCAAGTAGGTGTGGGCAAAATCCAAAGGCTACTAGCTACTGACCCCATACTCTGTGTTGCTGCCCATGCAGTGAGCATGCTGTACACTTCCTTTCTCTGGTGTCTCCATCCACCCACTGCTGACAAGAGTTCTGTACAGAGAGGACATTAAGAACCTCTTTATTGACCTCTGCTGTTTCTTCCTGACCACCCCTTATTGTTGTTGTTGTGACGTGCCTTTGAGTCAGTTACGACACAAAGCGATCCTGTACTTGCACTTGTTGTTGTTGTTATGTGCCATCGAGTCGGTTCCGACCCATAGCGACCCTGTATAGGGTTTCCAAGGGTGTAAATCTTTACGGGAGTAGAAAGCCTCATCTTTCTCCCGCGGTGCAGCTGGTAGTTTCGAACCGCTGACCTTAAGGTTCGCAGCCCAATTCATAACCACTACGCTACCAGAGCTCCTTGCACTAAGCCTGTCTAATCCACACTTTGTCTTGTCTTAGCCTTCCTGTAGGGACAGAGATAGGAGGTAGAGGGCCCTGTTTCTTTCCAGCCCCACGTCTGCTACATGAGGGGGCGTCCAAACACTGGTGGAAAAATGGAATTAAAATAGAATGGAACTGTTCCATGAACTTCTTGTATATTTGTACTGCCTTACTAGTTACTTTCTAGACACTCTAAACAACCTGTACGTCCCTCCCACCCGCAGGCTACCCAGCAAGTCAGTCTTTGCTCATCTCTGCCCAGAATACCCTGGCTGCACCCACCACTTGCCTAAGTCCCACTCATTCTTCCAGTTCAGCCATCTGGTAACTTCCCCAATCAAGCAAGGAGACCCCACTGTGCCTACTGCCTCTGTGCTCCCACTCTGGCCTGGGTTTCCCTCTCTGATGAAGCACAAATGTTAAAAGCACATTGTCTCCTCCAACATTCTGGGAAACTTGGGTGGTCCCTTCCAGCCCAGGATCAGGAGAAAATAGACATAAAGACTTTATTGTTTATTGGAGCATGAGCCAATTAATGGAGATAGCCTGTGAAAACAAAACACAACAAAACCTGTTTTGAGGACCAGGTCATCAAATCTAGCTGAAAGCCGACATCTCAGAGTTGGCCCCTCTGTGTATCCCAACCTATCTATTAAAACCCGATTCTAACTTCATAATCTAAGGAGATGCTTCCAGCTCAATGTCTCCAGTTCCTTGCAATGTCATAAAGGTGGGGAATGAGGAAAAGAATGGGAAGGAGGCCAAATGTGTGCTTTGGCCCTTAGAGAAGATGTAGAAAGAGAAAGGTGCAAACGGAGGAAGAGTTTTCAGAGGTATCCCAAGGAATCTCAATCACTCTCTTTTCCTGGGGGTAACAGCGCCAAATGGGCCCCTCTAGTTGATTAAAAGGCTTTTGTTAGACTCTAGATATTAATCACCTGCCGTTGCCGGGAATGTCTCCCTCTGCGAGGGAGCATTTGAGATTACTGCTTAATTAACAAGGTTTATAACAGTGCTAATGTGTCCTATTAAAAAAGTTATAAAAATTAACCAGAACTCAATGCTGTGGCTCATTTAGAAAACTCAGATACTCTGCAAATGGCCAACCGACCTTAATAAGCTTTAACTGTCATTCCAGAGCCTGCCATTAAGCGAGATGCTCAGCCTTTCTGCTTTTATCTTTCTAAAGCAGCATCAGTATGCTCCTATCCCTCCCTCTGCTATCCTCTGCAAAATTGCTGGTGAGGAAGTGATTTTAAAATCAAAGAGAAGAGAAAATCCTCACCAACCCTGTGAGTGTAAAGGCTTTTGCCATTTCTGTACAGCAAATGTGACTAAATGTGATAAAATCATGCAAAATAAACATAAACAAACTCGATCCAGCCGACAGCTTGCAGGAAAAAGAACCAGTCATATGCAATCTGGAATAGCTCAAATAATTAGGCTAAAAATGGCAAGTAGACACACTGTGGGATGGGAGATAAGACTTCAAACCTGCTTGGCTGTAGTTAAAAACAAAACCAAAAAGCCCACCAACTATGTAGTTCAATAAGACAAGAAACTTCTGGAGACCCCAATTCAGCTTGGCTCGGTCTCTAAATGGTCGTATGGCTTTGAAGCAAGTGAATTTCTTTCTCGTTCACTTACTTGAGCCTATAAAGGCTTACAGGTGGGGGCTGCTAGATGAAGCTTCTAGGAAGGCAAGACTCAGTAATTAGAGAGAAGAGGTAGGCTCAGGGTACCCTGGAGATATACAGCAGACAGAAGCAGCCACCCACCCTGAAAGATCAGGGGAGGCTTCCTGAAGGAAGGCTTTCTCTCAGAAGCAGATCTGATGATGAGCAGCAGTGAGCAGGACAAAATGGCACAGGCCTGAGTAGGTGTGAGTGGGTAGTGTGGCCTGTGTTCCAGACACCCGGAATCGTATTTGCAAGTGTCTCAAGGTGACATGGAACAAGGCTTATTCAGAGCGTTCAAGGGGATGACTGCTGAAAAATAAAGCTGGCAACACAGCCAGGGGCCAGATTATGAAGGTGCGTTTATGACATGTTAAGAAGCTTAACCTTTAATAATGGGTGCTGTGAACTGGTAGTAACTGGGTTAGTGGTAAAGGGATCATATGTGGTTTCTGAAAGAGCACTCTAGCCACATAATGAAGAAAGAGAGAAGGAGATCACTCTGGGAGCTCCTAGAATAGTTCAGGGGAGAAACAGCAACAGCATGCATTAGGAGAGTGGCAGTGAGCATGGAGAACAGAGCTTCAGAGGCATTTGGGGTAGTACAGAGAGAGACAGAACTGAGAAGGAGTCAAGGATGAGGCCTGGATCTCTGGCTGGGCTGTAAACAGAGATGTCATTCATCGCGGCAAGGACTAGACAGTAGTCTGTGGGTCAGTATGGACAGTCAGGTGGATATCCATGAGGAGATGAAGAGTGTGACATGAGGATTAGGAAGTCAGAAGTGTGAAATGAGGTAAAATACAGATTAGGAAATTATCATTCATTGATTCAACAAAAAATAATTGAACATTTACCCTATGCTGCTAGCCTTGAAGAAAGGAGCTCTGGTAGCATAGTGGTTACGAGTTGGGCTGCCAACCACAAGGTCAGCAGTTTGAAACTACCAGTAGTTCCACAGGACAAAGATGAGGCGTTCTGCTCCCATAAAGATTTACAGCCTCAGAAACCCTACATAGGGTCGCTATGAGTCGGAACTGACTCCACAGTACTTATCAACAAGCCTTGAAAAGATGAAAATGACGCTTACATTCTAATGGGGATGAGGTGGAGGAGAAAGATAACTATCAAGTGAATGAACAAATACATAAGAAATGCTTTTTAGGTCGGGTGATATGAAAGAGTCATGGCGAGGTTGGGAACGGCCTCTCTGAAAGACAAGGAGGAGGTCGGCATGCAGATCAGGAGGGCATTGCTGTGGTACAACCACAGGAGAACTGGAAGAAGCCACTATGGTACAAGCCTGGTGGGAAATGGAAAGTGTGGTGAGAGCTGAGGTATTGGGGTGGGGGGGGGGACAACAAGAGAAATCACCAGGCATCAGCCAGGAAGATAAGTGCATTTCAAGCCCGGGCAACAAGCCCACTGATGGTAACAGGAAGCTTTGTAGAGTGAGTAGAGCCGAGGACTGCAGAAAGGAGAGGACACAGGAAGAGGAGACCACAAAGAGACTGAGAAGCTAGAGAAGTAGGAAGAAGACCTGAGATTGTAGGGTGGGCTCTCAGAGAGGGAGAAGTGGTCATGTCAAACAGTGTTGGTGAGGAGGTGAAAAATGAGGCCTGGATTTCGTAAAGAGAAAGTCATTGGGATGCTGGCAGAAGAGATTGAGTCGAGGGCTCGGGATGGAAGCCAGATGGCAGGAGCATTCAAAGTGAACAGAAGGTGAGGAACTGTTGGCAGTGGGTGTAGACAATTCTTTTATGAAACCTGGATGTGAAAAGAAAGAGAGAGACATGGCAGAAGTTGGGTGATGGAAGTGACACCTAGGGAATGCTTTGTTTGTTTGTTAAAAAATGGGTGAGCAAAGTCTACCTAATGGCTCCTGGGAAGGCAGCAGTGGCAGGCTGGGATCCAGGGTTCAGAGGGAGAGAAGCATAGCCCCAATAAGAGATAGAAACACTTGTGACATAATGCAGAAGAGTGGTGGGATACAATGAGGTATGGCAGTTAGAAGTTTGGGAGCACCTTTTCTGTGAAAAGGGTGTGTTTTGAGAGACAGATGTGCTGTGAAAAGAGAGAAGGTTGAGGAAGGGTCCGGAAATGGGAAAGTGGATCAGCAAAGGAAACTCAGAGGACTTGGCAGGTGTTGCTAAGTCCCAGGAGGTGGTGTTTACCACACAGCTGAGGTGTACTCTCTGTGTCATTGCACTAGGGACCAAATCAGCTGCGTACAGGACTGTCTGAATGGAGTTTTCAACAAAAGTTCAAATGCCTACTTGGTCACTGAGTAGCCAGGACAAGGACTATAATCATGGCTTTACAGATGCAGATACCAAGCATCTACTTATTGCTGGTACTAGGCTTGGAGAAACAAAAAATAAATACGATATGAACTGAGTAAGCTCAAGCTAGACCCAAAAATAAAGGCTCAAATCCAGAACTTTTGACACCTGGTTCCAACCTCTGCTTTCCATTCATTACACTGCCTCAGGAGAGGATAGAAGAGGACCCTGAAAGCTAAAAACAGTGAACTTCAATAATGCAATTTGATAAGGTCATGTCAGCTCAATAGTGACAGTTCACTTTTTAACAAATAATGGCAACTTCCATTCATGCCTCAAACATGACAATTACAAAGCCCTTCCTAGCAACAATCCTAGGCAGCCCTCACTATCTTAAGAGGGTAAGCATCAGATAGAGCAACTGAGACATGGAGGGAAAGTGATTTACAAGAACTCACAACAAGCATCAGTCAGGGGACCCAGGACTGCAGATCTCAGTGCTTCATTTGTTCAACCCAGGGGTCCCATTATGAAGAGCTCTAGTAGCATAGTGGTTACGAGTCAGGCTGCCAACCTCAAGGTCAGCAGTTCGAAACTACCAGAGGTTCCGTGGGAGAAAGATAAGGCGTTCTGCTCCTGTAAAGATTTACAGCCTCGGAAACCTTGTGTAGGCTCACTATGAGTCAGAGCGGACTCCACGGTACTTAACAACAACAACCTTTAATAATGGGTTCCATGAACTGGTTGTTACTGGGTTAGTGGTAAAGGTTTACTGAGCTGCTATGAAAATACCCAGATGGTTCTGTGAACTAAGCATTGGGCTGCTAACCATAAAGTAGGCAGTTGAAGCCCACCCATTACTCCACAGAAGAAAACAAGGCTATCTGCTCCAGTAAACGTTTACAATCTTGGGAAGCACATAGCATTGCTATGAGTCGGAATCGGTGCGATGGCAGTTGGGTTTGGTTTGGTTTTGTGTGCATTATGTGTCAGGCACTGTGCTAGGTAATGAAGACAAGGAGCTAAATCAGATGTGGTGTCCTGGGTCCTGAGAACTCATATTAGGGTATGAGGCAGACAGTAAGCAGATGATTTTAGCCCACAGTGTGATGGTGGTCAGGGCAGCCAGTTATCTGAAGGTACCTGGGACCTTCTGAGTCACATTTCAACAAGTGTAGAGAATGAAAGGTCAGTCACTGCAAAGGTCAGTCAGGGCTGCATCCCCAGGAAGGCCTCTTTCTTAGGGCAATATCCTGAATCAGGCTTCACCATTTCAGACAGCAACCAGATTGAAGGTTATCTCTGATTATCTAGAAATAAGGGGCTGCCTAAATAAATCAATCACCAGCCAGCTGAGGCTGTTGCAATGGAACGAGCCGCAGACTGGTGGGTTTCAATGTAGGCACTGAAACTTTGTAATGGTGACCTCAGACTGGCCACTTAATCTCTTTATTATCTGTCATCTCAGTCTCCAAAATGCACCCTGAATCTGGCCATTTCCTCCAATGTCACTGCTATACCCTGAGTCCATGGCACCATTATCCCTCCCTAAGACTACTGTTCTGGTATGGTACTGTAGGTTAAGCACTGGAACACAAGGTCAGCAATTCAAACTTATCTTCTGCTCCTTAGAAATTCTAATTAGGATTGCTACAAGCTGTAACTGACTCAAAGCCACTTAACAACAACAAGACTACGGTAGCAGTCTCCTAACTCATCTCCCACTTGGTCACTACATGACCTCAGGTCTCCATTGTCTTTCTGCTACAAGTAGAGTAAATCCAAGCTGCTTACAGGGACCTGCACAGCCTTATACCATTGGCTTATGTCCACCTCTCTGACCCCATTCTTTCCTCACTCCACTTGGACTCCTCAGCCACAAAGGGCTTCTTCAACCCTTGGATATGGCAACAATCAGAAAGAAACTCAACAAAGACACAGAGGAACTAAACGACACAATCAGCCAACTGGTCCTATTAGCTGTGTACAGAGTGCTTAACCCAACAACAGCACAATACACATTCTTTTCCAGTGCACATGGAACATTCTCCAGAACAGACCATATGTTAGGCCACAAAACAAGCTCCATAAATTTACAAACATCAAAATACTACAAAGCGTCTTCTCAGACCACAATGCTATCAAATTAGAAATCAACAATAGGAACACCAAGGAAATAAAGTCAAATACATGGAAACTGAATAACACACTGCTAAAAAGCAACTGGGTAGAAGAAATAAAACGTGAATTCACAAAGTTCCTAGAAACAAATAAGAATGAAAACACAACATACCATAATCTTTGGGACATGGCAAAAGCAGTACTGAGAGGACAGCTTATTGAAATAAATGCACACATCCAAAAACAAGAAAGAACCATAATCAACACAATAATACAATATCTCCAACAACTACAAACAAACAAGCAAAGTAAACCTAATAGAAGAAAGGATATAATAAAGATTAGAGCAGAAATAGATGAGGGAGAAACCAGAAAAACTATAGAAAGAATCGAAGGGACAAGATGCTGATTCTTTGAAAGAATTAATAAAATCAACAAAACATTGGCAATCCTAACCAAAGAAAAATGGTAGAAGACACAAATAACATGCATAAGAAACCACATGGGTGATGTCACAATAAAACCAATAGAAATAAAAAAGGATAATAAATGAATATTATGAAGAGTTGTACTCAAATAAATTTGAAAACCTAGAAGAGATGGATACATTTTTAGAAAAGCACAACCTACCTAAACTTATACACAGTGAAGCAGAAAACTTGAACAGACCTATAACAAAGGAAGAATTGCCCAGGTCATCAAAACACTCCCAACCCAAAAAAGTCCAGATCAAGATGGCTTCCCTGGTGAGTTTTACCAAACATTCAGGGAAGAGCTGTCACCAATTCTACTCAAATTATTCCAGAATATTGAGCAGGATGTAAAACACCCTAATACATTCTATGAAGCAAGCATAACCAGGGAAGGATATCACAAAGAAAGAAAATTATAGACCAATATCCCTCATGAACATAGATACAACAATTCTCAACAAAATCCTAGCCAACACAAATTCAATAGCACATCAAAAAAATAATACATCATGACCAAGTAGGATTCATACCAAGGATGCAAGGATGATTCAACATTAGAAAAGTAATCAATGTAATCCACCATATAAATAAGAAAAAGGAAAAACAACAACAACAACAACACATGATCGTATCAATTGAGGCAGAAAAGGCATTTGACAAAATTCAACATCCATTCCAGATAAAAACACTCAACAAAGTAGGAACTGAAGGGAAATTCTTCAACATAAATTAAGAACATATATACAAAACCAACAGCTAACACTACTCTCAATGGAGAGAAACTCAAGCCTTCCCCTTGTGAACAGGTATCAGACAAGGATGCCCTTTATCACCACTCCTGTTCAATATTTTTTTGGAAGTTGTAGCCAGAGCTATAAGGCAAGAAAGGAAAAGTAAAGGCATCCAAATTGGCAATGAAGAAGTAAAACTCTTATTTGCAGATGATAAGACCTATATATAGAAAACCCCAAAGATTCAGCAAAAAAAACTACTGGAACTCATTGGAAGACTCAGCAAGTGGCAGGGTACAAGATCAACATACAAAAATCAGTTGGATTCCCCCACACTAAAAATGACAACACTGAAAAGGAAATTAGGAAAACAACACCATTTACAATAGCCATCCATAGGATGAAATATTTAGGAATAAATGTAACCAGAGGAAAAAAAGGATCTACATAAAGAAAACTACACAACACTACTACAAGAAACCAAAAGAGATTTACAAAAATGAAAGAATATACCATGCTCCTGGACAGGAAAACTTCATAATGAAAATGTCAATATTACCCAAAGCAATCTACACATATATTGCAATCCCAATCTAGATTCCAACGACATTCTTTAGAGAGATGGAAAAAACAATTACAAAAGTTATATGGAAAGGAAGGAGACCCGGGATAAGCAAAGTTTAAGAAGAAGAACAAAGTTGGAGGCCTCTCACTCCCTTATTACAAAATTTATAAGACTGACATAAGACCTTTACCTCACACCATATATAAAAACAAACTCAGCATGGATTAAAGACCTAAATGTGAATCCCAGCATTATAAAGGTTATCAATGAAAAAATAGGTACAAACTTAAGGGTTCTAATCCAGGGCACACAGACTACCAAACATTGTGAAAATCACATAAACAAAAGAAGACAAAAGACATGACTGGGACATTCTAAAAATTAGAAACTTATTGCATCAAAGGATTTTACCAAAAGAGTAAAAATGGAGCCCACAGAATGGAAAAAATATATATATATATTTGTTGCAATGACATATCAGACAAGGGACTAAATCCTAAAATCTGATCAAAAAGCACAGCCTTCAGTATGGATTGCATCTGAATGTAAAGAAAACAAAAATTCTCACCACTGGACCAATAAACAACATTCTTATCAATGGAGAAAATATTAAAGTTGTCAAGGACTTCATTCTTCTTGGATCAACTATCAACACTCACGGAAGAAGCAGTCAAGAAATCAAATGATGTATTGCATTAGGCAAATCTGCTGCACAAGACCTTTTTAAAGTGTTGAGAAGCAAAGATGTCAGCTTGAGGACTAAGGGGCGCCTGACCCAAGCCATGGTATTTTCAATAACCTCATATGCATGTGAAAGTTGGACAGTAAATAAGGAAGACCACAGAAGAATTGACCCTTTTGAGTTATGGTGTTGGAGGAGAATATTTAAAGTGCCCATAGAACCAATAGATCTGTGTTGGAAGAAGTGCAGCAGAGTGCTCCTTGAAGGCCAAGATGGCCAAATTTCGTCTCTGATACTTCAGATATATTGTCAGGAGGGACCAGTTGCTGGAGAAGAATATCATGTTTGGTAAGGTGGAGGGTCAGAGAAAAAAAGGAAGTCCCCCAGCGAGATGGACTGGCCAAGTGGCAGCATCAAGGGGCTCAAGTGTGGCAACAATAGTGAGGTTGGCCCAGGATTGGGCAGTGTTTCGTTCTGCTGTGAATAAGGTCACTATGAGCTGGCACTAACTCGATGGCACCTAACAACAACAATAGGAAATTACAACACCTCTACAAGAAAACACAAGTAACCCAATTAAAAAATGGGGACAGGACATGAACAGACACTTTACCAAGTAAGACATTCAGGCAGCCAACAAACATTATGAAGAAATGTTCATGATCATTAGCCATTAGACAGATGCAAATCAAAACACAATGAGCTATCATCTCACACCAGCAACAACAGTGAAGTTCAAAAATACAGAGGATAATAAATGCTGGTGAGGATGTGGAGAGACTGGGACCCTCCTACATTGCTGGTGGGAATGCAAAATGGTCCAACCACTCTGGAAAACAGTATGGCATTTCCTCAGAAAATAAAATATATCATATGATACAGCAATTCACTTACTTGGTATATATCTACAAGAAAGACGAGCCATAACACGAGTAGATATATACACACCGATGTTCATAGCAGCACTATTCACAATAGCAAAAAGATGGAGACAGACTAAGTGCCTATCAATGGAGGAATGGATAAACACACTTTGTATATACACATAATGGAATATTATGCTACCTTGAAGAATAACAAGGAAGCTATAAGCCACCACATAACATGGATGAACCTTGATGGAATTATGCCGAGTAAAATTTGTCAGTCACAAAAGGACCATTACTGCATAAGAGCATTATTGCAAGAGCTTAAGAAAAGATACCCATAATAAAAGGGGAAAAAACCCTTTGTTGATTACTGTTGGGGGTAGGGTGGGGAGGATGTATGCTCAAACTTGGAACGACAGGGCTCTGTGATACAGGGATCGAGGCATAGTCTGAGGAAGGGAAATAATACTAAGATGCCTGACTGTCTTATGAATATTAGTTTCCTTTTCCTAATAATGTAAAATAGACACTTGGGTGGGATAGTAAGGAATGTTGCGAAACACGATTACAGAAAGCTTGTGAGCCCATCTTCAGCCTGTAACTGACTGAATTACCTAAAAGGGGTTCTAGAACTTGCCCAGTGAAACAGGCCTCTTACGGAGCCTTTGCAGAGTATAGGACCTTAGGTGGAATCCTGAGCCCTATCCAGAATCTTCTGAGGTGGGATATTCCCACTGGAAAGGACAAGCAGACCAGCCTGGAACAGCTAGAGTGACAGAAGTTACATCTTCAAAGAAATATCATCAGGAAAAACCCAAAACAAAAATGGCAGTACAACTGGCTACTACAAGAATAAGCAAGTTGTTAGCCGGGAAGCCATCAAGGCAAGTAAGCAAGTCCCTTCATGACAAACGCCCGTCTAAGACTAAAACTCAAAGGGAACACATGAGCAGGCATGTAAGCTTGCTGGTGACCACACTGGTCTACTGGTGATTGGAAGAGGGAGAAGGCAGCAATGAAGAAATGGGCTGAGTTCAACCACAATCCATAGACTCCTGTTGACCTGGAGATGAGAGAGAGAAGAAGGACTGGTTGCTCCAAAGTGTGTTGAGACCTGGGGACACCTAAGCCCATGGACAAGGTCATAGCCACAGAGGGTCGAATTGAAAGTGAAGCATCCAGCTGACACAAAGTGAGGGGTGGATGCACAAGAATGCCCAAACTTGCAGACAGTGCCCATTTGACCTAGTCCATGGCTTTATCATCAGAACTCAACTAGAGGAAGATAAAAACACTTTCTGATAAAGGAAACAAGGGTAAATTACTACAATTTGATGAGCTTGACCTATATTCATGGAGGTTGTTATTGTTGTTGTTAAGTGTCGTCAAATTGATTCCAACCAATAGTGACCCTGTATAGGGTTTCCAAGGAGCACCTGGTGAGCTTGAACCACCGACCTTGCAGTTCAAATGACATTGCAAGTCTAATGCATTAGCCCACAGCACTACAGCGGGACTCATGGAGGTAGTAGCTTAAAATACCAACAGAGGGTGAAGGAATCTTCATATCAAGTATCAATGCTATCCCCTCTGCATACAGGGTAGATAGGGACAGGCAACTTAAGACATTGGCTACGTAAAATGAGGGGGCAATAAAGGCACGAAGTGCCTGGCTTACACGGTTTCAAGAGGGAGTTTAGTTTAAGAGTGTGTGGGGGAAGACAGAGACCCTACTGAATAGTTTTCACCTTGTTTAGATGGGTCTGATAAAAAGAGATGGGGATAAGATTCTTATGATTCAATAGTGAGTAATTGTTATCATAACTAGCTGTGACTGTCACAATTGTAAAGGTAGATGTTTTGTAACAAAAACGGGGGTGTAGTTAATCTTACAGTCCAGAAACAGAGGGTTCTAGGACCATCAAGGGAGAAGAGCACAGTGGAATTCGGGACCCTATCCAGAGAAGCAGTGACACCAGAGATGGAGGCAGAGATGGGGACATGGAGAGAGGGAGCAACTGAGGACTCTAGATTCATGGAAAGAGAGGGACTAAGAGCTGGTGGCCAGGAGGCAGGCTTACAGAATGTGCCCTTTAGTGGTGTAATTATTATATGTGCCTGAGTCTTTTAAAAAAAAGAGCTAAAACGAATAGAGAGAAATACTGTTAACTGATGGTACAAAGAGGGGATTATAATCATTGTAATGCAACAAAGTATACAATTTGTTGAATGTAAAATTGATGATCTGCCCTGTAAACTTTCACTCAATTCACAATAAAAACTTAAAAAAAAAATTGTATGTTTATTGATGGTGTCTTATTGTCTTCCTCAACACAGAGCTGGATGCTTTGAGACTAGCAATTAGAACACAGGTTCTGAAGCCAGTTCACCTGCTTGGACTCCTGGCTCGACCCCTACTAGCAATATGGCCTGGGGAAAATTACTTAACTGCCCTGTGCCTCAGTTTCCTTATCTGTAAAATAGGGATTATAATAGTAACCAAGAGTAGGACTACTATAAGGATTCAGTGAATTCATATATGTAAAAGTGTTTCAAATAGAATCTGAAACACAATAACTGTGCAAAAAATGAGCAATTACTGTGTTCTCTCTAGTATTATTTATACAGTAACTAAGAAGGCCAGGTGGTGCAATGATTAAGCATTTGGCTACTAATGAAAAGGTTGGCAGTTTGAATCCACTCATCAGGCCCACAGGAGAAAGGCCCAGTAGTCGGCTTCCATAAAGCAAAACAAAACACAAAAAGGCACCTGCAGGTCTGTCACACAGGGTCACTGTAAGTCAGAATTAACTTGATGGCACCCAACAACAGCAACTATATACAGTAACTAGTTTTTCTTGTGCTCAACTTCCTCATGAAACTGAGTTTCCAGAAGATAAGGACTGTGCATCCTTTGTGTCCTCAGTAGCCAGTGGAGCTTAGTGAAAGAATAGCGGGTAGGTAGGCAAAAGGGAGGGCGTTAAGGAAGAAGAAAGAGAGGAAGGAGGAAAGGCAGGCAAATCAAAAAGTTCGGGATATAGCCACATCTTTAGGGAAGCCCGTCTCATTGTCTCATTGCCTGTCTCCCTATCCACCACGTATACCAGAAAGGAAGCTGACAGAGTCCAGTGAATATCAGTTGGTCTTCACCTCACTGACTTTTGCGGAAATGATGCTAGAATCGACTAGGGGGCATCCCCTAGCCCCAACCTCCACTCTGTTCGCCGTGTCCGAGCCTTTGCTCCAGCTGTTTCTACCTCCTGAAGTACTTCCTCTCACACACCTATGTCTACACGTCTGATGAACCTTTCAAGGCCCAATCCAGTGACTCCTTCCCCAATTTCCCATGAAGGGTAAACTTCCCTTCCTGAGAGCTCCCTGAAGACGTCATCCATCCCTCTCTCATGCTAGTTCCATAGCTCATTTTCCCTGTTAAATGTGTACTGTTCTGGAACAGGGTCCAGATCTGTCCGCTGTGTTGCTGAGTGTCCAGCCCAGGGTTTGACTTCAGTGAGATCTGCGTAACTGAATTGCATCTAGTGCATTCTTGGCACAGTAAAGGACAGTGTCTCAGCCACTGTGTTTTTACTGCAGTGACCTACCTCTGACAATGCTTAGTTTGTGAGGGGAGAGGGGTGGCTTAGGGACTGCATCCTTCTTTTTTTTTGTGGCAACTCCTGTGACGCTTCTGTTCTTCAGAACATCTGTTCCCCAAATCATGACTGCCAGGTTCTTCGTGTACTTGGAATCTCCTTGGGTTACTTGTAGCTGGTGCCATTTCTCCTCATCAACCCAGATCCCGCTTCCCAGATGGACCTGAAAGGGATAAGAATAGCAACACCTGTTTAGTCTGACAGGAGGGCAGTTGGAAGCTTCTCTTGCCCTTTAAAAAACATTGTTACACAACTGTAACTGATGCGTGCTATAGTGTGGCGCTGTAGGATAAGCACTGGACTGCAAGGTCGGTGGTTCAAAATCATCAGTTACACCTTGGAACTCCTATACAGGGTCACTATGAGTCAGAACCAAATCGACGGCACTTAACAACAACAACAACATTACTCTCCTCATGATAGCTTTCATATGACTGTTATGCATTAGTCCTTAATCCAGAGCTTTTTGTTATCAGGAAAACTCACAGCCACCCCAAAAGGAAGATACTAAAGTACATTCAGAAAGGCAGAGTGACTTGGTGAAAGTCACTCAATTATTAAGTGGTAGAGGTGGCTCTCCAATTTGTACTCATTCTATTACAAGGCTGCTCAGAGCCTGTTCAGGTCTTAGGAACACACATGCCTACCTCTGTTCTCTGTTACACTTTAGAAAGAACGGCCTGTTTCCCCTTAATGTGAACATTCTGGAACACACATCCTCTGAGCCCAGCGGGGCTCAGTCTTAACTGCACACTGATATCCCCTGGAGAGCTTTAAGCATCTCTAATGCCAAGGCCCCTCTCCCAGAGCCTCTGATTTCCTTGGTCTGGGTGTGGAATGGACATCCACACTGGGAAAAGCTCTCTAGGTAACTGCAAAGCACTGTCAGCTGGAATGGGAAGTGTGGCTGACCAGACCCCACCACCCACTGGAGTGTAGTTGTACAAGCTCTTTCCATCACAGAACTTCAGAACTGGGAAAGCTGGATTTCATTTATAAGTTCCTTTTGGCTCTGAATACCTGTGTGACTCAGAAAACTAAACATGGTCACAGTGTACCTGATCTGACTGTGATGGCACCAGAACACAACACAAAATGATGCTCCCGAGAAAGGTACTAATCAGAATGCTTCAGTATACAGTTGAGATATCCAAAAGCCCAAGAATGACCTAGCAATGAGCCAAAGACTTTAAAATATGTTTTCCTTTCTGATTCTTTGAACAACTCACAAACCAATTACTAACACTAATCATTAAAAAAAAAATGAGTTTTGACTTTGACATTGTCATTTATGTTGTGTTTCTGTTTAATCTCTGTAGGATGGAAATGGTCTCTATGGGGCAGAAGGGAGGCAGCTAATGAGCTAAACTTTCTAGGGAAGATGAAAGGGCTTCAGCAAAGGTCCCTGTCTTCAGGATGACCTGCCGGTTGACAGCATCTCATGAGAGGAAATTCATTTCAAGAAAGGTCCTGGTGTGATGGACTGCACACACCCAAACTAATGGCAGATTAGCAAGATTGTCTCAAAGTGATCTTTCTGCTGAATCTTGGCTTGAGAAGGAAGGTGGGCAGATGCTGATGGGCAGCCAGGTCAGTTAACAAACACTTTTTTGCCAATTACTAAAGCTTTGCAAACATCAAAAAGAAAGCGGACTAGCCACACAGCCCACGGGCAACTGCCAGTAAGTAAACGATCTGAATGCCACTTCACCTGCCTTCACCTCCTTTTGCTCATCAGATCACCAGATCCACAGGACTTATCGGTGCTGCAAAACCCCAGTCCTGCCAATGTGTTTGTACAGCTCAGAAGAGAAAAGCAACCCTGGAGTGCAATGTGCTGCCTGCATCTGGCTGGACGATGCGGACCCAAGGTCAAGTCTGGCCTTTTCTCTGCTGTTTGAACTGCAGGTGTGCTCTCTGTATGCAACAAGGGGCACAATGGGGATGAGTTGGACCTCACTTTATCTGCACTGGTGATTCTCTGAAACATCCCCACCTCCCACCCCCAAACTTCAGGCCTGAGATTGAGGGAGCCATGGAACAAGGAACTCTGAATGAGATTCAATTCAAAGTGAGAAAACCTTAAAGATGAAAGACAACCTACATTTTTTCAAAGATCTCTGCACTTTTCTACCTTGGGCCTTGCTTCTCTTTTGATTTATCCTTCTTACAAGAGAAATGAACGTTATTTTAGCCAATGCTCTACAAGGAAAGGGGATACTAACAGCTTGCACCTATAATTAGTCAGAGAATGTACACTCAGCATTGTATATTCAGCTTTATTGAATCCCCACAGTGATTTTAGGAGATGAAAATAGGTAGAAATTATTATTCTCATTCCACAGATAAGCACAGCAATTCAGAGAGACTCAGTTGCTTTTCCTAAGACACACAGTCAGCAAACTTTGGAATCAAAATTCATATCCAAATCTGGCTGATTCCCAAGCACATGTGTCTCCTGGACTTCCTTGCAGATGCTTGTTTCACAGGGGGGCTGATGGGATTGAAACACTTTTCCTTCAGAATTTTCCCCTACACATGTCACAGTGGGGGTCACAGAGGGGAATTCAGGAAAAAGGCCTCCTTGCCTCTAGTTCTGTTCCTCCTAACCTGTCCCAGAAACACTGCCAAATTAATTTTCAGAGCTCCTTTCAACTCTCTGATGTTGATGTCAATCCTCTGGAATCTTGAATGGCTCCCTGCTTCCCTTTACATTAAAATACAATCTTCTCAGTGTGGCTTTAAACACCATGTAGCACCCAATCTCCATTCAGCCTGCTAATCTTGGCTTCCCTCCTATGTCTGCTATTCCCCGGAAGCTTCTAACTCTTTCTGTCATTTCCTTCTACTTCCAATGAACTGTAACAAAAAGGATGGGCTCTGGAGTTACCAGGTCTGGAGAGAATCCTTGCTCTTCAACATACTAGTTATGCATCATAAGCTGCATTACGCTCTGAGCTTTACTTTCCTCAGCTGTAAAATGGACAGACCACCATGCACCTCATCGAACTGTTGTGAGAATTAAATGAGATCTATGAATAAAATGGTAGCAGGACAGTATACAACCAGTAGCTGTTACATCCTTTGCCTTCTGCCCTCACCCATGTCTCTACTGATGTCATTGCCTATCTAAGAGTGAGTGCCTTCCGCTGTCTTCTTAAGCCTGCCAATCTTCTAAGTCCTTGTTCAAATCTAGAAAATGCTCCTTAATTACTTTAGGGCTCATTTTGGTTCCTTTTAATGTCTAACTCTCATAGTGCCTTTACACCTGATTCAGCCCTTCACAGTACCTGTGTGTGGGCAAGAGTTCTGGCTTTGTCTGGAGCAAGTCTGAACACAAAGCAGTAAGAAATTGATGGGCATTGGTTTTCAGTTCTGAGAAGCTGCTGTTCCTCACAGAAGAAAAGTTTCTGATATTCATGAGCGTACCAGCTCAAGTCTATAGCAGAGAAGGAAAGGGCCCTGGGTTAGACCAGGCATGGGTATAAGGGGCATTTCTGGTAGGGGCCCAGATGTCTGTAGAACTGTGAACAGACACTGCAATCTGAAGTGCAGTCCTTACCCTGCCTCTAACCAGTTGTACAATTACAGACAAGTCCCTATTCTAGGTGTGTTTCATTATGATTGTGGTATCTATGATTGTTATTGTTTTTAAGTGCCATAGAGTCCATTTGTACTCATAACCAGCCTGTTTCCAAGGAGCAGCTTGATGGATTTGAGTCTTTTGGTTAGCAGTCCACCGCTTCCCCAACAGCTCCATATCAGGATTTCACCCTATGATTACCATATATAAACTGTTGGTAAGTGCCGTTAAGTGAGTTCCAACCCATAGCAACCCTGTATAGGGTTTCCGAGGATGGACTAGTCAGTTTGAACTACCAACTCTGAGATTCAAACTGACTTTGCAGTCCAGCATGTTAACCCACAGCACCACACTGGGACTCCCAAATAGAAATCTTTAATGGTCTTCACAGTTTTAGGATTCAATGAGTTTTTGAAAAAAAAAAAAATCTGAGACAAGTGAAAGAAATATTCTTTATCAAAATCAGAAAGAAACTTTTATGGTAAGCCCTATTCAAGTAAACAACAGTGGATGATTTGACCAGAATGTTAGCCTTAGATATCAAAGGAGAGCATTAAAACACAGCATCTGACAAGTGGAACTTGATCCAAAAAATGTCTTTTTGTCCTGTTTGTAGGCTAATACTCACTTCCTAGTAGGAAATGCATCCTTTTCTAGTATTCCAGGCTTTGCAGAGATGTGAAACCTTCTGTTCATGCAGGCAGGAACAAAAGAGGGTCAGAAACTATACCAGAACAACAAGAGCTATTTCTGAGATGTGGGACATGCTGCTTTGGGAGCCATCAGCCATTTCTAGTGACTCCCTTTCCTCTCCTTCCCCTTAATAAGTCTCTCTGCCTAACTGTAAATTACTCACAAACAAAAATCAGGGTAGTTTTAATGTTGGCATAAACTCATGAAGTTTTTGATATTCTCATTGATAAGATTTGTTGTTCAACTGATGAGTGAAAAAGTTAACAAGGTTTAAAAGACACATTTTCTGGGAGAAGCGGGAGGACCCATGAAGCTCAGATAGTGCTCATCAGCTTTCAAAGCAAGAGAGAGATTCCTATTAGAAACAAAGAAAAAATCTCCAGTCCCCAGTGCGATCAGGACTAATAGGAAGAAACCAACAGACAGCAAGTCCCCCCTTTTATTTAACCTTCAAATAAGGGAGGTATATCAAACTTAGATACAGAGTCTCAGAGTCACAAAAGGTTTATGGAGACCATCAGTCCCATCCACCTTTTGCGGATAGGGACACTGAGTCCTGAGGAGGGAAATACCAAGACAGACCTACCTATGCCTCGAACTTAGGCTGCAGGCTGCCTACTTCTACTGTCATAGCCCCTTTCCCTTGCAAAGCAGACTTGTGAAGGCTGTTGGCTAGAGTAAGGTAAGACAGAATGGGCATGTGGTCTGGTCCGTCAGTCCTGCCTCTGCAGAGGAGGCAGTGCTCAGGGGGAGACGCAGGGAATGGCAGCATATCTAGAGGTTTCATTTCCCCAGCTTGACAATATTTGCTTGGCTCAAGCTGGTCACTTGCAGGGATATATCTGAACAAATTCAAATAACAAAGCCCTGCTCTTTTTCTTCTAGGCATCCTAGATAAACAGAGGCCTTTCAGAGCATAAGATAAGAAAAATGGGCTGACACCGATGACTCTTTTGGGGGAAGTGAGAGGTGAGGTCTGTAGTGTATGTCCACTGCCATAGTGGCAAAGAAGGTAAAACGAGAGGTTGATTTCACCAGTGCCGAGCAAAGGGCTCCAATACACATACATCTTCCAAGATCATGTCACAACAGTTTTCTGCCCTCCTTTTGCCACTATGGCACCGTGGAGCCTTAAGACTTCCAAAGGTTATTTCATTACTTTGCATTCTTCTATCAGTAGGTTCCTAGAGAGTTCTGGTAGCATAGTAGATTACGAGCTGAGCTGTTCCTCTCAAGTTCAGTAGTTCGAATCTACCAGGCTCTCCATTGGAGAAAGATGAGGCTTTCTGCTCCCATAAAGATGTATAGCCTCAGAAACAACTACAGAGTCACTATGGGTTGGAACCAACTCCATGGCACACAAACACTGCCACCATCATCAATAATTCCTAATAGCACTTACATTTTCTTTCATGATTATTTCCCAAAGGCCTACCGTAAACCTTGGAGGAATTGTATGTGATTCTAGGGCTGAATACACAGTTGAGAGTGACAAGGGACAGGAAGCATGTCTCCTTCACTGCTGAATCCCTGGTATCTAGTACAGGGCTCAGCTACTTGGTAAATGAAGAACGAATGTAGACTGAATTGTTATCTGTAAATCAGATATTCTATTTCCAGTTCACGTTATACATTGTATGCATCTGATTTCATAGGGGTTAAGGACAAGTTTCATCAACCTACCTATGGCTTTCAAAAACAAACAAACAAACAAACAAAAAAACCTTTCTCACTCATGAGCTATTTAAAATGCGATTTCATTTTTTATAGTTGCTTTTATTTACCTCCATTTTCATTTTAATGGAAGAAGAATGAGAATAAGAAAAAGTCCAAACAAAGCTACACTAGCTACTTAACACATGGATTCCTGAAAGAGTCAAGCTGGGCTAGGTGAGGAGGCCAACCAGTCAAAGCTGCCACCAAACTCTCCACCTTGAGTCTGACTAACAAACACTTGCAGGGAATCGATATTGAGCTGAAAACACTACCTTGCCATTGTCTAGGATATACTTGTCCATGACAGGCGCAGGAGCGGGGTAATAGGACGACGTATTTGCTTCCTCACTGAAAGGGCTCCGTAACTCCGGCTCGGGCTCGAGACATTCTGACTTGACTTTTTCCAAGTCAATGGCGGGACCTAGGCAGTTAAGAAAAGAGATCTGTCTAGAACTCCAAGGAAAATAAAATGCATTTTTTTTTTTTTTTTAAACTACGCATCTATCAGCACACAGAGGCACCAAAAAAAAAAAAAAAAAAAATATTTTTAAATGCTGGCTTATTTTTGTTCATTGGACTACACTTAAACCCAGACTTGAAAATGATATGAGGTATGAACGTCACCAGGGGAAAGAGTGGAAAATTGGAAGACAAGAAAGAACTCGACTCTAATTAAGCATGAATGAGAAGCACTCTCTCTTATGGTGTCACTGTTGAAATGGAAATGCGGGGGACTCAACTTCCTGTACAGGAGAGAAGTTCTGTTAAGACGGGGTGGAAGGAGAAGAGGTGGGAATTACTAGAATATGCAAATTGTGTACTTTCCAAAAACTCCATCTCTGTCGCCTACAGTGCCACGGAGACAGAGGAAGAAGGGAGGGTGCAAGAGCAGTGGCCTCCCCTCCCCCACAACTATCCACCTAGTATCCAGGCAGGAGCATTTCAACCAAGAAATTAAAATACAATACAGATTAAGCAAGGCCCTGATTGCCTGATCCAGCAGCTACCCTGATTTTTATTTTAATGCAATCAACAAAAATTACATGCACTTTAAATAGCTAGATAGGATCTTTTTTTCCCCTTCCATTAGCTTTTAAAATGATGGACTACTATTAAAAAATCACCTATTGTGTCTTGATTACCAAAGGGTAGAGAAAAAAAGGATGAAATGGGTAAATAAGGCTGAATGATTTGATTAACTTTTGAGGGAGGAGCAACTCCAAAGGCCAATCGAGAGTTTAGCATGTTGGAAATTCTCCCAATTCAAACATGTGAGGAGTTATGCGAAACCTAGTTACTGCCCCAGCAGCTCCCCAGTGCTGTGTGTATGGGTAGAGCTGTGTAACTTTAGCAACTGATGAATATATGGTCTATGCTAGGTCCCCATCCTAACCATGTGGCCAACTGGGTACACAGCTCTATAGACTACAGTCCAGTGCAACAATCAGACAGCAATTCTACGGTCAATTGCTACATTTCAGACTCTGGCTGGTGGCAGGGAACATTCATCATGACAGAGCTTCCCAGAATATCAATCCTGAGTTGCTGGAAGCTGCCATCTGCAAACCAGACGCTCTGAAGTCTTCAAAGATTTAAGTTTGCACTTTGCACAAGGCTGAATGCAAGATGACTGCGGAGAACAGTGTAACTGAAAGAGTATGGCCAGGCCTAGCAGGAAGGTCTCAGGTCTCATTGCTGGTTTTGCTGTTTTAATTGTGGGATCACTGGAGAGTGCATTGTGGACAGCATCATAATCATTTTGATGGTATATCCTCATAGCACACAGCATATTAAAGGGCTAGGACTAGGTTTTAGTCTGTTCTTTGTTCCCAGACCTGACACTGAGTACTTTCCAAAATCTCTGAACTGGCTGAACACTTATTTGCTAAATGAATGAACGCATGACAAACATGGATGAACAATTCTGGAGCTTTAAAAGCAGATGCACCAAGTCTTTCCTCTCTCTGTATGGGATCTCAGGTTGAATTTCTGAAATGCAAACAAATTCAAGTGGAACCTTTGATTTTTTTCTTGGATCTGAAGATTATTACTTCTGTTTGCCTATTGGGCCTGAAGTCTCTTCTTCAATCAGGACAGGAGAAAGGAGGAGAGGGGAAAGCACCTGCAGCAAGTGGCTCACAGGTCATCTTTGCCAGTACCAAGCCCCTGCTCTGAAGCCTCATTTTTCATCCAGTTATGACTTCACAGTCAGATGCCTTCCCAACCATCTCCAGAATGGCTGCTAAAGGGATCTTTCAAGAGACAGTGCTCTTCTTTGCTTAAGCTCCCCATCAGCCTCAAAATTAAGTCCTACTTCCTAACTTCCGTAACGCTCAGGACAACCAGACTCCTCTCGACTTCCACGGCTCACAGTGTGCTCTCTGCTATGCACCTGTGCTCTAGTCAGACCCAACTCAGGTCTCAGTCTTCTGTGCCTTTGGATGTGTTATTCCCTCAGACTTGAACACTACCTCATTTACCTGCCAAGCCTCTGATTAGACTTCAGGATGCACCTTAGGTGTATCCTGTCTGAGGCCTTGCTCAAATCACAAAGAGGTTTTACTCTGCAATATAAATGGTGTTGTTAAGTGCCATTGAGTCGGTTCTGATTCATAGCAATCCTCTATAGGGTTTCCAAGGAGCGGCTGGTGGGTTTGAAACACAGACCTTTCAGTTATCAATCCAGTGTTTATTCTACAGCATCAAACCAGGACTCCAAAAGCTTCTAGTATATCATGTTTGTCATCATCCACTGTCCTGCCTGTTTCCAACATTAAACTGTGAAGCTCTTCAAGGCAAAGACCATGTTTCACTCCCTTCCTATTTGTAGAGCCTGGAACAATGAGTGGAACATTGCAGGCTCTTGGTAAAATCTCCATGAATTTATGAATTCAATGTAAGAGGGAGAGAAGAATGGAATAGGGCAAAGATTCTGAAATAAAGCCCTGCTGCTGACTCAGATACCTGGAGGTAGCAGTTGGATGCTGTTCTCTCAAACTCTATATGATATCTATATCAAAATCAGTCTGTTAAGTAGAAATCAGAAGCATTTATCCAGGAGAATGGACAGTCCAGATGTCCGAAGTTAAATACTCAACTTCCAGTGTCTACAGAGGACATTTAGAAGACGCATCAGCCAAATCATCTCTGTGGCTTCATCTCCTGCTGGTCACCTTCCCTGATTGGAATGACTTCATTCCAATCAGATGAAACTACCTGATCCTCTCCACACACCTGCCATTCTTTCCTTCCTCCTAGCCTTTGCTTGGGTCTTTCCTTCTGCCCAAACATTCTATCTCTAAGGACGCCCACCTATACAAACCCCACCAGTCATTCATGGCCCGATTTAAAATACCACCTCCTCCATAAAGGTTTCCCTGTCCCCTCAAAGGAGTCCTGGTGTGGCGCGGTGGATTAATGCGCTGGACTGCAAAGTTGCTTTGAGTCAAAAGGGCAGTGGTTCAAGCTTATCAGCCGTTCCTCAGAAACCTTAAACAAGGTCACTATGGGTAGGAACCAACTCAACTGCACATAACAAAAACAACATTCCGTCAAATGGAGGTAAATAATCTTTCCATTTTTTGGCTTGGGATTGTAAATCAGAGAGAGAACAGGGTTTAAAATTCTGGGCTTGCCACTTACTGTGTTGGTGAGTTGAGATCTCCAGCAAGCCATATGAAGTCTTTCTCAAATCCCACCCCCACCTCAAGTAGTAGAATTCTGCTCTCATTTGGGGCCTCCCTAGTCCCCTCCCCCAACTCTTCCATAATAATTAGATGTAATCATTTGTTTTATGTCTGTCTTCCCCACTGGACTGTAAGCCCTGAAGGTAGGCAGGGATCATGTGTTTTTTAAGGTAAGGTCCAGGATTTGGCACACACACAGTGCCTGGTTCAAATTCTATTCTAAACAGATGATTTACACATGAATGATTACTTAACCTCTCAGGCCTGATTGCCTCACCTGAAAGAAGGAATGACAACAGCAACTTGGCAAAACTGAAGATGAAAAGTGTTCACCACATATGTAACATGATTAATCCAGAATCTAGCCCAGTGGGTGCTCTGTAAACTCTGGATCCCTTCCCTCCTCCCCCTCCCACATGCATGCACTAGACTCACTCTTGCACTTAAATTAGCCTATTCCCAAGTGGCGGCTCCATGAGTGGAGGTCCTGCTTCGCGTTCTTTGCCCTTAATGTTAGCACAGATCCTTGGTACTCTACAACGCACACATCCTCCTCCACTGTCTTCTGAGAGACTGCTGGAGTCTTATCAAATGACTGGTTACTATACTGGTATCTTCTGGCTCAAGGAATATGACTTCCTGACACACTTGGTCAGCCCTGTGTAACAACCTGAGCGTGGCTGCTGGGTACTGGGGGCCCTGCTTTCTGTGACAGCCTCCTTCCACACACATGGTACCAGTCTCAGCTTCAGCAAGAACAGCGGTTCAGCCAAAGGAGCACCTTGGAAAAGGGTCTTCAGCAGACCTGGGTGTGAATCCTAGTTTTAGGACCTTAGTTAGACAAGTCACCTAACCTCTCTGGGCCTTAATTGTCTCTCCTATCTAAAAAATGGGGATTATCAGCAGCCACCTTGCATGCTAATAATGCCTCGCAGAGAACTGAGCACCATGGCAGGCATGGTAAAATAGAGACTCAGAAAACGACAGATGAATGAAGGAGTGGCTCAATCAATAAAGCACAATGTTTAGCATGATAGAATCAAGAAGAAAAGGAACAAAAAACCATGTGGTTTCCTTGGAGAGGGGAGGGAGGGCTCTAGTGGCTTTAATTTAAGAGGGGGAAAAAACACACTTCATTGCAAATTCTAGTCTGCTTCACTACTGATGTTGGCAATTTACATCTCATTACAACAAACGCTTCAGATTGCTGTTTTGCTTTTAAAAATTTCTGAGGCATTGTTCTGCCTCAAACACATGTGACCAAATTAGCCACAATAATAAGTACTTGCGCTAAGAGACAGCGTTGTACGATCTGGCGCAGATATTTTAGGTAACAAAGGAACTTTTTTCACTTTATGGAAAAAGCAGAATAAAAAAAATAAAGGTCTTTTGATCCACTTGCATTCTGGTACTGACACATACTTCAGGTTTATTTTGAGGAAAAAGTACTTTGCACTGAGAGAAACCTCCCAGCTGGTAAAGGAAGCTTTAAATAATAATACAAAAAGTAGTACTTGCTTTTCATTCAATCATTCAAGAACCTTTCATCATATAATCTCTGACTGAATACCACGATCTAGGCCCTGTAAGAGGCACTGGGGACCCAGAGACAAATAAGGCATCTTCCAATTCTGGAGAAAAACCCAACTCAACCCAATGGCCTCACTCAAGTTAATTCTGACTCATAATGACCCCAGAGGCTGGTAGACTGCCCCAATAGTTTCCAAAGCTGTACATCTTTACAGAAGCAGACTACCACATCTTTCTCCCACGGAGCAGTTGGTGGGTTTGAACTGCTGATGTTTTTATTATCAACTGAAGGCTTAAACACTGTACCGTCTCCACTGTGATACTGGAGAAGTTCAGAATTTAACATGGGAAATGCTATTATATTGCATTACAAATAGTTGTAATTTTATGATCAAGCCTTGGATTTAGTATCAGAAAAGATGGTACAAATGCTGGTTCTTTTATTTGTTTTACCTTTGTACTCCCCAGTGGTCCCTTCTATAGGGTCCCTGGTGGCACAGTGGGTTAAGTGTTGGGCTGCTAACCACAAGGCCAGTGGTCCTAGCTCACCAGTTGCTCCTCAGGAGAAAGATGAGGCAGTCTGCCTCCTTAAAGATTTACAGCCTCAAAAACCCAGGGCGGGAGGGAGGAGGACGGACGGACAGTTCTTTGCCCCTAGGGTCACTATCAGTTGGACTGGACTGGACAACAGTGGGTTTGGTAGTTTGGGTTGGGCCCCTTCCATAAAAAGGAATTGTGGCACCAAGTATGGGGCTCACTAAGTGTTTGTGACTCAATGATCTTAAATGGGACTGACCATTCTCTCTGAAAACTTTTCTAAAAAGTGAATGCTTGTGTGAAGCTTAGAAATCACCCATTTCTCCAAACTATGTATGTCTGCACATTAAAATACCATTCCTAATTTCGGCTCAAATTAAAAGACTAGGTTTTTTTAATGAACAAAATTCTTCCATTTACTTGTTAGTAAATTGGGCATTTCTCAATTACAGGTATAGTTCTAGCTTCTTCAAACATGCAAAATGAACCAAATCAAAATTCTTGACTGCACACAGAACCCTGCCTTGTGACACACAGGCACACTAGGTTTGGAGACATAATGATGAGTCCACTTTGTTGAGAGGGGCTGAGCATGGAAGGTACACAGGGGCCTTGGAAAGAGATGGGGAGATGATTCCAAGCTGGGCTGGTGGAACCCCCAACTCTGGGTACCTCTTCTAGCAAATCATCATCCCTCTCAGAAGGCATCAGCCACGATCATCCTCTGTTGGAGCTACACATCTGCTTCTTAGTCCCATAATGCTTTCAGTGAGGACAGGAACAAACGGGTCCTTGGACTCATTCTTTCAGGGAGACTCTACTAAGCATACACTAAGTGCCAGTCCTGAGCTAAGTTTGTTGCCTTGAGTGATTCTCAATCTAGCAGTGGAAAGAAACAGATCATTACCACTCCTACAGCTGGTATGGGTTAGGATAAGAGTACTGGTGCAGAAGTAAAGAAGACAGTGGTACACGTAGAGGAAACTTAAGGCTTCTGAAGAGTGGTCACAAAGTTCTAGGCTCCAGCTTGGAGGAAGACAGTACCTTGAACATGAGGAGCTGGGGCAGGGGAGTTCTCTTCAGATAGTAAAGGCAACCAGCACATGTCTGAGGCTCACTGACCGGAAAATGAGGACTGTGAAATCTGCACAGCTCTGGGGAAGGAGAGATGACTGCTGGCTCAGTGGTCTGAGAAGGCTTCAGAGAAGAGGTGAGTTCTGCTTGGAGCTCTGAAGGTGATAAGGTCTGGGATAGGTGGGAGTGAGTAAGGTCAGGCAGGGGGATGCGATCAGATGGGCCAAGGTTCCCAGGTCCTTCTTTCCACTCCATTTTCTGAGAGCTTACAGTGAGCGAGGGCTTGGAGTAACCTTTGCTATGCAGAGGCATGGGAAGCAATTCTAGCTTGAGGTGGTGGATTGGTAAGATCCGTGCAGCTCATATGTGGGACCACCCCTTCAAGAAGTCAGACCACAGAACAACAGAGCTGGGATGAACCTGAGAAAACCCCTGTCTCCAAGGGGAGAAGCCCAGCAAAAGAGCTAACAGAAGCAGGTGTTAAGTACCCAGTCTTGTGATGTGATACAGAAAAGAAAAAGTGCTTCTTACAGAGAAGAAAAAAGTGACCAGCGACCAACACCCACTGAGTGTTTTCTTTGTCAAGTACTGTTAGGGGTTGAATTGTGCCACTTAAAATGATATATCGAAGTTCCAATCTTCGGTACCTATGAATGTGACCTTATTTGGAAATAGGGTTATTGCTGAAGTAATCAGTGATGTTAACCTAAGAGCATACTGAAATTAGGTGACTTCAATCCAATATGACTGTACACAGGGAAGCACACAGAGGGGAGAGAGTATGTGAAGGCAGAGGCAGAGATTGGAGGGATGTAGTCACAAGCCAAGGAATGCCAAAAACACTGAAAGCTAGAAGAGGTAAGGAAGGGTCTTTTTCTACAGCAGGTGTGGGAGGGGAACTTTTTTTTTGCTGAAGGCCATTTGGGTATTTATAACATTTACTATAGATTTATGCTGCTATGAAGAACGCTCTTAGATTTACTGAATTTAGAGTCCCGCCGGCAGTTGCCTTAGCAGGACAAGACCACATGATTTCATGGGCTTATTTGGCCTACAGACCAGACATTCCTCATCCCTGCTCTAGAGCCTTCAGAGAAAGCATGGCCTTGCTAACACCTTGATTTAAGATTTCTGGCCTCCAGAAATGTGAGACAAATTTCTGTTGGTGAAAAAAGTGTTCTATAACCCACTTTATAATGGCAGTTCTCAGAAAATTAATACAAATATATTATATGAAAAAATGTGTTTTGTTTTCCATCTCTGAGCACTTTTTACCGCACTGTTGTGTGATTATTTGTTCACTGTTCCTTGCCTCCACTGAAGGGTAAACTCCAAGGGGAGAGGAAAAATTAGATGGCCCATGGTCTTGTTCACTGCTGTATCCCCGACACCCAGCACAATGTCTCACACACAGAAATTTATTAAACAAGTGCTGAATGAAAGAAAATTAAGCCTCACAGCAGTTCTACAAAATATATCTTATCACATCTGTAGAACCTTAGAGAGGTGATTTGTCAAAAGTCACACAGATGACAAGTGTTCAAATTCAGGGTGTCAGACACCAACAACTCACTCTTACCACTACCCTATACCTTCTCAGGAGGCCTGGGGTGGTGCTGTGGGTTAATGCACCAGACTGCAAAGCCGTTTGAATTGCAAGGTTGGTGGTTCAAGCTCACTAGCTGCTCCTCGGAAACTCTATACAGGGTCACTATGGGCCAGACCCAACTCGATGGCATATAACAACAACAACATACTTCCTCGGGAAACTGCAGCTTTTTGATGCTCCACAGGTCAGCTTCTCTTTGACCTTCCCACGGGGTCTGTGAGGAACTCTATAATCAAGCAAGCCCTTGCGGTCACAGAGGTGTTTTCACCTCTAGGAGCACTGATGCTATCTTCTGGGAGCCCACAGTTCTTCATATGTGATTCTGGCTCCCCTCTCTCTTTATGATTTATATGTGTCCAAGTATCATCCACACAGCAAGACCATACAAAAATAAATGAATTTGCTCTAGCAGAGCATCACTGAAGACCCTGTACATCTGTTAGTCTTTGATCCCAAAGCAGAATCAGCTAAGTTGAGGGTAGAAGGTCTTGGTGGGGTAGGTGGGGTGGGTGACACATATACAATTGCCCTCAGATTCACAAACGGCTGCTAAGGGGTACAGTGAGCACCTGAGAGCAGGAGTTATGGGGAGGCAGAGTTGTATCACACAGCTGACATTTCTCTACCAAACCAATCCAAAACCCTGGCCTTGTTTGACTATCCTTCAAGCCAAGATCCCTCTCAGAGCATGAAGTTTCTACACTATTTGCCTGGCTCCACGAAAAGGGCAACTCAGGGATCCTAGAACTGTACCCCAGACCACTCCAATGGGGCAACACAGTTCCCATGAACCAACTGCTGTAGTGTATGGCGCAGTTCTAGCTACTCGTGTTTACCTTTGTAGCCTTGTCTTTCCTTCCAGCCCATTCCTTCATTGTCCCCTCTTGCCAGAACTACTCATATTTGCAGTTGCCTGACTAAGGTAGACAAACCTTTGTCAGGCTCTCACATTGCCTGAGATACTGTTCACTTCCTCTTCAGTTGTATAAACCCATCCCCAACCCAGTCACGTACGCAGGCTTCCTCTGTATTTGCTCCCAATACCCTGAAAACCCATGACAGCGGCATGGCTCACACTGCATTCCAACTGTTGTTGAGGAGACTGTGACCCCTTCACAACAGCAACATGGTCTTAGCTATTTGGTTTCCTTGTTCCCAGCACAGGGCCTGGAACAGAGGAAGAGTGCAATGGTTCCTATACAATTACATTTCCTTTCAGACAGTGCTGTCCAATAACGGCATGGACTACACCGGAAGGTAGTACATAAGCTTCCCGTATTTTGGGGTAGGTTTCAGGAGACTAGATGATCATTGGGCAAGGAGGCTACAGAAGGCTTTGTACCCTGTGAAGGAGGCTGGACTATCTGATCTCTCAGGCTCCTTATAGGATCAAGACCTGGGGACTTTAAGAATGACCTCCCAGCCAAGTACACAGAATCACCCAGGAACAGCAAGGCCTGAGCGTATGGCTAGCTTCTGGATCTTGCTGAACCCTAGAAGTTGGACTGCTTCTTGGGTTGCTTCCATCCACACATGTTGGTGAAACATCAACCTTTCACTGCTTCATGATGATGAAAAAACCATTTGCTCAGATTCCATGTGGCCCAGGCATAACCTTTTTCTCTTCAGGGACTTCAGTATTCCCATCTATAAGATGAGGTAAGAGACTGGATTAGGTTCTCTCCAAAGAGAACACTTCTATGAAAACCCTAGAAATGTTCTGATTGGCATCTTAGACTCTATAGCTTGGAAAGGTCAAAGCTATGAAAAAGTAGTGGTCTCAAAGATTAAGCAGAAAAGAGCCCTTTGGGCCGTGTACCAGCAAAGCCTACTCCAATCAATAAATGAACCCAATCACTCCAGGGTCCAGCAGTCCCAGGACCCAATGCAATACACTAAGGAGGTGTAATCATGAAGGCAGGCCAAGGAGGACACATACAGCCACAGGACCACAAGAGGTTATGCAATCAAGAGGTTGCCTGATGCACTCAAAAAACCAGTTAAGCCTCAGTTTGAAACCTGGTTCTACCATTTACCACGAGTCCTAGTATGGTACTATAGGGTAAACACTAGATCGTAAGGTAAGTTTGAACCTCAGATCAGTGGTTCAAACTCACCAACAGCTCCTTGGAAATCCTATACAGGGTCGCTGTGAGTTGGAACCCATTCGATGGCACTTAACAACAACAACAACAACCATTACTAGTTGTGTGACCTCAGGCAAGTTAATCTCTTTGAACCTGTTTTGTCATGCAGTGACACATAATGTACTATTGAAGTGGTTTAAAGTATGAAAAAAATACCTAGCCTAGTGTCTGAACCAAAACAAGTGTTGAAACCCATTCCTACTTCTACCTTCTTCTGGCGGGCATCGAGCTGAAAACAACTTTGCCACCCAGATGGCAAACCCTGTTCTAATGGGAAAGAAGCAAGTGTCTATTCTGGCAACCTAGCCACTCCTTCTAGATCTCCTGTCTAACCTAAGCAGTTAGTTAAAGGGGAGCCTGAAGGTGGACCTCAGTCCTGTCCCTATTGTTACCAGATAAAATGGACCCTTGAAGCAAAGGGAAAGAAGGGTCCTAGATTGTCTAGCTACTCTGGAATCAGATCCTAAAATCATCTGGGATCAATTATGGCTATTTCTGATTCAATCAACAGTGCAAAAAGTCCTCCAAAGGAGAAGATGGTCAACACTTTTAAGATAAACTATTTCAGTTCTCACTACTTTGCTTGACATTAAACTTCAGAAGGCACAGGGTACGGTTTTTGACACCCCTCAAACTGAGGTGGTAAACAGATTGTTGCCCTCCTGGGCTTCACCTCTACTACAGGGATCTGACAACCTAACCTAGCAGGATATATCTCTCACCTTTCCTCTCTGGTCCTCCCTCAAAACCCAAGTTACCTGAGAATTACTACTCACTGGTGAGAATGAACTGAGGACCCAAAGAGATGAAAAAGAACCCTGACAAAGAAGAAACTGAGCCACTACCCATAATGTTTGAAGAATTGAGGGGATCAGAGAGGTAGCAGAAGATGAGAAAAGGGGAAATAGAATTCTTCCTATGAAAGTGGAAGGTGGGGAGGGGAATTCTACAAACTACAGACCAGTGAGCTTGAAATCAAGTCCAGATATAGTTATAAATGGACTATTCCAGTGGAATTTCTGAGGACTTACAAGGGAAAGTAGCAATCGACAAGAGTCATTAGGGGTTGACCAAAGATTAAAACAGGCCCAACAATCATATCTGTGTTCTGCTCTAGGACAATGAGTGCCTACGATGTGCCAAGTATTGTATACACATTAACTCCTGCATATCCTCAAACTATCTGTCATTGTATTGTAGAATCTACTGAGCAATACTCTTGGTCAGTGCCCAGGCAAAGATCTTAAAAGATATTTATTTATTTAATTCTCATTACAACCATAATGTAGGTACTGTCATTAACTCTGTTTTACAGGTGAAGAAACTAAGGCCTAGGAGGTTATGCGATTTTACCCAAGGTAACAGAATTTGAAAGTGGCAGAGCCAAAGTTCAAGCATCCAGTGTTTCTGACCTCAGTCTATTCAGGCTCTTAATCATCAAGCTGGCTCTCCTGCTTGTATGCCATGGGCATTAAATTGCCCTCTTTATAGAGGAGAAAACAAAGGTTGAGAAGGGTTAAATAACTGGCTTGAAGTCACACATAGAATGAATCAGAGATTCAAACTTAGGTAATGTCTGTCGCCAAAGTCTGTCTTGCTTCCTATACTAGAAAAAGCCAACAGGAGGCATTTGGTTGACATTAGCTGTCTTTTCTAAAGTACCATCAGAGACCTGGGCTTAAAGAATGCAGCTCACAGACTGCAAAGGATTTTAAAGATCAAAGCTGGTATTTTAACAGACCTTGGACAGAACACAAGCATGAACTCAGAGGGGAACAGAGGTGTTAGAAATCTAGCTCGAAAGAGCCAAAACAGATAAACTGTCCACAATAGCTTTCTCTTTCTTTAAAAATTTCAACCAGCTTGTGATCTGGCCAATGGGGACATTAGCTTTTCCTTTTGCATTCTCTTCTTTCAAATGGAGATAATAACCCTTATTTGACCTCACAATAAGGCTACTGAGATAGTCCAATGAGATAAAAATGTCAAAGTGTTTTGAATCCTGTAAAGTACCAGATACATGTGAATTACTGCTATTATTCTTATTATCCATCCTCCTCTGGTCAGAATCCACCATTTCTGTCTACATTCTCTGACAAGACACACACAAAATCCAGGACTTGCAATTAGATCACTTATTTTATTTTGCCTTGTGTCATGTCATAGACACACCTGCATTCCCAATAAGACCATGAATGCATCTTGAAGGCAGGGTCTACATCTACTCCTCTTTATATTCCACACAGAGCCCTTTAGAGTCTTACTTAAACTAGTATCACCTGATTCACATCAAACAGACCTAAACTAGCAAAACAGTATTTAAGAAGCCCTGGTGGGCAGTGGTTAAGTTTCAGCTGCTAACCACCAGGTCAGCAGTTGGAACCCATCAATCGCTCTGTAGGAGAAAGATGGGGCAGCCTGCTTCCATAAAGATTCATAGCCTTGAAAACCTCGTGGGGCAATTCTGTTCTGTTTTATAGAGTTGCTATGAGTCACAATTGACTCAGAAGCAATGGGTTTAGTCTGTTTTGGGGTGACAATGCACTTGACTGCTAAACTGAAAGCTATGCAGTTCAAACCCAAACCCACCAGCCACTTAAAACTGGAGAAACGTGTGACAGACAGCATGCTTCCGTAAAGATTACAGCCTTGGATGCCCTATGGGACTGTTCTTTTTCTTTCTTTTTGCAATCTTATCCATGGTTTGTCATGATCTACACTGTCAAAAGCCTTTGCATACTCAATTAAGCGTAAGTAAGCATCTTTCTGGTATTCTCTGCTTTTAGGCAAGATGCATCTGACATCAGCAATGGTATACCTAGTTCCATGTCTTCTTCTGAATTCAGCTAGAATTTCTGGCAGTTCTCTGCTGTTGCAACCATTTCTGAATTATCGTCATCAAAATTTTACTTGCATGTGATATCAATGATATTGTTCTATAATTGTGGCATTCTTTTGGGTCACCTCTCTTTGTGATGGGCACAGACATGGATCTCTTCCAGTCAGGTGGCCAGATAACTGTCTTCCAAATTCCTTGGCACAGACCAGTGACCACTACCAAGGTTGCATCAGTTTGTTGAAAATTTTCATTTGCATTCTGTCAATTCCTGGAACCTAATTTTCTGCCAATACTTTCATTGCAGCTTGGACTGTTTCCTTTGGTTCTTATTCATACAGTACCTCTTGAAATGACTGAACATGGACCATTTCTTCCAGCTACAGTGACTCTGTGCATTCCTATCTTTTGATGCTTTCTGCACCATTCAATGTTTTGCCCATAGATTTCTTCAATACTGCAAATCAAAGCTTGAATTCTTCTCAGTTCTTTCAGCTTGAGAAATCCTGAACAAGTTCTTTCCTTTTGGCTTTTTAACTTCAGGTCTTTGCAAATTTTGTTATAACACTTGGCTGTGTCTTCTTGAGGGGCCCTTTGGAATTTTCTGTTCAGCTCTTTTACCTCATTTTTTTCATGCCTTTTAGCTTCTCTACATTCAAGAACAAGTTCAAAGTCTCTTATGAAATCCATTTTGGTCTTTTAATTCTTTTCTATCTTTTTAATTACCTTTGATTTCTTCATGTATGGGATGCTGTTGATGGCATCTTGCAACTCTTCCTGCCTTTGATCATTAGTGTTTAATGCATCAAGTCTGTTTTTGAGATGGTCTCTAAAAGCAGGTGAGATATACTCAAAGTTGTATTTTGCCTCTCATGGAATTGCTTTCTTCTGTTTCAGCCTTAACTTGCATATGAGCCATGGATGATCTGTTCCACAGTCTGCCCTGGTCTTGTTTTGACTGATGATACTGAGCTTTTCCACCATCTCTTCCCACAGATGTAGTCCACTTGATTGCTGTGTATTCTAGCCGGTGAAGTCCATGTGTATAGCCATCTTTTATGTTGTTCAAAAAAGGTATTTGCAATGAATAAGTCATTGGTCTTGCAAAATTCTATTATGCGGTCTCCAGCATCATTTCTATCACGAAAGCCATATTTTGTAACTACTGATCCTTCCTCTTTGTTTCTAACCTTTGCATTTCAACCACCAGTAATTATCAATGCATCTTGATTACATGTTTGATCAACATCAAGCTGACAAAGTATATAAAATTCTTCAGTTTCATCATCACTAACTTTAGTGGTTGGTGTGTAAATTTGAATAACAGTGGCATTAACTGATCTTCCTTGTAGTATGGATATTATCCTATCACAGACAACATTGTACTTCAAGACAGACCTTGAAATATTCTTTTTGACGATGAATGTAAATTCAAATTCCTCTTGTATTTGATGTTCCCAAATAGTAAACCACATGATTGTATCACTCAAAATCACCAATACCAGTCCCTAGGATAATGAGCTGTATGTACTTACAAGTGGGAAGTATTCCTTTTTTTTTAAGTTTTTACTGTGAATTGAGGAAAAGTTTACAGGGCAGATCATCAGTTTTTCATTCAACAAATCATATTCTTTGTTTCATTAAAATGATTATAATCCCTTCCATGTACGATCATAGTTAACAGTATTTCTCTCTATTTTTAAAAACAAAAAACAAAAAAAACAAAATCACTCAGGCATATATGATAATTTAAACCACCAGAGACTGTTCTTTCTGTCCTCTAGCATCTTTATGGATTGGAATTGACCTAATGGAATGGGTAGTTTGTTCTTGTTGTTAAGTGCCATTGAATCAGTTCCAAATCATAGTGACACTGTGTAGGGTTTTTGAGGAGTGAATGGTGGGTTTGAACCACCAACTCTGCGGATAACAGTAGTAAACAGAATTTACTGTGCAAAAAAACTGAGAATTCCTAATGTAGCTGAGGAGAAACTGAACCAGACCTTCTCGAACATATTGAAGCTCACCCCTCCCACTGTATCTGTACTGTTTTTGCTTTCCTTCATCCTTTTGAGTTTTCTGGAAGCTGCTAACCACCAGTAAAAAAATCACTGCTCAAAACCACTGACTTGTGGATATTTAAAGGAAGGGATTCTGTCTTGCCCATTTCTATATTGCCAGCACTTAGTGTAGTGCCTGGCATTAATCATGTCCTCAATAAATGTTTGTTAAAAAAAATGAAGTGTAAACGAATGAATATACACATGAAGAAATCTGTACCTTGTAAATGCATACGTCTTCATGCTTTTTGCATCCTCAGCATTTACTTCTTTGCGGGAATGGGATAGGAAAGGAAGGAAAAGGAAAAGAGGACTGGCAGTTACTGAACCTTTGGAGCATGCTGATCATATGACTGATCATCAGGAAGGGTTGTTTCCAATGTTAAGATCACAGAAAGGGCGGATTCTAGTTTATGAAAAGAGGATGTGTTCCTTTTGGGGAACCAACCCCTACATTGGTTACTATTAAAGCCAAGGGCTGAAGAAGGCCATGCAGGGTGAGGGACCGGAGAGAGACTCAGAGGACCAGGTGTTAGGAGACCTCTGGGAATAGACCAGTGATATTTTCTGTGCTTGTTTCTTCATCAGCAAAACATGGGCATCAGTATATACCTTCTCAAATTTCTTTCGCAATTCCAAGACTATGCTCTACAGGATCTAGCCTGCTAAATTCACCTTGTATTTATTTGTGGAATGAATGAAAAAAGGAATGAATAAATGCACAAATAAAGAAATGAACCATTCACTGAAGTCACTGAAACGTCTTCTGATAACATCTTGCTGCTGTCTTCACCCTTGGCTCTTCCCTCTGTCTCCAGTCTCCATGATATGCACCATTATAATTCCTAGCTGCTGGGGCATGCTCCTTGCTCCAAAGTCTCCACCAGGTTCAGGAGGTCAGGCTCCTGTTCTCTTATCAGCCACCTAGAGACCCTCTATTGCCTGTGGCAGTGAGTAATGTTTCCTGGTCTTACAGGTGGGAAGTATTCCTTTTAAAATTTGTATCTTCTGACTTGTTGGCCTCCCTGGTCTCTGGAGTTGCCTATTATATGAATAATCCAGCACCAAAGATGTACAAAGGCCCTCAAGCTGCGTCCTTGGGTGAGATGGATAAGTAAAAATGCCTAAGGACAGGACTCCCAAGACATTTGGTCAAGCCTGGCACAGAGGGCAGAAGATGGCACAGCCCAGGCCACATCAACCCCAAGCCAGTCTGTGTTCTTTAGAGGGCATGTGAAGCTAAGAATCAGCCAAGAGTTTGCTAATGCTTTCCAGGGCACTTTTTGCCTGTTTTCAGCTTTGTTATAGCTTTTTGGTGATGTTTACAGATCAGGAGCTAGTAGTTCACGGGCTGTCTTTCAGACTCACCAATAGAGTTGCATCTTCTAATACTAGCCTCTTCCCAAGAACTCCCGGTTACATTGCATTTTAATTACATGCTCACCTAGTTTAGCCTCCCCTCTCCAATGTCTTATTCTTCTTTGTATCTCCCCAAGTTCTTAGACTCGGAAAACATCCAATCAATGTTAACTGACAGAATGAACAAACATATGTATACTCTTTATCTTATATAGTAGAAGACGACCCTGAAAGGCATAAATTAATGAACCTACCCAAGGTCACTCAGCTAATTAGTGGTGTGGGGACCAGAGTTTATAGTCAGCCAGACTCTGTCTTAGTTTCTCTACTAAGTGATTTAGAAAAGAAACTGACAGTAATTGAGCATCAACAGAATGCCAAGCACAATGCTATGTCCTACAAGGCTATGAAACACACACTCCATTTTACAGGTGAGAACATATTGGCTCAGAGGTGCTCTCTGCTACAACATTTCCCATTTTGTTCCACTCACTCATTCCGACCTGAATACATTTCATCCTCAAGCCTCAGCTTATATGCCATTGCCTTCAGGAAGCCTGTAAGTGTCCCTCCCCAGCTGCCCAACAGCTCCCTGTCCTTTTATCCCTGAGATCACATTTATGGAATACTCTATCATTGATTGCTGCAGTGAGTATAGCCCTCATCAAACTTGGAGCTCCTCCTGGACAGAGGCAAAGGCTAGATCTCAAATATATTGAACTCCCACCTCTTGGTAAAGTGCCTGACATACAGCAGGAAGCCAGTAAACATTTGTGGATGGAGAGAAGGAGGGAGGAAGGATGGTTTCAAAAGTCACAGACTTGGTAAATGGGGAAGCTGGGATTTGAACCAAGGCCCATATTATTCATGAAAACAGCCTCCCCTCTAGGGTAGAGACCTCTTCGCTTTATTTTTGTGCATATGTGGGGTGCTTCATGTATACTTGTGACATGAGCTAATTTATACACCATTCATCCAACTGTGATACATATTGTGATGTGGATCAGGGAAGAGCGAGCGGCAATCAGAGCCTGTAGATGGGAGAATCGGAAGAGATTCTACAAGTCTATCTAAGTGTTTTAGGATTAAAAGGGGCATATGCTGTTGCAAAATGCAGAGTGTAGTATTGCCCAGCATTTTAGGAATAGTTTCTGCTGTTTAAACTCAGGCAGTCTAGCTAGCTTAAGTAGAGAATTTCTGTTGTTAGTATGGTGTTTTTTCTTTGCAGGGAGGGGTTTGTTTTCTTTTTCCAAATTATTTTCCCACCAAAAGACATACTACCATGTAGAGAGCAACGAAAATAGAAACTTTTCATTCCAAGACCAGAAAACATGTTTTCTCTCTAAAAATTCCAGATTTCATCCTGCTCCAGAATCCAAGACCCACTCAGTTTTCACAATTTTTGACACAAGGTGGAGGGTCAGAGAAAAAGAGGAAGACCCCTAACGAGATGGATTGGCCAGGTGGCATCACTGAGGGACTCAAGTGTGGCAGCGGTAGTGAGGTTGGCCCAGGATCGGACATTGTTTCGTTCTGCTGTGCATGGGGTCGCTATGAGTCGGTTCCGACTCGATGGCACCTGACAACAACAACAAGGTCTCTCTTTTGTATTTTGTTTTAATTAAAAAAACTCTAAGAAGTATTTTTTTCCAGTTGTAAATGACATGCGACCTTTAGTGTTACTGAGAGCTTCTACAGGCTCTGATTTGGAGAGTGCCCAAGACAAAGGTAGAATTCCGGAGTGAAATATCATTGGTCTGTGTATGAATCAAGTGACTTATTTGAGACTGAGCTTTGCTTCCCCAAGCATCTCCACTTCAGTTTCCTTCTCTGTTCAGGGCATAAAAAAAAAACCCCTGTTAATAACCAGGAATCACCTTGAATATCTACTCAGACATTGCTTGGGAACTTACTGAGCAAAATAGGGTAATAGTACATTTATCTAAACACCAAAGTGAAAGGAGGTATTACATATAAAACATTATCTAGATAAACAGAAGCTTCCCTTCTTGAATGAAAATTTTTATTTAACGTCAACTTTAGGGGTAGAACCAGTGTTTCAAGACTGCTCCCTTGTCAAAGCAAAGTTCAGCAACTGAGGAGTATTTTTTAATTATTCATTATTCAGCATTCTCAGGGACTATGGAGGCTTTTGTTCTACTGATTTTCTCTATACTGACTGGCCTCTATGTTTCAGAATTGTCACTGAGAATTTTTCAGCCTTTTCCTCTCTGGTAAGCAGTCATTTCTCCCTACTTCCAAGGCTGATGCTGATTCTTGCTTCTAAACCACATTAACAAACCTTGTTTGTTAAAATCATAAGAGCCTAGTAAGTTCCTCAATGAACAAACCATAGGAGTTCTTAGTATGCATCTTTATATGACTCTTCCTAAGGTCCTATGTCTTCCTGCTTAAAAGCTTAATGCTTCCTGTTCTAACCCAAACAAGTACAGCTCATTTGCCCTCACACTACATTTTTGGTATGGCACAGGTGTTTCCCCATGACCTAGACTGCTAGCTTCTGTCTCCTCTTGAGCCTTAAAACACCACCTACCTTTCAAGGGCCAGCTGAAATCCACTACCCTCCTAAAGTCCTCCTCCATCCCTCACTTGCAAATAATCTCTTCATCCTTGGTTCTCTCAAGTCACCTCACTGGTATCACTCCTATGGCATTTGTCACTTTCTGATTTAAGGGAATATACTTTTTTAAGATTATGTCTAGTGTTCTTGACTATTCTGAACCCTCTTTGGCAAGAGGTTCCCTTTAATTCCTGGTACTACCTCTCTCTTGCAGAATGAATGCACGAATGAACAAAGATAAATATTCTGTCAGATCTTGTTCTCTTAGCCACATTTACCACTGTGTTCTAGAGAACTAGGCAGCTGCATTCCTAAGCTCCTACCAGATTCAATGTGGGAGGGGAACGTCTCTTCTTGGGGTAACTGCTGAGCCAATTCTCTCTAGCCTCAGGGGCCTTGGTTTGCCCGGTCTCCTTGCCCTCCTTGCCCGTGTGGGGTGGTAGGTGGCCTGTGGGGCACTCACCGCTGCCAAGCCGCAAGAGCAGCACATCCTGGAGCCTTCGGTTGAGGTCGCGGAGTTCCTTCATTTCGGACACGAGTGCCCCGTACTCCTTGAGTTTCTTGGCCTGCTGCACCAGTTGCCTCCGAGTCCGCTCCAGCTCCTGCTGGAGGTGGCGCATCTCCTCCTGCTGCTGCTGGTAGTTGCGTAACAGCTCCTCATACAGAGCCCGCGGCACAACAGCATCCTCCAGACTGTCCATGTCGTCAGTGCCCGGAGAGGTCTCTACGAAGACCTCTTCTAGACATGTGCTGTGGCCCAAGCTCAGGCCGTTCTGCTTCTCCAGCCGGGCCACCACTGCCTCGATGCTCTTATGCGCCCCTTCGCTCGGCTTCCGCCCCTCAGGTCTCTGTGTAGGACAACGAGAATCAGTTCAGGCAAGGGCAGCTGGGACTTTCTTGGACTGCGGCTCAATATTTCCCCAGACAATCCTAGAATCACAGAACCACAGAATATCAGTGCATGGAGAAATCTTTGCAAACACTTAGTCAAAGTCCTTCAGTTTACAAGTGGGGAAATGGAGTAAGACGGAGTAAGGGCATGCCCAAAGTCACCCAACATGCCTGCCTCTGATATGGATGTTACACTGGGACCACCCTCTAAGGTTCGCCTACCCCCAGTGCCTAGGCACCTCTGAGACTTTCTCAGAGGTGTTACCATCCAAGCTGTTCCCAGAGGTGTTACCACCCAAATCTCCTCAAAAACAAAAGATATAAAAGCAAAAGAGAGTAACTTTTTTCTCTAGAATGCTTTAGTTAAGGAGGGCATTAAAAACACTATTCTACTCCAATACGGGGCAGGGAGCATGTCTTCTTTACCCTGTGTCTTCACTGCCTAAACATGGAGCGCTCAACTAAAAAGTTCAAGGAATGTAAGCACTGGGCGATGCTCTTAAGAGATTTCCTTTCATTTCTTTTCCTTTCTTTTTTTAATGTTTAAAGCCCTCATTTTATACATGAGAAAACAATGCTCAGAGAGAGGAAAGACTATATTCAGGGTCACATGGTGAATTACGGACAAAGCTAAAACTAGAATTTGGAGCCCAACATTTGATTTGGCACAAGGTTCTTTTCCTCGTATGTGCCACCATCTGCCTGAGATCTGGCCCAATTTCAGCAAGTCCATGAAGACAGTGCATACAGAGAGACGGTAGTTACTCAGAAGGACTACCTGAGGGTGGACTGTAAGGTCTGTGGTTCAAGCTCACCAGTCAGTTGCTCCTTGGAAACCCTATACAGGGTTGCTATGAGTTGAAATCAACTAGACGGCACTTAACAACAACAACAACCTGGGGGTTGAGGGTTCAACCCTCTGAGAAAATTCTAGCTGAAGGTAACAAAGCAACTAGTAAGAGGCTGCAGGAGTTATGGCACCAGCTGAACTCTGTACTCAGGCCAGGGAGGGTTAGGGTCTCTCCTGATTAGGGCCACTGAGGCAAGTACAGACAACTGAGGAAATAAGATTCTGGACAACTTTAACTGTGTCATATCAGGTCTGTCTTAGCCATTCACCAGGTTTCTAGAAATTTGAGGGGGAAAAAAAAGGTTTAAACCGACATTGAGGTTGAGTGATATGACAAAGCTCAATGTTGTTTCATCCCCTGGAAAAAAAGTACTCTTTCTTGTTGACCCTGTATAGGATTTCCAAGGAGTGTGACACTTCCTGTTGACCCTGTAGGGGTTCCAAGGAGTGGCTTGGTGGGTTTGAATACTAATCTTGTGCTTAGCAGCTCTGTGCTTATCCTACAGTACCACACCAGGGTTCCTAGATGACACTGAGTGGTGCTAATGGCTAAACAAAGGGACTCTGGTAGCGTAGTGGTTACCAGTCAGGCTGCTAACCTCAAGGTCAGCAGTTCAAAACTACAAGCCATTCTGAGGGAGAAAGATGAGGCTTTTTGCACCTGTGAAGATTTACAGTCTCAGAAACCCTATGCAGGGTCACTATGAGTCAGAACCAACTCCAAGGCACATAACCACCACCATCAATGGTTAAACAGTTAATGGTAACTGAAAGGCTGGTAATTTGAGTCCACCCAGAGGCACCTGGGAAGAGCATCTTGGCAATCTACTTCCAAAACATCAGCCATTAAAATCTCTATGGAGCACAATTCTATTCTGCCATTGGTGGTCACCATGAGTTGAAGTCAACACAACAAAGATTTTTTTTTAAAGTCAACCTTACAATGTTAGATAACAATCACATTATGAAGACATAATGCATGTCTTCACTTCATTACTATCACCACCACTTACTTCATCATTGACTATGAGACCCAAAGGGCAAGGACCACATCTTGCTAATTTCCATGACTCCAGGGACCCACACAAGGCAATAACTGAACTCAACTGCATCTTTGGAACAATGTCTCAAGAATGTCTTTGGCCTGATGTCAAAAATCAGACCATGACCAATGCAAAAGATACCCTTCTTCCCTTTCTTTTCCAATGGGGTACCCTATTGCAAAGGGGGAAAAAAAATCTTATTTGCTAAACAAGATTTTTAGCAGGTTTATAAAGTGAAGGCTGGCATGGAGCTCAACTGGGGTCTACAGGAAAGGAAATGCAACTTTATCCAAAAGTTTTCTCACAACCGAGGGTCCTATAACCTTGTTCTGTGCACCTGAGTCATCTCATTTCCCAATGAGTCTGCCCTAGCTGTCTGGTTCTTTACGGCTGCGCAAGAACAGCTGGTTAACGTTCCTGGAATGTTCCAGAACTGTGGGCTCGAGTAAAACCCCCAGCAGTGACAACACTCAGCAGACTGTGCTAACAGGATTGTGCTTGGTGGCACAGTATGAGCCAGGGCTCCCTGGTCAGCTGGTCAGCAAGGCAAAAGCGCAATAAGCTGGCCTGGGCCTATCCTACCTTGAAAAAAATACCATCTTTGATAGCAGGGGACATTTATATGGGGAGAAGAGGCCAAACTAGAATTCTTAAACTGTGAAAAAATCTGAAAATACTCCCACACACTTCCAAAAACAGCAAAGGTTTTGTTACCTTGATGTGTCTAAGCTGTAAATCTTCCTCCCCATAATCTTTAATTTCCCCATCTTCTTCTTCGTGATTGAGAGAAAGTTTGGGGATTTTTATTTTCTTCTGCATCACACTGTTTTCAAGGTCAGATTTGTCTTCTAAAATGCATATCAAAAAACAAGGCTCATTATGAGTCAGAATGCTCAAAATGCCCATAACCTGAAATGCTAGAGAATGATTTACGCCAGACCAGTTAAAAAGGAAGCACAAACCAAAGTCAGGCCTATCAGGGATCCTACATGCAGAAGACTACATAAAATCTCTGTGATCAAGGGTGTTTCCTAAAAGCATGGTCCTACAAATGTATTAAAAAGGCATTCCAGGGATTTGTTTAGGGCTTTTTCTAAGTACATCTTTAAAGAGTGGCCTTTTAAGGAATTCTAGAATCTTGGAATTGGAATGGCATTTAGATTGCTATCTGTTCCAAACTGGCACATTCCTCAACAACGGAGATTATTCTCAGACACGTGTCTTCCAGGAAAATCTAGTGGGTTTCTGCCAGCTCAGGTACCAACAGGCGTGAAAGGGATGATAGTCTTATAGAGTGAAGGCCTGAACTGGAAAGGCAGAGACTGTCCCAGAGCCCAGACACAGGACAGACTGAGATAAGGCCAATGTAACAAGGGTAATCAACAACATTGTTGTTGTTGTTAATTGCCGGCAAGTTAGTTCTGACTCAAAGGGACCCTGTATAGGGTTTCCAAGGCGTTAAATCTTTTTCTAGACCAGAAAACCTCATCTTCCTCCCTTGGGGTGACTAGCGGGTTCAAATCACTGACTTTGTGGTTAGCAGTCCTGTGCTTATCCTACAGAGCCACCGTGCCTTTTTGTTGGTATCAAAACATGCAGTGACAGAATTTGAGGGGTCTTGGACCAAGTGGTCTAATGCTCTTCTTTTAGAGAATAGGGAACTCAAACCCAGAGGGTGAAAGGCATCTTCCCAAAGGGTGAGCATGAGGAAGAGCCAGGAGCAGAAAACAGTCAGTCCTCTGGTAACCTGTCTAGTACTTATGAGTACTAAAGAAGCATAAAAAATATATTTTTGCTCCACACTTTCTCATTCTTTAAACTCAACTTCAGACAACTGAAAACAACAAAAACATTTTTTTTCTTCCCTAAAAAATTTCAAACTCTGCATCTGAGATCTGTCTCTCATTGGAGCTGTCAAAAGTAAAAATTGAAACAGAATGGCTCCAAAGCTAGAAATCTGAACTTGCCCTGGAATTGGCCCCTTTGGTAAAATACAAGGGGGCTTCAAAAAGTTCATGGAAAAATGGAATTATGTAGAAGTCTTCCTGAACTTTTTGAAGCCCCCCACCTGGTGCTCTGGGGTTTTGTTTTTTGGGCTTTAACTAGACTTTGGAAATTGCTGTTATCCTCAAAGGAGTTCTGATGGCATAGTGGGTTACGTGTTGGGCTGCTAACCACAAGGTCAGCAGTTCAAGTCCACCAGGTGCTCTGCGGGAGAAAGGGGAGGCTTTCTGTTTCTGTAAAGATTTACAGACTCAGAAACCCTATACAGGGTCACTATGAGTCAGAACTGACAGGATGGCACACCGCCAGTCAGCTAGCCAGTCTCCTCAAACTTTTTGACTGCTATATGCTAAATGCACTTTCTAGAATGTTACTCAACAGTGGATGTATAACATGGCCAGATAGATGGTTAAATCTAGTCTCCAAGGTTCTTTGTGAGTGTGTGCACGTGAGCATGTGCTAAACATGCTCTTACACTCCCACCTCCCTACCCCTGACCAGACTTCTCTTGCAATTTGTTAGAAAAACAGTGGGGGGAAGCTTATACAGGCATACCTACTCCAGAATATAGTCAAAATACCAAATCTTCTCATATGATATTTAAAATGGAGCCCTGCCTAGTCAGAGACAGCACTCTGGTATTACAGAGAACTATTATGGCACTATAGGATAAGATAAGCACTGGTCTGCAAACCATGCTAACCACAAGGTCAGCAGTTCAACTCCACCAGCTCTTCTCAGAAGCCCTGTACAGGGTCACTGTGAATCAGAACACAACAGGAACACCAAGTGGAAACTTGGCAGCTCTTCCACGACAGGGGGAGGAGGAGTGGGCAAGGGGCTCAGCCTCTCTGATCCTCAGTCCCTCCTTTGTCACAGGAGTTGTGGGGATGAGATCAATAATTCACACAACTCATTGCACAGGGCCTAGCTCTCACAAGGTACTTGATGAATGTGACATGAGTGGGGGCTATCAACATGCTCTGTCTGATTCATTTTATTCCATTAATCATAAGGTCAATAAAGACATAATTTAAAAACAAAAGAGATGACTTAAGCAAGATGTGGTGTGTAAAGGAACTTCCCAGGGAAGAAAGAGTTGATCTTTGTTAACAATCCTTTCCTGATCAAAGATGAAAATGGCCTTTCGCACTGACCAGGGGAGGATGCTGCAGGTTCTGTTTTCATGAGAATGACCTGTTCTTGTTCTCTTTGTGCCTATAAAAGAATTCAGAGGCTTAGGCATGGACAACATCAGGGCTTTCAGGATTGTAAAAGAGCGCAGCTTCTCTCCAACAAATCCTAGTTAACCCTTCCTAAGCCAAGAAGCTGCTAAAAAGCAAAACTGAAGGAAAGTACTCCAAATAAAGTTATCCTCAAATAGTGTGTGTGTGTGTGTGTGTGTGTGTGTGTGTGTGTACAAGGATGCAAGTGTGAAAAGAGAAAGAATGAGACAGAGAGGCAGAAGAGATATAGGGGCAAGAAGGTGACAATAGAATTTCTGATGTTTAGGGGTAAAGCCTGGGGTCTGGCAAGTTCAAGGGCAAAGGCTTGAGATGGAGCCACCAAACTGGAAATGAGAATCTATGTTCTGCCAGAGCCAAAACTGTGGCTCAGAATCCTGCTGGCGTAGAACTGGTGTCAAGAGGGGCTATCATTTAGACTCACCTTTCAAAAATACAGATGAGGAAACTGAAATCCTAAAGGGTTAGTTACTAAGTTCATCTGTCTGAGCACAACTATCAGATTTAGGGATACAGAGGGGGTAAGGCCAGACACGGCCTTCTCCCCAAGGAGCTCACCATTGTTCCAGGTCACAGATGTTAGTGTTGTACCATGAACAGTAACAGTATAAACCCCCCAAACTCCTCCTCCCGTATTATAGCATAGCACTTAATCAAGAATCTACACTCTGCAGGAGCTAGGCTTGCTCTGGTGATATAGACTGATAAACATCCAAAATAAAAATCCAAGAAAAGATAGCCTAAGATCTTAATAATTTAAATTTGAAATAAGGGATAAATAAAGTTGTAGAAGTTCAGGAGCCCTGATTGTACTGTGGGTTACACTTTTGGCTGTTAAATGCAAGGTAGGTGGTTCAAACCCACCAGCTGCTCCACAAGAAATAGGAGACGCTGTCTGCTCCCAATGAAGATTTATAGTCTCAGAAACTATATAGTCAACCATATAGGGTCACTATGCATCCAAATTGACTTGGTGGCAGTGGATTTTGGTTTGGTAGAATTTCAGGAGCAAGGGAGATAACTTTTGTTGTCAATGTAACTATGACAGTAGGTAGTATTTGAGCTTTGTGATAATGTCTCTGAGCCTGCTTCCTCTTCTGTAACCTGAAGTAAAAAAAAAAAAAAAAAAAAATCCTACTCACATTACCAGGGTATTATGAACACTGTCAATACTCGATGTGAAGACATTGAGAACAGTCAACAGTACTTGGACAGTCAATAAATGATAGTTATTAAGGATGATGAGAGTCTGGACCACACAAGAGAAGGAAAGCACGGAAGCCAAAAGAAGGTTGGGAAAACATTTATATGAGAATGCCTCATTTATAGACAGGAGAGGTGAGATGTGAGTTAAGCTGGTTGGGGTTACAAAATAAGTGGCCTTGAATCCCAAGTTAAGAAAAGCTCAGGTTTAGCCTGCAGATGGGGGAAGGATGTGGACTCAGATACCCTGGATTCTAAGTCCAGTACTGAGGTATGAGAAGCAGCTATATCTGTATGTGTGATTTTTGTCTTTCTGTAGAAATGGAGATAGATATAAGATCTACCTCAAGTAGGGATCAAATCAGCTGAGTAAATAAATGTGCCTTGAATGTAACAGAACCCTGTGAAGATAAATATATGGTGGATGACAAAGCTCAGCAGCTATTACCTGTGGCCTGGGGCCTGCTGAAGGCTTTCCTCCTTGAGGTGTGAAAGCCTAACTCCCACCAGCTACATCTATGGCTCCACACTCTCCTGTCTAACTGGAATGCCTCTTCTCCTTCCTTATCTGTTTGGTCTCTATTCATCTCCTCCTTCCTCCTCCAAGTTCTTATTACACATTGTCCTCTATTATCTTCCTCGGGTACACTGATCTGCTTCCCTACTAGAGTGTGAGCAATCTCAGGTCAGGGCCCTGATCATAGACCTGACTATACAAAAGGAACTCATCAAAGAAAAATGTTTAATGAAAGAATAACAAAAATAGAACCCCCCAATAAGTACCTAAAATGATTCTATCATTAAGGGAACACAAATCAAATCCACAATGGGTACCCATTTCACACCCACTGGGAGGCCTGGTATGGCACTGTACGATAAGCACTGGATTGCTAACCACAAGGTTGGTAGTTTAAACCCACCAGCCACTCCTCGGAAACCTTATCACGGTCCTTGTGAGTCAGAACACAACAACAAGATGGCAATAAAAAAATCATTAATAATAGCAAGTGTTGGAGAGGATGTAGAAAAATTGGAGCCCCTAGACATTACTGGTCGACATGTAAAAGTAGTGTGCCTGCTGTAGAAAACAGTCTGGGGGGGTTCCTCAAAAAGTTAAAACATGGAATTATCATATGACCAGTATTTCCGCTTCTGGATATTATGCCCAAGGGAAACAAAAACAGGTGTCTCCACAAAAACGTGTACTTGAAAGTTCATGCTAACATTATTTAAACTGCCCAAATGTGGATACAACCTAAATACAATCTTATAGCTATATATATAAATATTATCTCAACTGCTAAATGGGTAAATGTTGTTGTTGTTATTACTAAGTGCCATCGAGTCCATTCCGACTTACAGCAACCTTGTTCAGGGTTTCCAAGGAGCATCTGGTGGGTTTGGACTACCGACCTTGTGGTTAGCAGTCCAGTGCTTACCCTACAGTGCCATCCCAGGATAAATAAAATATGGTAAATCCACATAATAGAATATTATTCAGCAAAAAATATTATTCAGTAAAAAAGAATGAAGTAATGATACATGCTCCAACTTGGATGACCCTTGAAAACATTATGCTAAGCAGAAGAAGTCAGACACAAAAGGGCATATATTGTATGATTTCATTTCGATAAACTATCCAGAATATCAAATCCATACAGACAGAAAGTAGACTGGTAACAGCCAGGAGCTTGGGGACAAGAGGGAAGTGATTGTTAATAAGTAACAGAGATTTCTGTTTGGGTGGGTGATGAAAATTTTCTGGAATCAGAAAGTGAGGCTGGGGGCATACTGTGAATATACTAAAAAGTTGTGAATTGTACAAGGGGTGAATTTTACGTTATTTGAATTTCATTTTAATTTAATAAATAACTGACTACCACTTCTATGGAATATCTACTAAACGTAAGATACCACTATAAGACTCTTACAAATACCAATGCACATCTTAACAATCCTGCAGCTGGCCACACTTTTTTCCCCACAAAAGATCAAAGAAGTAAACTCCCTTACCTAAAGTCACTCAGATGGAAAGGGGCAGAGCCAGAATTTTATCTAGCTCTACGTGTCTGCCTCCCAAGTGCATGTTCTATCCCCTCTAAACATATACTTGAAATATGGTTGGTATTATTGTTAAGAGCTTTCAAGTCAGTTCCAACTCTTAGAGGTTATGTGCCGTGGAGTCATCCCTACTCATAGCGACCCTGTACAGGGTTTCTGAGGCTGTAAATCTTTACGGGAGCAGAAAGCCTCATCTTTCTCCAGCGGAACAGCTGGTAGTTTCGAACTCCCGTTCCTGAGGTTAGCAGCCCAATTAGTAACCACTACGCTGCTAGTATATATGGGTTCTGAGGAGTGGCTGGTGGGTTTGAATTGCCAACCTTGAAGTCAGCAGCCCAGTGCCTATCCTACAGCACCGTGCCAGTGGAGCCAGAATAAATGGTGAATGAATAACTGACGTCTATAGATAAAGATAGAGTCCTGGTGTGGTGCTGTACATTGAAGCGTCAGACTGCAAAGTCATTTGAATTGCAAGGTCGGTGGTTCAAGCTCACCAGCCGCTCCTTGGAAACCCTATACAGGGTCGCTATGGGTCAGAATCAACTCAATGGCACTTAACAACAAATAGATAAGGACAAGGAACTCTGGTAGCATAGTGGTTTAGAGTCAGGCTGCTAACCTCAAGGTGAGCAGTTTGAAACTACTAGCCATTCAGCAGGAGAAAGATGAGGTTTTCTGCTCCCGTAAAGATTTACCATCTCGGAAACCCTATGCAGGGTCTCAATGAGTCAGGACAGACTCCATAGCATACCAGTATCACCATTACCATAGATGTTGTTATTAAGTGCCATCAAGTTGGTTTCGACCCATAGGAACCCTGTATGAGGTTTCCAAGGAGCAGCTGGTGAGCTTGAACCAGTGAACTTGCAGTTCAAATGACTTTGCAGTCTGATGCATTAGCCCACAGTGCTACACCAGGATACCACTACCATAGATAAGGACATCCAAATCCCTCAGTTTGAAACCCAAAGAGAAGACCAATTGACTCCTGCTTTCCTGCCAGGCATTTCTGTCCTCAAGATGCCCCCCAAAAGCAGTGACCACAGCCAGGCACAACATAGAAATAGGTGGTAGCCAGTCCTCAGGGCTTGAATAGATTCACTGAAAAGGTAGGCTAGGCAGTACTGGAAGTGCTAGACTTACAGGAATTCTGGAAAAGGTCATAAACAAATGACATTTCAAATCCCAGGCCCCCTGAACTGACTCTTGTCCATGGGACTTCTGAAGCGTCTATAAGAGCTAGCCAGCTGCTGGCGCCATCATAATGCTACACAGGCTCCTTCTGGATTCATGCTTTCCAGGAGAGTGCTCAGGAGGACCTTAAACCTCTATTCATCCTTATTTGTAGACAGTGAGCAGTAACTGAGCCCTGTTCTTAGAAGAGAATTGCATTAAATGGTTCTTGTCTTTCACACTTTTTACAACCCAGCATAAATCAAGATCCCTTACAATTCAAGGCTTGAATTCCTGAGGTATGCTGGCCCACCTTGGGCAGGTGCTTCCTAACCGTAATCTTGAGTTGAAGATGGTGTCTCAAATTCATGTCTCATTCACAGAAGAGAATTATCATACACTTAGTGTCATCACAAAAAGTAAAAAATTGAAGAATGGTTGGGAGAGGGAAGGAAGCCCAAGTATCTAACAAAGACAGCCCAGTCTTTTGAGTCAAGTGGTGCTAGTTTTGAATTCTGGCTCTGCCACATATTTACTGAGGGATTATGGACAAGCCACTTAACCCATCTGAATTCTGTTTCATTTTCTGCATAGTGGGATAATAATTTGTTTTCCAAAGAGGTTATACATATAAAGTACAAGTAGAGTGCCTTTCTTGTCACGTTGTTGTCAAGTGCCATCAAGTCAGTTCCAGCTCATAGCGAGCCTGTACAAGGTTTCCAGTGAGTGGCTGGTGAGTTTGAACTGTAAGGATGTCTAATATATAGTGTATGCTAGGTTACACTGGAAGGTTCTGTGTTTGGCTTTTATCCCATGGCAGTGAAGACCACTGCAGGTGTCTGACACAGATTGAGACATGATGAAAGAGATGTTTTAGAAAGATTAATGGGGCAGTGGAAAGCAAGATGGATGAGATTTGAGGGAGAGACTGAACATAGGGTGACATGAAGCTATAACTCCTGACAGGTCACATTAATGAAAGTGAATGGTGGTGTGGATCATCTACGACAGCAAACACTATATGTAGCATGAGGAATATGCTTCTGGCTTTGAATCCCAAAGAATCACAGAGGAAAGTAGGAGCTGACTGGGAAGGAAGAAAGTTTTTGAAGATCTGCCTGCCTTTGCAATTGTTCCAAGTGTGAGGCCAAATAATCAGTATAGTATAAACAGAAATCAATGTGTATCCTCTGAAGAGCCAGTCTTCACTGACTTTGTTGTCTTCAGAGTAAGGAAAACCATCAATTGTCTGAGCATCAACTATCTCCTCCCTTCCAGCTACTACGATGTCAGCTAATTGTTTTCATTCATTCAGCAAATATTAAGTAACTACTATATGCCAGGGCCATTTGAACTGCAAGATCGGTGGTTCAAGCTCACCAGCTGCTCCTTGAAAACCTTATACAGGGTCGCTATGGGTTGGAATCGACTCAGCGGCACTTAGAAACAACAACATATGCCAGGCCCTGTGACAAATTCTTGACAAATGCCACTGTATTTAATTTCCACAATAATTCCATTGAAGCAGAAATGGAGGCTCAAAGAACAGGACAGCTTGCCTGAATCACAAAGCTATGAAACAGCAGAGGCAGAATTTCAAATTGGGTCCTTTTGACATTCATGTCCTGCTCCTACCACCTGATTTCCTACAGGGACATGAAAAAAGTTACCAAGTTGCCTTACCTTTTTTTGACTGAATACCACTGTCGTTACAATGAACTAAGAAACACACACAAAATAGCAGAACATGTTGAGATACCTTCCAAAGTGCCCGCCTTTCTCCCAAGCCCTGACCATACCCTAAGAGAACGAGGCAATAAATTCCCAAAGTGAACTAAACACTATACAAATATGTCTTGATGCCAAACTCCGGAACTGGAGAGTTTATCAAGGCCCCCAGACTCTGAAGCTCCCCCTAAAGAAGCCCTATTCCAAGCCATAAATAAGTTTTTAAAATAAAATTATGCTTCAAGCTGCTCTTCAAAAATATAAAAGAAAGTAGGATTTGTTATTAATCTGAGAGGGAAACATATCCCATGAAATTTGGCACTGAAAAATGTAATAGAGGCCTGGTAAGGAAGCTGGATGCAAGTCTTTCTTCAAAAGTGAAGAAGCCTTGAAGCCTTTATACCAAAACTGTCACTGAGTAGATTCCAATTCACAGAGACTCTATGTTGTTGCTGTTGTTTTGTGCCATGGAGTCGGTTGTGACCCATAGCGACCCTGTACAGGGTCTCTGAGGCTGTAAGTCTTTACGAGAGCAGAAAGCCTCCTCTTTCTCCCACAGAACTGTTGGTAGTTTCAAACTGCTGACCTTGCAGTTTGCAGCCCGATTCGTAACCACTACAGTACCAGAGTTCTTTAGGACAGAGTAAAACTACTCCTTACAGTTTCTAAGACTATTTTTGAGAACAGACAGCTCCATCATTTCCCCTCAGAGCAGCTGGTGGGTTTGAATGGCCTACTTTGAGGTTATCAGCCCAGTTTTTAGCCTTCTGTACAGTTAAAATGGGAAAAGTGCCCTCTTAACCCCTATTTTACATATAATCAGGCCAGAAATTAAAAGCAATCCAAAATCAGAGAGTTTAATTTGGTGTGGTTTTATTAGCTAGATGAAACTCTAAATGGCTAAAGTTGCAATGCATTGTCTTTAAAGTAAATATCTATTGTTGTTGTTAAGTGCTGTCTTGTGAATTCCAACCCATAATGATCTTGTATAGGGTTTCTGAGGAACAGCTGGTGAATTTGAACCACTGACCTTGCAGTTTAAACCATCCTGTGGTCCAGTGCTTCATCCCATAGTTTAGAGCTTTACATTGTATATAACCCTTGGAGAGTTTTTCCTTTGCATAAAAAAACAGACATGTCACTGAAAGGACATCACTGGGCTCTCAGTGTTTGTTTTTATAAAATCCCAAATTCTCAACTTTCAAGAACTGTATCTAGCCGAGACAATAAAAAGTGTCCTACTGTGCTATAGCAGAAGGAAATCAAGGGACACTGATGCTAGTTCTGGCTTGTCACTAATTCCCAACTCTGCTGCATGACCACTTCCTCTCTCTAGGTCTTGTTTATGTTTTTTCTCTGTAAAACAAGAGGCCTCTACTAGAAATCTCCACAGGTGCTTCCAGCTGGGTGATCTCTGGCAGCTATCAGGACTTCCCAGGTCTCTCCACATCTGTATAGTGGAGGCTAAGAGCAGATGATCTCAATGATTTCTCCAAGTGGACAAGTATGAGGAAATATCCAAATGAGCCATTCAAGGAGACAGACAGAGGGGATTGCTAACCAGATTTCTGGAGGTTTCCTTTCTCTGGCTCCCAGCTCCTTGCTGGGCCTGACACAGGGCTGGGGCACAGAGCAAACCAAGAACCTCATTCAGCTGGATCATGTGTCTAGCCTCCCTTGTGTGCTTCACCTGGTTGTTTTCAGGGTACTAAATGACCTGAGCACAAAATCCAAAGGGGCAAAACATGGAGGAGAATGTAAATCTTTCATGGTAGGGCCAAGGCCCAGGAGGATTTAAAACACACACAAGTAAATTTTTAAATTTGTCTGCTCCTCACATGAGCTTGTTTTCTAAATCATTCCTCTCCACAAAGGGTGGGTCCAGAACTAAGCACACTGCTCTCTCACAACTAAACCACTGATGTTCTTAAAATGTGGCTACCCTATATCAACACTCGCGGAAGCAGCAGTCAAGAGATCAGACGATGTATTGCACTGGGCAAATCTGCTGCACAGGAACTTTTTAAAGTGTTGAAGAGCAGAGATGTCAGCTTGAGGACTAAGGTGCGCCTGACCCAGGCCATGGTATTTTCAATAGCCTCATATGGATGCGAAAGCTGGACAGTGAATAAGGAAGATCGTAGAAGACTTGATGGCTTTGAGTTGTGGTGTTGGAGGAAAATACGGAAAGTGCCATGGACTGCCAAAAGAACCAATAGATCTGTTTTGGAAGAAGTGCAGCCAGAGTGCTCCTTGGAGGCCAGGATGGCTAAGCTTCGTCTCTCCTACTTTGGACACATTGTCCGGAGGAAACAATCGTTGGAGAAGGATGTCATGCTGGGTAAGGTGGAGGGTCAGAGAAAAAGAGGAAGACCCCTAACGAGATGGATCAGCCAGGTGGCATCATTGATGGACTCAAGTGTGGCAGCGGTAGTGAGGTTGGCCCAGGATCAGACATTGTTTCGTTCTGCTGTGCATGGGGTCGCTATGAGTCGGTTCCGACTCGATGGCACCTGACAACAACAACAACCCTATACAGGGTCACTGTCAGTCAGAACTGACTCAACGACACTGATTAACAGCAACAACTAGGTTCCAAATACTTTTATATATATATATATTGTTGTTGTTGTTGTGTGCCGTGGTTACACATTGCTAAATAATACAGACTAACTAACATAGACTACTGGTGTGGCCCTATAGGATTGGCACTGGACTCTGAACCACAAGGTTGGCAGTTCAAACCCATCAGTTGGTCTTCAGAAACCCTCCCTACACAAGGTCGCTATGACTCAGAATCTATTAAATGGCACTTAACAATAGCAACAACAGAAAATGACAGAGGGCAGGTGGGTGGTTACTACCTCTACATTACAGATGAGAAACCTGGAGCTCAAGGGAAGTGACGCAATCACTCAAGGTCACATAGACTATAAGTCCAGAAAGTGAGATTTAAAATCACACTCTTTCTGCTTTCTAACATTTCTTTGTGAATACTTAAAGAAGTGACATGGATTCCTGGTGTGGCACTACAGGATGGATCAGCACTGGATTGCAAACAAGATTGGCAGTTCAAACCCACCAGCTGCTCCTTGGAAACCCTATACAGGGTGGCTGTGAGTCAGAACTGACTTGGTGGCACTTTACAACAACAACAAAAAAGCAACACAATGTCACTTAACAAACTCTGCCATGGTGCATGATTCGATAGAATACCCCTAACCTGCTTGTTACCTCCAGTGACAGGAAGTAATGTCCACTGGTCATCAACTCGGCCTGCTGTTACTATAGTGTGATAACTAAGCCCTGGATTCCTGGTGTGGCACTGTAGGACAAGCGCTGGTCTGTTAGCTACAAGGCTGGTGGTTCAAACCTATCAGCCACTTCTAGGAAGCCCTATATAGGGTTGCTATGAGTGGGAACCAACTGGATGATACTTGATGATGATGATGATGCCCAACTCCTTGAACTCTATTCTCTGGGGCTAGTTCTACTTTATGTACCCCACAGAACAAGTCTGACTTTCCTCCATTAAGCAAAGGTAGGTACCAAAAACTACTGAAATCTTTGCTTTTTTAGCTTATGTAAGTATCAGTCCTAGTCTATGTCTTATCAACTAGTTCAGAGAAAAAGGTTGTTGTTGTTAGGTGCCATCGAGTTGGTACGGCCCCATAGCGAACTTATGTACAGCAGAATGAAACCCCGCCCAATCCTGGGCTAACCTCACTACTGTTGCCATGCTTGAGTCCATCGATGCTGCCACTTGGACAATCCATCTCTTCGGGGGTCTTCCTCTTTTTCTCTGACCCTCCATCTTACCAAACATGATATCCTTCTCCAGTGACTAGTCCCTCCTGACAATATGTCTGAAGTATGAAAGACGAAGTTTGGTCATCTTGGCCTCCAAGGAGCACTCTGGCTGCACTTCTTCCAAAACGGAGCTATTGGTTCTTTTGGCAGCCCATGGCACTTTCAATATTCTCCTCCAACACCGTAAGTCAAAAGCATCAATTCTTCTATGGTAATCCTTATTCACTGTCCAGCTTTTTTATGCATATAAAGCTACTGAAAATACCATGGCTTGGTTCAGGAGCACCTTAGTCCTCAAGCTGACATCTTTGTTCTTCTCCACTTTAAAAAGGTCTTATGCAGCAGATTTGCCTAATGCAACATGCTGTTTGATTTCTTGACTGCTGCTTCTGTGAGTGTTGATAGTTGATCCAAGAAGAATGAAGTAAGTCCTTGACAACTTCAATCTTTTCTCCACTGATAAGAATGTTGTTTATTGGTTCAGTGGTGAGGATTTTTGTTTTCTTTACATTGAGATGCAATCCATACAGAAGGCTGTGCTCTTTGATCTTCATAAGTAAATGTTTTAAGTCCTCTTCACTTTCAGCAAGCATGGTTGTATCATCTGCATATCGCATGTTGTTAATGAGTCTTCAATACTGATGCCAGGTTTTTCTTCAAATATCCCAGCTTTTCAGATTATCTGCTCAGCATACAGGTTGAATATGTATGGTGAAAGACTACTAGCTTGTCGCACACATTTAAAATTTTTAAACCATTCAGTGTTCCCATGTTCTATTCAAACAACTGCTTCTTGGTCCAGGTACAGATTCCTCATGAG
>NW_006408544.1:11756361-11769657 GCF_000296735.1 Chrysochloris asiatica
TATTTCCAACTACTGATGTTTCCTCTTTCTCCCAACCTTTGCATTCCAATCACCAGTAATGATCAATACATCTTGATTGCATGTTTGATCAATTTCAGATTGAAGAAGTTGGTGGAATTCTTCTAGTTCATCATCACTGGCTTTAGTGGTTGGTGCTTAAATTTGAATAACCTGAGGGACTCATTTTTCGGCACTATATCTGACAGTGTTTCTCTGCTATTCATAAGGTTTTCAGTGACTAAATATTCAGAAGTAGTTCATCACCCCTTCTTCCTAGTCTTTCTTCGTCTGGAAGCTCACCTGAAACCTATATACCATGGGTGACCCTGCTGGTATTTAAAATACCAGTGGCATAGCTTTCAGAATCACAGCAACTTAGAAGCCACCACAGGACGACACACTGATAGATGAGTGGTGGCCATTGAAACTGTCACTTTCAGAGAAAAAGGTAATTACTGTTAAAACACACACATACACACAAAAAAACAGAAACAAACCTAGAACTGAGATCACGTTTTGATGGCTTCTGCAAAGAACCTGGTGTTCTGAAGAGTTCTGCATTTACACACCTCTCTTACTCTGCACCCTCTCCCACTCTGACCTTACTCCCATCGCTTGTTGCTGTTAATTGCCGTCAAGTCGGTTCTAACCCATAGTAACCCTGCATAGAGTTTTCCAGCTAATGACTTAGACATTGGACCTTTAGCTCGAAATGCTCTTCTGAGTCTTGGACATGCATTTCTAACTGCTCTCCTGGCATATTCACCCAGACACTCTATTGGCCCGTCATATTCAACATGTGTCAAACTATCAACTTAAACTAACTCAAATGATTACATACCATTTCAACTGGTTCTCCAGCATTCTCTATCATCGTCCTGAGATCCTTCTTCTGCACATCACCATAATGAGCAGTTACCAAATCCCATGGGTTCTCCTTCTATAACAAGTTTCATATCAACCGCAATATCAGACCTTAGTTTAGGTCTCACAATTTTAACAAGTTTGACTCTCATTTCTCCCTAAGTCCAATCTATGTGGGAAGACTTAGCCCAAAGCTGGCACCTAGAGAGCATTCATTAAACAACTGTTTGAATAACTCTCTGTTGTTATTGCTATTAGGTGTTGTCAAGTCAGTTCTGAATCACAGTCACCTTTTGTACAAGCAAATGAAGCAACACCTAGTCCTATGCCATCTTCACAATCAATGCTATATTTAAGCTCAACGTTGTAGTCACTGTGTCAATCCAACTCCTTGAGGGTCATCTTCTTTTTTGCTGACCCTCTAGCAAGCATGGTATCCTTTTTCAAAGGACTTGTCACTACAGATGGTATGTACAAAGTACATGAGATGAAATCTTGCCATCCTCACTTCCGCGGAGCATTCTGGCTGTACTTCATCCAAGACAGATTTGTTTGTTCTTCTGGAAGTCCATGGTACTTTCAATATTCCTCACCAACATCATCATTCAAATACATTGATTCTTCTTTGGTTTTCTTTATTTGTTGTCCAGCTTTTACATGCACATAAGGATGTTGACAATATCATAGTTTGGGTTAGATGCACCTTAGTCCTCAAGGTGATATCTTTGCTTTTTTATTTATTTAATTTAATTTAATTTAAGGTTTTTATTGTGGATTGAGTGAAAGTTTAGAGGGCACATCATCAGTCTCATATTCAACAATTCATATACATTGATTATAATCCCCTCCATATACCATCAGTTAAAAGTATTTCTCTCTATCCACTTTAGTTTTTTTAAAAAACACACAAAGAAAAAAACCCACTCAGGCATATATAATAATTTACATCTCCAAAGGGCACATTCTGCAAGTCTGCTCCTGGCCACCAGTTCTTAGTCTTTCTCTTCTTAGTTGATGAATCTAGAGTCTCAGCCGCTCCCCCTCTCCATGCCCTCATCTCTGCCTCCATCTCTAGCGCTGCTGATTCTCTGGATAAGGTCCCGCACCTATTTGTGCGTTCCTCTCTTGATGGTCCTAGGGTCCTCTGTTTCTGGACTGTAAGATCCTTGACTGCCTTATAAATATTAGTTTCCCTTGCCTACTATTGTAAAACAGACACTTGAGTGGGATAGAAAGGAATGTTGGGAAACATGATTAAACTTGTAAGTCTGCCTTCAGCCTATAAATGATTGGAATACCTAAAAGGGGTTCTACAACTTGCCCAGTGAAATAGGCCTCGTGCAAAGCCTTTACAGAGTATATGACCTTAGGTGGAATCCTGAGTCCCATCCACAACCTTGTGAGGTGAGACATTCCCACTAGAAAGGACAAGCAGACTGGAACAGCTACAGTGACAGAAGATACATCTTCATGATGAACCTGACCTATACTCAGAGCAATAGTTACTCTAAATACCAACAGAGAGGGAAAGAGTCTTCAAATCAAGTTATCAATGCTATCTGCTCCATGCACAGGGTAGACAGGGTCGGGCAACTTAGACATTGGCTATCTAAAATGAGGGGGCAATAAAGGCACGAAGTGACTGGCTTACAAGGTTTCAAGAAGGAGCTTAGTTTAAGAGTGTGGGGGGAAAGAAAGAGTCCCCACTGAATAACTGTCATCTTGTCTAGATGGGTCTGGTGAAAGGAGATGGGTATAAGATTCGTAAGATTCAATAGTGAATAACTGTTATCATGACTAATCACAACTGTCACACTTGTAAAGGTAGAAGTTTTGTAACAAAAAAAGGGGAGTGGTTTATCTTTGCTTTTTAACACTTTAAAAAGGTCTTTTTGCAGCAAATTTGCCCAATGCAATATGTCATTTAATTTCCTGACTGCTGCTTCCAAGGGTATTGAATGTGGATCCAAGTAAAATGAAATTCTTGACAGTTTCAATCTTTTCTCCATTTATCACGATGTTGCTTATTAGTACAGTTCTGAGGATTTTTGTTTTCTATTGAGGTGCCACCCATACTGAAGGCTGTAGTCTTTGATCTACATCAGCAAGTGCTTCAAGGTCTCTTCACTTTCAGCAAGTATAGCTGTGCCATCTGCATATCGCAGGTTGTTACTGTCTTCCAGTCCTGATGTTGCTACATTCCAATAAAACAAGGAACGCTCTCTCACAAGGACACAGAGTATGGGCAGAGTATGTGAGGACTCCTAACACTAACTATGGAACCTAGTGGCTATTTAATAATGCATTGATAAACTAGTACTGGAAAGCAAAAATGCTTAATCTTCCTTCAGCATTTCTATATAAATATAAATCTGGCCACCTAGAAAACTCAATACTTGCAGAACCAAATAAACCTCCTCAATTTATGTGTTTTTCTAATAAGTGTTTTTTAAATGAACAGTACCCAGATCTCTCATAAATGAAATTATAAAACAAAGCAGGTGGGCACAGTGGAAACAGCATTAGTCTTTGAGTCAAAGACTTTAATTTGAATCTAACTTTTCTGGTGTGCTTTAAAAAATAAAAACCAGTGTGCTCTTAAACCACAGTGCATCATATAAAAAAGTAAAACCTTAGCTTGCCTTGGTCAAATTTTTCCTTTCAGCTTCTGAATCAGAATTTTGAAGTACCCTTGTGGCACATGCTACTCAGTCATAACAAATGTGTGGTTCTCAAACATGGAGAAATCACATTAGACTTAATCTCCAATGCTTAACATTCTTGTAGAATCTGCAACATATGACAGCAGGCAAGTTGCAAATCTTTGCTCCAACATATATCAGCAGAACATGTCAAAACCTAAATTAAAAGTTTTCACTTGCTTTTTTTTTTTTTTAAATAAATCCTTTTGTTGGCAGTCTCCCACTGATGACATGCAACAATCTTTGCATATGAAATCGGCTAGTCCCCTGCTTTGCTGCTAACTTTGTAGAAGTTCCAAAGCATTTCTGGAGCAAGTGATCTATTTGGACTGACAATGCCAAGCTTGGACCTGTGCCCTGAATGAGCTAAAATTACCAAAGCGCGAAGAACGTGGCTTTGGAAGCTATTTCCCCCAAGTGTGGGGTTTCTTCTAGTTGAGGGAGTGATAAACAATGTTGACTTTTTCCAGATGAACGAAGTTGAATGAAGCCTCAAAATTCTGCTACAGGTTTCTGTTCTGAAAATTCTGTTGCTGCTACAGAGGTTCCTGTCTCCCTTACTTCCACTCCTAAGTACCTGTCTTCCCATGTTGAAATGTATCCCTGGTGTAAACTACGTGCTGAACACTATGGATGCAGGGAATAGTAAGACAAGCCCTGTCCTGGAGGGGCTCTTTGGCAAAAAGACAGGCACATTCCCGACTACACAAACAGGGCACAAAATGCAAAGATCCATAAGCAAGGAATAAGCAAAGTGAAACAAAAGTTCCAAGAAGTGCCTAGGGGCAGAAGACTGGATGGGACATGGCCCTGAGCTAAGCGCCTCAATGCATTCTGTCCACTCCTCATCAGAGTTCTCACAGAGCTGGGCCACAAACATCTATCACACGTCTGCTTTCCCCACTAGAAGGAAAGCTGCACATTGGTAGAGGCCCCTTGTCCCATGCCAGACAATGATTAACCCACCTTGACTGGTTCAAAGGAATGCACAAAGTTCCCAGAATGGCATGAAAAAGAAGAAGAACCTCAATGAGATGGAGTGACAGACACAGAGGCTGCATTAATGGGCTCAAACATACGAAAGACTGAGCATGCACAGGACCGGGCAGTATTTCATTCTATTGTATTCTATTCACTGTGAGTAGAAACCAACTTGATGGCACCTAACAACTGATGAAAAACAGAAGTCCCTGAATGGCACAAGTGGTTAATGCCCTTGGCTACTAACTGAAAGACTGGAGGTTCAAGTCTACCTAGAGGCACCTTGGAAGTAAACCTTGGTGAGCCACTTCTGAAAATCCAGCCATTGAAACCTTATGGATCACAATTCTATTCTGACACATGCAAGGTTGTCGTAACTCAGAGTCTAGTCTGTGATAACTGCTTTTTAGGGAACAAAGGAAGGGTAGGTGACTCTAGAAAAGCAAGGTAGGACTGGGGCTGTCCTGAGGAGGGCTGTGAAAACTAGGCTAAGAAGGTAAAGCTTTATTTATTAGGCTACAGGGAGTTACAGAGGGGTCTAAGCAAGACACTGAATTGACTAAGATTGTGCTTTCGAAGGTCATTCTGACAGCAATTCAAAAAATAGATTGGTGGCATAGATGAATTCGAGCTGATAAAGACCTAAATTCAGGCAGGTAGTGGAGCTGGAATGGAAAGTCTTAAAAAGTATGTAAAGACAATCCAAAATTAGTCCTAGAGTGTGCTTCGTCTTCTCCTGTTGTTGTTGTTGTTATGTACCGTGGAGTTGGCTCCGACTCATAGTGACCCTGAGCAGGGTTTCCGAGGCTATAAATCTTTATGGGAGCAGAACGCCTCATCTTTCTCCAGCCGAACCGCTGGTAGTTTCAAACTGCTGACCTTGAGGTAGGCAGCCCGATTCGTAACCACTAAAAGCGGGGCTTCTTTAACACTTATGTTGGGTTTCCCAGACTATAAACACCTGAGGATGAGCCCCTTTTCTTCATCATTACTTTTACTCCTACAGAAAGCTAACATGGCAGGGGATGCAAAGTTAGCTCTTGTCTCCCTGGGCTCTGCTGCCACATCTCCCCAGTCCCTCAGAGGTGTTAGCACACTGCTGCATTCCCTATTACAGTCACATGGAAAATAGTAAGGAGATACATGACAACAACCGTAATTTAGTACAATCCAAATATAAAAGCACAGCACAGGCGACTGGAGAGAATAACACAGAATTTTAAGACCTAGAGAAACCAGTTTGGGGCCCCTCAAAAACAAATATTCAACACCATGAGCCCTAGAAGCAGAAGGGATTGCAGTTGAACAATGGTGAGCTCTCCACATGGGTAGCTTTCAATTTCACAACCTGTTTGGGAAATAACGAGAGACCACATCTCAAAAATATGAGTAAAGCCTGGAGCTAACAGACCTTCTGTGGGGCGTGGGGCTCTTTTGAAAATTCCCAGGAAATTGGCACTTGAAGTGGGGCAAGGTGTGTTTGTGCTCCGTGGAAGAGAGGCAGGAAATGGAGAAGGTGACACAGGGCTTTAAAACACAAAAACAAAAACCTTCTCCTGGCTTCAAAACTTGCCTTGAGATGTATGCTTCATGGACAGCTCCTCCATTTCTTTCACTCCTTCTAAACCATGCTGTGTGGCTGACAGGAACATCAACTACTTTACAAAGGAGACTGCCAAGTGGGTGCCTGGCACTGGAAGATATGGATTCCAATTCTGGCATTGCTATTTGTTAGTTGCATGCCTGCAGGCAAGTGTCTAACATCACTAAGCTCTTGTCTCCTTGTCTGTAAAATGGAAACCGTCATCACAGCCATGCATAGGCCAAAGGGAGGACTGGGATTATGCACAGACACAAATAAAAGAGACAATAATGGCGATGGGCTTGTTTTCCTTTTCCCTTCCTTGAACTGGAACTGGAATTTGGTGAGGAGAGGACCAGGCTCTAAGATTGGACACACACCCAAACTGCTGAAAAAACGCAGAGTCCCACAACAGTTAGCTTAATATTTTCTGGGTGCAAGAAAAGGTACATTTCAAGACAGCTCTGGCTAGCTGTTGTTAGGTACTGTTAAGTCAGTTCTGAGTCATAGTGACCCTATGTAAAACAGAAAGACACAATGCCCAGTCCTGTACCATCTTTACAATTTTTTCTATGTTTGAGCCCACTGCTACAGCCACTATGTCAATCCATCGCATTGAGGGTCTTCCACTTTGTCACTTTACCAAGCATGATGCTCCTCTCTATAGACTGGTCCCTCCTGGTAATATGTCCAAAGTAAGAATGGTCACTTCTAAGAAGCATCTGGCTATACTTTCTCCGAGAGATTTGTTTGTTCTTCTGGAACATTGGAATATTCAATATTCTTTACCAACACCTTAATTCAAAGGCATCTATTCTTCTCTGGTCTTCCTTATTCTTTGTCCAGCTTTCACATGCATGTAAGGGGACTGAAAATACTAGCCCTTGGGTCAGGCAGACCTTAGTTTTCAAAGTGACATCTTAGCATTTTTATAGAGATCTTTTGCAGTAATTTATTTGATGCAATGTGACTAGCCAACCGAATTGTCTCTTTTTACTTTCTAGTCCCAAGTGAAAAATGGCAGAGAGTGGGAGAAGTGCTTTTCAATTCGCTTTTCTTAAATTGGTCCCTTGTTGCTCCGCTGTATCTATTCTGCCAGTTTCCAGATGTTGCTTACCTTTTTGTTTATTTTCTTAAAAAAACATCTTAGAGATCTACCAATAGTCTAACTTAGAGGATGGAGAGTCTATAGGTTCAAGATTCATGGTTCTCAGGCCAATAACTATATGGGCTTACTTAAGAGGACTTTTACTGATTTTAAAATGAGATTTGATTGCGGCTTCCACCTGCCTTGGTGGCCTTTCTGCAATGTTTGAAGAGCCACAGTGCATATAGGTTTGCTGAATAAATGAATGAACAAAGTCAACCAAAAGGAAAACAGACATTAACATACACATAACACTGACTCCTTCTAATACACATCACTTCCAGGATCCAGGGGTGTGATACAGTCAGCAAGAAGCATGCTTTCTTTTCTCCTAAGAAAAAGGAAGCTAAGGTTCCAACCCAGTTGTAATTTCTTCAGGTTTACACTCTTGGGAAGGAGCCCTGGTAGTGTAGTGGTTATGAATCAGGCTGCTAACTTCAGGGTCAACGGTTCGAAACTACCAGCTGTTCCATGGGAGAAAGATGAGGCTTTCTGCTCCTGTAAAGATTTACAGCCTCAGAAACCCCGTATAGGGTCGCTATGAGTTGGAACCAACTCCACGGCACACAACAACAACAACAAAAACAACCTGCATGTAAAGGAGCTCTGGTAGCATAGTGGTTACAAGTCACGATGCTAACATTAAGGTCAACAGTTCGAAGCTACCAGCTGTTCCACAAGGAAAGATGAGGCTTTCTGCTCCTGTAAAGATTTCTAGCCTAGAAGACCCTATAGAGGGTTGCTATGAGTCGGAACCAACTCCACGGCACACAACCACCACTTATCACCACCACAGTTTTGAGAGTTCTACTGTGGGAAGGGTAGAAATAAATTTCTAGTCCCTTCCCATAGTATTTGAATGCAAAAGGTAAAATTAATTAATTAATTAAAATAAAACCTACTCATTTCTAAAGGTTTCCCTTTTCTACATATCCTCAGTCTGTTTTTCTGCCTGAGGTGTCTGGCAGTAGGTGGGTCTACAAGCCTGTGCTCCAAGGCTGCTTAGGGAAGTAGTGAAGACACAACCTGGCAAAAGAACCCTGTATATTTATGAGTTTGCTCAGTTCCCATTCAACTTTCACTCCCCACTGCCTCCAAATGTACTTTACAGAGTTAACCTAAGGTGGTGGAAAGGAACAAGAGTCATGAGCCTGGGTTCTAATATACTGCTAACTTACCATGAAACCCTGGGGAAGTCACTTCCCCCTTTTGAACCACAGTTTCCTCATCTGTCAAATTTAAGTATGATATATGCTGGGTTCATCTTTCAGACTAATTGTGAGGAAGCAAAGAAACTTGAAAAACAATTGTTAAAGTCTCAAAACTTCAAAAACAGTAGCAATAGCTTCTCTTACTTTCTAACCCTTGGTCTTCTCTTCCAAGTGGAGGGCAGGGGGGTCTACTAACTGTCCACTCTAAGATATATCTTCTTTGCCAGTGCCTTTTAGCTGCTCCCAAAAAGGAAATGATACCTTTATGCCTAAACCAAGTCTCTTAGAGCTAGCTGGGAAAGAAAGCCAGCTGCCTTCTCCTTGTCAAGGAAAAGGTGCCTCTACAGTTAAGAGTTTAAAGGAGGCTGAAGGACTGGTTTCTTGCCCTATCACCAAATGAACCTCAGGATTCTCATCTGGCAAATGGGGATGAGATTACCTGCCTTGTCTATTTCCAAGAGTCCTATGGAGAGAGCATGGATGGGAGGCAGGGACTGCTCTTACCCTGACCTAGAAACCCTTTCCTGGCCCTCACTTGGAGACAGAGAGAAAGTGTGGAGTTGACTGATGTTTTAGGGCTTTACCTCTGGGGACAGTGCTGCCAGCAGTACTGAGGTTCAAGGCCTCCTCATCTTGTCCAATGATGGCCTAAACAGGCAAGGAGATCATAGATTTCCCTCTGTGAAGGAGGACTCCCACCTAGAAGGCTCTGTTAATACCTGTCCTATCTCCTCACTCCAAGGAGGTAACCACAGGCTTTAAAGGAAGGAGACAGCTAAAGAAACTTAGAAGATCTACAAGAACAGAGAGGGAAGGAACTGGGAAAGAGGTAAAGAGAAGGCAAGAGATGCAGACATGAAGGTACAAACAGGCTGAGAGGGAAAGGAAAAGTGAAGAGACTGCAGAGAAACAGAAAGAAGAGGACAGACACTAAAAAAGAAGGATGGAGACAGACTGACAGCGCGGGAGTGTCGCAGGAGGAAGACAAAGGGGACCATCCTGTATTTTTAACTGGTCTGGCCTATTAGAGATGCCTTGTCCCCAAAAGAAAAGTCCTGAGGGCGGGAGGAGGAGGCAGAAGCAAGCAGTGGCTCCTCCGGCCCCCTCCGCCACAGCGCCCGGCCCCCTCCCTGAATCCCGGCCCCCGCCCCGGGTCCCCTCGTCCCTCCAGCTAGCTCACTCACCTGCCAGCGCCAGGATCTGGGCCTTGTGGAGCAACAGCGCGCCCCAATCGCGGGGGGCGCGCGGGGGGCTCTCGGGCCCGGCGCCAAGCTCCTCCGGGCCCCGGTACACAGCATACACCTTCTGGTTGTCAAAATCCAGCCGCGAGCGGGGGCTGAAGTCGCGCACGCACGACACTGGCAGCGCGTAGCAGACGTTGTCCTCCAGGAACCGCACAAAGGCGTACATGGTGGGTGCCGGGGGCGGGCCCCGGTCGGGCCGGACAGCCCGCGAGGCGGGCGCAGAGGTGGGGACCCGGCGGGGGGCGCCAGCCGTGCAGCCGAACCGGGGGCGGGGGCGGCTCCCCGGGACCGGGCTCCCCCCACTGTTATTGTTCCTGAAAGCACCGCTCTGCCAATCGGCTGCTCTCGCCTGGGCGCGGAAAAGGGAGGGAGGGGGAGAAAGAGGGGCGGGGGGCGGATGAAGGGGTTTGGAAGCGCACCGCCACTCGTAAAGTCAGACCCGAGCAATCACAGCCGGAGCACGATGCAAGTAGGGAGGGGAAAGGGCAGAAAGGTTGAATTGCAATAATAATAAAACAATAGCATTGCAGGAAAAAACCGCATAGACTAAAAGTCGCTCTGCGGGGCAGGATTATAGTGCCTCAACATCACACTGCAAAATAATTTCATTGCTACACAACTGCATTGCAAAGGACAGGAACAAGAGAGAATGAGAAGTGTGAGAAGGTAATCCAGTTTGAATCCCAAAGTGTAAACTTGAATTTGCAAGTGAACAGAATTAGGGAGTGTTTCAAATTTAGCCACTCAACCTCCTACAACCTCATTAGTTGGCCTTTTTTTTTTTTGTAAAACTGCCAACTCCCTCTGTGAGGAGGGTCAGTCTGCCAGAAAAGTTCCCCTAGAGCTGTCAAACCAGTTTTGATCAGAACTGGGACTTATCTGGGATTTCCAGTTGGACCAGTTGGCTGGGGTTGGTGGAGGATTTGTGGACTGCTCTCAGCCTAGGGGAGAAGTTGTGTCCCTCTCTCCTGTCATCTGCTTTTATTGAGGCATCCCCTCCACACATGCCCTTGCTAAGCTGGGACCAGTTGGAATAGAGCAGAGCTGTAGCTCAGCATTAAGGGAGCATTTTGAGGCATTAAAGAATGGGACTTCATGGAATTTGTTCTGTCTTTTCTATCCCAGGCAGAGACATCCGGAAGGGATTTGCAGTCCACCTAGACAAGACAGGAACACCAACCTAAACAGGGCATGTTGGACTTTGCTTTAAGGAAGCTCCTCTCATATCAGAGAGAGTTGGCCTTCTTAAAAACCCTTTGCCTAGCCCAGGACTTGGCATTTTGTAGGGACATTTTGGGTGAATGATAACAAAAATTCACATTCACTATGCCATTCATCCATTCATTTTATTTTTATTTTTATTTTTTGTTTCAAGGAACTAATATCCATCAAGTACTTACTACATGCCAAGTTCTGGGCTCGGCACTGGAGGTTAGAAAGGACAAAAATCGCTCTAATTCACGGGCTTTGCAGAATTAGACAATGTATGACAACTTGAGTCTCAGTGCAACACACTTCCTAGTCTTCTCCACCTTTATAATTTGTTGTGAGAATATAAAAAAGTATGAATAATTATGTTACAGTGGTTGAAGTATTATACACAGGAATGCTTAATGGAAGTGATGGATTCAACAAAATGGTATATATACATTTATGTAAAGAAAAAAACAAGCAAATACAATAAATGGACCAAAATGTTAACAGTGATTCTTTTGGAGTTTCTTAGTAGTTGTTAAGTGTTTTCCCTTGCATTCTTGTATATTTTGTTATAATTTTTTGCAATGAGCTGCTATTACTTTTATAATCAGAAAATGGTAAACATTATAATAGCAAAGCAATGTGCTCACATTTCAGATCCACCATACTCATGATGAAGTCGATAAACCCAATCCCCCAAACATTTCACTGTGGTTTGGGGAGTATGCTATACAGATGAACCCCATCAACACATGTTGCCCAGATTCAAATGCATAGGTTAGATCAAGTTCCTTTAAATCAGTTCACTGGTATGCACACAGTTTCCACCAAGTATGACCATGAGTCATTCTGATACAGATGTTGGTCCTACCATGCTCTACCCATGTGTGGAAAAAAAGAGGCCACTCTAAGTTGTTCATGCAGATTGATCTTTTTGATTATGATTTCTTTGGGCTAATCTTACATGAGTTTTTATTTTAAGAATACTTTCCTATAGCATACCAAGATTTCCAATAATTTACTAAATGGTCATATAGAATTGACCATATTTAATGAAAGTCCACAAAGCTGCTGAAAATGTTTGCAAAATGATTTCAGGTAGCATCATGACCAAACTTATTTCTACATCTAAGTGAGGGTAACCTGAAAATGCATTATTGGTTTCATTGCTCACCACCTTCCTGGTCACAACATTCTACAGACACATGAAACTATTTGACATTTCCCAAGACAACATGGTTTTTTAGGCCCCAAGCTTTTATGTTTGTTCTGCCCTCGCTCTGGACATTCTTCTTCTTGAGTGCATGGTGACAGCAACTAATCCTGAAAACCAGTCCAAATGCCATCTCCTTTGTAAAGTCTTTCCCAAATACCCACACTCCCCAAGCACGTTATGTTAAGTGTCCTCGAGTTGATTCCAACCCATAGCAACCCTATATAGAGTTTCCAATGAGCAGCTGGTGAGCTTGAACTACCGACCTTGCAGTTCAAACAGCTTTGCAGTCTGGCACATTAACCCACAGTGCTACGACAGGACTCCCCCCAAGCACAGGCAGTCTTTTTACTGTTTTCCCCAGCACCTTTTATTTTCCCTTACTTGGATAAATGCTCTTTGGGCAGACATAAAATCCAGTAATCTCAGAACCCCAGGTACCTTGCGCAGGGTTGAGGAGTTTATGCTTATAAAACATATGTAAAGAAACAGAAAGAGTATGAATAACAAATTCTTTGCACAGTTTTTCTTAAATGCCTATCCTTTTTAAGAGGTGAAGTTGAATTCGAACTCCCTTCACAAGTGAACGAAGGTAGAACATGGGTTCTACTTCCTTGGCGACTGATACATTCATGAACACATTAAATATTACTGCATCCTGAAACTCAAATCAAGTCTCAACCCAAGTCAGTGGAAATAATTCTCCTAAGAAGGTAATTCCATTTCCCAAGAAACCAAAAAGAAGAAAAGAAGAAACAATGGGCATGGATGTCCATGGTGTAAACACAGACTCTAGCACATTTTGCATGTAGATGCACAGAATGGATTTCAGAGAAGAAATGACAGACATTGGATGCTCAAAGATATACCCTTGGGCAACCTAGTCACTGTACCAAAGTAAATGGTTGATGTTCAACTATTTCAAGAGGTAGCATATCATCAAGAGCCAATGATACTGAAGGAAGAAGTCCAAGGTGCATTGAAGGAATTGGCAAAGAGCAAGGCACCAGGAATTGATGGAATAAAAATTGAAATCTTTCAAGAAAGTGAGGCGGCACTGGTGGCACTCACTCATCTCTGCCAAGAAACTTGGAAGACAGCTATCTGGCCGACTGATTGGAAGAGATCCATATTTGTGCCCATTCCAAAGAGAGG
>NW_006408544.1:11770752-11771743 GCF_000296735.1 Chrysochloris asiatica
TATTGTCAGGAGGGACCAGTCGCTGGAGAAGGATATCATGTTTGGTAAGGTGGAGGGTCAGAGAAAAAGAGGAAGACCCCCAGCGAAATGGATTGTCAAAGTGGCAACTTCAATGGGCTCAAGCATGGCAACAATTGTGTGGTTGGCCCAGGACCAGGCAGTGTTTCATTCTGTTGTGCATAGGGTTGCTATGAGTCGGTATCGACTCGATGGCATCTTAACAACCTAAGGGCAACAAAGATACAAAGTCAGTCTATTAGCACAGTCAGGCAGAGAATCTACTATTTGTGACACTGTGCCTCTTCCACTCCAGTGGAAACTACGTTAGAAGACAACTTGTATTTCCTCATTGATCGACACACCATAGGCATGTCATGCTTTGCATATACCATAAGCTCAGGATATTAGTGAAACATTGATTGGCAAGTAACCGCAGTTCAAAAATACAGATTCCAGACTTAAGCAGCAGCAAAAAACATCAAGTTCAACCAAATCATGGTTGAATCCCGTTTTTAATATTCCTGTCAAATGGTCATCTGGACATCTCTACTACAGTTGTAATGCCAGGAAGCTCACTGCACTCTTGATGACCCTTGATCATCTGGCACTAATGACTGTTAGAAAGAGCTTTCTTAAATGCAGTCAGAATCATTGACCTTATGGCTACCGTACTGGGTTCACCTTCACCAGTCTCATGCCACCCCTTCTCATATGGGAAAATCTGGAATCTTATTCCCCACAAGATTCTCTTCTACCTAGATTTCTTTCTTCACACCCTTCACTCGTCTTTCCGGATATGATCTGGTGTTAATGATAGCAATTGTGAGATCTACCATTCCTCCAAAGCTTACTATAAACCATGCACCATTCCTGTTTTTGTTGTGAAGTGCTGTCGAGTCGGTTCTGACCCATAGCGACCCTGTATAGGGTTTCCGAGGAGCAGTTGGTGAGCTTGAACTGCCCATCTTGCGGTTCAAATGCTTTGCAGTCT
>NW_006408544.1:11775588-11777330 GCF_000296735.1 Chrysochloris asiatica
CTGAAACCTGTCCACATGGGTGACCCTGCTGGTTATTTAAAACACCGGTGGCATAGCCCTCAGAATCACAGCAACTCAAACCACCACAGCACGACAGACAGACGAGTGGTGGCCGTTTGGTTTTATGTCTATACTGTCTCTTTAAATTCCTACCTAGCACCTTGTATATACAATCTCAATTCATTTTCACAGCAAACTCTTAAAGTAGATTTTAATCCCATTATAGAATTAAGATGATTGTGATTTAGGGGAAAGCAATTTGGCTCTGGGGAGTTCTGGAAGGCTTGTGGTCACATTTGCATTTGAGTCAGTTGGCTCTAAAAAGCAATGTAGCCAAAGGACTGGAGAGGGTGTGGGGGGTTTGGGGGAGCAAGAATGGGGAGAGGAAGGCGGACAGCTTGTGATAAGGCTGGCTGTCCTGTCCTATCCTACCTCTTCCCTGACCCCCTGGCTCTGAGAGGCCAAATGTACTTTGCCTCTCATCCAAGTCATTTTAATGGAGCAGAAAATGTACACATCTGGGTCAGTTTTGCAACTTTGTCTCCATTGTGCTTTCCCGCTGGGTTTTGCAGAGTTGGGTTATAGTCAAACTCCTTAAATTTGGCCAGCTGAAGCATGTTCAGTGGCAGCAATGAGGCTTATGTTTCATATTACTGCATGGAATTCTCAATATACTTTGCAGAACTATTTTAAGGAGAACTTGGTTCTGTGAAATTTTAAAGCAATTGGGGCATGTCTTTTCAACCGCTAATGATTAACCACATTTTTTCATGATTTTGATTTTTTTTTTTTTTACTGTGATATTTCATTTGACTTAAAGTCTCTGTTCTCCCCCTGCCCCCACTCTGAAAAGGAATTTGCTGCACTGTGAGCTCTGGGGCCATGCCACAGTCCCCAGGTTGATTCAAGGGAGGAGTAGGATCCAGGAGGATTGGTTGTGCTCAGAGAGCTGCAGTAGACATTACCCCTACCCTAAAGCAGGGCCTTCATTTATGTGAACCCCAATCATGAAGTCAGGATGTGGGGTGGTTCAGGAGAAAGAACGAATGGAGGAAAACCAGAGAAAGGCCAGTGAACATTACCCATCATTTTTTTCCAGGAGGAAACAGTAACTTTTCATGTAGGTGACAGCTTGGAGAGTCAAAAGAATATGGGCTTTGGAATCAGTTGGTTAAATCCCAACACTGCCGCATCATTACTATGACTTTGAGCCAGAAATTCATCTCCTTCAGCCTCAGTTGTCTCATGTGTAAAATGAGGCACTCATACCTATCTTGGGGAGGTGTGAAATTCAGGAGAGGAGTTTTCAAATTTATGTGTAACAGGATCTTCTAGGAAACCTTAAAAATCATCCCACTCCCAGATTCCATTCTACTTCTCTTCCCCACAAGATCCTAAGATCTGGGATTGATGCTTTTGTTATGTTTAGTTCCTGTATTATTTTAATGTGCAGACCACAGAGTTAGGAGACTTTAACATACCAGTCACATAGGAAATACGCAACATCTCATAGCTATTATTTTAGGGAAAATAAAAATGGATCCAAATGTCTATCTAACCTCAGGCAAATCACTTAACCTTTTTGGACATTCTTTATTTGAAAAATAATGCGTTGTTGTTAGGTGATATCAAGTCAGTTCTGATTCATAGTGACCTAGCGTACAACGGAACAATACACTGCCTGGTCCTATACTATCTTCACAATCATTTGAAAACCAATCCATCTTGTTAAGGGTCTTCCT
>NW_006408544.1:11779105-11780590 GCF_000296735.1 Chrysochloris asiatica
GAAGACCCCCAGTGAGATGGATTGGCCTAGTGGCAGCATTGATGGACTCAAGCGTGGCAACAGAAATGAGGTTGGCCCAGGATCAGGCAGTGTTTTGTTCTGCTGTGCATAAGGTCACTATGGGTCAGTACCAACTCGATGGCACCTAACAACAACAATAACAGAGATGTTTTGCAGCAGATTTGTCCAATGCTCGCATGCTCTGGAATCCACACAACTGCCCAAACTTCAGACTAGCCAGACCTTCTCTCATCTCTCAACTTGTATTTTAATTGCTGTATTCTCCCCCACTACCACTCATCAAGAGAACCCATGTGGTTACAAGCGAACATATCAGGCTGTGTACTTAGATTCCCTTTTAAGTTTTAGTCATAGAATGACGTTTTCTCTGATGGGTATAGACTTTTCCTGCCTTGATGAATTCAACAGGAAACTAATTGCTCAAAAATCAAAAAAGTCAAATAGTTCTTTTCTTTTTTATCCCTGCAGTTCTTTCCTTCATAGATAAATCTCCTGTTCTCTCAGCAGTTCTGGGTGAAATTCATGTTTCTACCTAAGCCCCATACTCTACAAAGGCTTAAAAAACACCTTGTTGGTTTTTGGGCAATTTCAAACTCTCCTGTTAGTACATATAATCAAGTGTACGCTGAAGGTGGCTTACTTCTCTTTGTAATAAAGGTACCCAAAATCCATTTCCACCACACATGCGCATTTGGGCTTGGGCCTTTGGCTAGCACGGTGGGCTAAGTAGGCCCAGTAGTCCCCTATCAGTCATCTTGTCTTATATTCCTTTCCATTACAGCTAAAAATAACCAAAGTAACTATTTAGGAATTAAAAGTTTCACTTCCCATATCCCGTTGTTTTTTCTCTTATAAAACCCCATGCTTTCATGGGTCTGGAGCCATTGTAATGAATCTCACTTCTGGCACCATACCTACCACAATACTCTCTACTCAGCTGGGCTCCATAATGCACTGCAATGCCCACGCTGTATTCAAACATCATACCCCCAGTTAAGGGGTTTATTAAGGAAGTTAACAGGTTACAATTCAAGGTCAGAAATGTTCAGGGCACAATTCTTCTAGTCAGGATAGTCTCTCCTCTGCTGTGCCCACAGGCAGACAGACCTCTCTCTGGTGCTCAGCCTCTTGGCCTGGTCTCTGCCCTGCTCCAGCCATTTTATAAAACTCTTTTAGGGCTGCTGATAATGCCCACAAGGCACTTCACTCCACCTTAAAGTCTCAGTCTCACAGCACTCAACCCTAACTCCCCCAATTAAATGTCTGGAGGCACGCCACTACACAAGTGAGCCGCTTATATAAAAACAGTTCATTTTACTTGCTCCATGGACTATGGAGCCCACCACTCTGTCTGATAAAGAAGCTCTGGTAGTGTAGTGGTTATGAATTTGGCTGCATACCGCAATGTCAGCAGTTTGAAACTACTAGCTGTTCCGGAAAGATGAGGCATTCTGCTCCCGTAAA
>NW_006408544.1:11781290-11785593 GCF_000296735.1 Chrysochloris asiatica
AGCCTCAGAAACCCTATGCAGGGTCACTATGAATCGGAACCGACTTCACGGCACACCACCATCAGCACCATCATCCCCATCACCACGACCACCAGCATTTTGTCTGAGGCTCTAGTTCTGGGTTGTGCTATGACGATCTTCTGTCACTCCACTGTTACTGTTCTAGTGTCAGATTTCTGTCTGTGGGCTTAGCAAGCTCAATGGACAGTTATGTTGGGAGCCAATGAACCCACTCCACTCCTGACTCTTCTTTGATGGTGTTGATCCCTGATTCCTGTTCTGAGATTGCTCATTTTATAGCTGTTAGAGTTCCAAGTTTTTTACAATCACAATTATCTCTGTTAACCACTCACAGCTGAATCGTATAATCCTTTCAGCATCGTCTCTTCTTAAATAGACCCAGTAGGGCAAAAATGTTGTTTGTCAGAGTAACAAAGATTATGGGTAGAAGAGCCATATGAGGTAGTTCACTGCACTGCAGAATTGATCTATGTCCCCCAAATATGTACTGTAAATACAAACTTCTATGCTTGTGGTAAGGAGGCTTGATATCATAGTGGGGTAAATGTTGGGCTATAATCAAAAGGGCTGCGGTTCGAATCTACCAGCTGCTCTGTGCTGTGGGGAATAGATGAGGCAATCTGCTTCTCTAAAGTTCTGCAGCCTCAGAAACCCTGTGGAACAGTCCTGCTTTATCCTATGGGGTCTCTCTGAGCTGGAATTAACACAATGCCTGTGGTTAGAATCTCATTTGAGAATGGGTTGTCTTTAATATGTTAACGAGCTAATATATATCTTGAATCAACTTTTTTTGAGATACGAAAGAGATTAAACACAATCTAGCAATCAGAGTTGGGGGAAGATATGCCAAATCACATGAAGATCACCCCGGAGCAAAAACTCAAAGGACCTTCCACCAGAACAGACACAGAAAGAACGCCTTTCCCTCGAACCAGCACCCTAAATTTGGACTTTCAGCCTTCTAAACTGTGAGACAATAAATTTTTGTTTGTTAAAGCAATCCATTTGTGGTATTTCTGTTACAGCAATACTAGATAACTAAGACAGTTACTAGTAATGCCATAATTCTTTTATAGTTCTTTTTATGGAGCTCTTATCCCCATGCTAACATAGAGTAGGCACTGAATAGATGTTTATTGAAAAAAAAAATGTAATCTAATGAGATGAACAATCAGGGTGATTATCTACCAAGCATCCCCAAACTTCTATGTCCTAGTGCCACCCACTTTGGACCAGAGCCTGTAGGTAAAGTTTGCAGTCACCAGAGACACTTGTAGTATTCATAGTTTTTGTTTTTCTGAATCACTTTCCCAGTCCTTATAAGTTCTACAAAGAAGCACCTCCCATTATTTGATACCTATACTTTGCTCTGACCCCACTCTCTTCTCCCTAGTCCCATCACAGTTCACAGCTCTCAGCACCTGAGTTTTTCTAAGTGATATTTACAAAAAGAAACCAAGCTGGTTTGTCATAATGTAAGTTTTGAAAGTGTATTGTTTTTTTTTGTGCAGTTCCACAGAGACACAAATTAAATGAACCTCTTAGATCTCAAATGTTTAAGAGCTTCTGAGAGTATGGACCTTACCCAAACCTAAAGCCCCAGTGGACTCAGTGTTCCTCTGTCCAAAGGGTCTATGAGGGAAAGCCACTTGTTCATTTTAGTAAATGACCTATTTGGGGTTATTCCGCAAGTAGGGGCCCAGGGGTCCTGACTTCCAAGCCATTCTTTCCATGATATTCGTCTCATGTCCTAAAATCAAGATACTACAACATCTCTGTTGGGATGCCATGCTGTCCAAACTCTCAACATGATGCCTACCCCACCTCTTCAATTTCAGCTCTCACTAAATCTGGTTCACATTTACCTACAGTCTCCAGGCCCCCTCAGTCATCACCCTCACTCTCTCCTCCCTGCCTTTGGTCTCCTGTGTTTCCCTAGCCAGGAATTCTTCCTCTGTCACATCTGCTCCTCCTTAGCTTATGAATTTCTCCAATTGCTGGCGATTTAAGTATCTCTCCATTCATAATGCACTCTCTGACTTCTCCAGTTCCCATTAATGCTTCTCTTCTATAAATTCTTATGTACTTATTTGTCCTACAAATATATCAGAACGCTGATATATTTAGAGTTACATAGACCTGGCCTCAAATCTCCATTCTTCCATTAATAGCTATATGGCCAATAAATTTGAATAAGTTAGTTTAGTCTCTACACTTCAGTCTCCTATTCTATATACCTCAAAGAATCATTGTATTGATTAAATAGGATAAAGGATATAGTCAATAAATGGTAGCCACTGCCACTAGTGTTATTACTAGTCATGTATGACTGGAAGTTTTGCTCTGCAAAATTCGCTCTTGTTTTTTAGTACTAGATGGCAACATTGCATATGATGCTATCACATTCATCATTTCTGTCTCACTTATTTCCCCAGGTACAATATAGGGTCCTGGAGGACAGATGAGGTCACAGTAAGTAAGTTTTGAGGGTGTATTGCTTCCTTTGTGCAGCTCCACAGTGAGGCAAATTAAATGAACCCCCTCAGATCTCAAATGTTCAAGAGCTTGCAGCTATGGATCTTGCCCAAACCTGTAGCAAACACTTCTGAGACATTGGGTCTATTCATTCTTTCTAACTGACTTCTTTGAGAATTTTTTAAAAGAAATAAAACTATTATGCATGTACTACGTAAAATCGAAAATGCAGAAGTTTTTACAGTAATCCGAAGCTTTGTGAATGTGCATCTTGATGCTCAGATCAAGTAGACCAAGCACAACCAATCACATGTCATCAGTGCTGTGATCGCATGTAAGTTGCACACTAGAGCAATTGGTCACAGAGATGGCCTTGATCCAGGCATTTTGTTCTAGCAATGTATATTCTTCTATACAAACTATACAAAGCAAATGCATTTCCAGTAATTAAAGATAAAAACAAATTTATAAATAAAAAATGATTGTAATGAGAGACTGACATTTGAATTGTTTTTGAAAAGTTGGGCAATTTTTGAAGAATGCAGCTTGCCTCAGATATGAAATTCATTTAGTGAGTTGGTGGTAAAAATCTTGTCTTCCATGTGGGAGACCCAGGTTTGATTCCTGGCCAATGCTTCAATGCTCTACTGTCTATCAGTGGAGGCATGTGTGTTGCTGTGATGCTGAACAGGTTTTGATGGAGCTTCCTGTCAAGGACAAGTTAATAAGAAAGGCCTGGTGAGCTACTTCTGAATAATGAGCCAATGGAAATATCTGTGGATCACAATGGTTCTTTCACCATTGGTCAAAATTCACCTAGAGTTGGGGACCAATTCAACAGCAGCTAACAACAGCAAACTTTAGAAACTGCCTCTGATCCCCCTTAATAATTACCTAATCTTGTTGTTTTATGCAGAAATGTCACTTCTTCAGAAAAGCTCAGGTCCCTGTTATATATTCCCATGCCTCCATATATTTTTTCTTCATGGCATTTACTGTAGTACATAATTATATATTGATTTTATTCATTTCTGTCTCTACATTAAAAGTACATTAAAAGTTCCACGATAAAAGGGAGCTTCCTTGTTTTCTTCATTGTTGGTTCCCTAGTATCTAGAGCCATACAAGACACATGCTGTTATAAAGTGCCATCGGACTCATAACAAACCTGTATAGGGTTATTGAGGAGCAGCTGGTAGGTTTGAACCACCGACCTTGTGGTTTGTGGTCCAGTGATTATCCTAACAGAGATGCTAAATAAACATTTGTTGACTGAGTGTGTGTCTGAGGAAAGCCCCCAAACACAGGAGAGAGAGGCTTACCAAGGGCACTATGTGTCTCATTGACTCACATTCCTCTTGTGTGAGTGTCTCTCTGTTTCTGGGTTACCACCATATCTGATTCCTACAATCAGGTCCAAATATTGATAAAAGCCCCTTTGTTTATTTTCTGTTATTACCACTAGACAGGGTGACATTTCCAAAATGCTTGTCTAAATATAAAGGAAGGACAACATGGAAATAATTTATATATATATATATATATATATATATATAAATATATATATATATATATATAAAACTCTGCAGAAAAAAGTCAAGTTGACCATTACATATAATTGACAGACACTCATCAATACAAATACAATAGTAACAGTACCTCACTGACATAGTCTATGACCTCCCTGGAAACAAGGACCTTCAACTAGGGTGATTTCTGTTTCATCCTTCTCCTCTGATGGCCCCTACATTATCTGAAGATAAAAGGGTATCCTTCCTCCTTATGCTACTTCTCAAGTTACCTGAAC
>NW_006408544.1:11785693-11789053 GCF_000296735.1 Chrysochloris asiatica
GACATAGTCTATGAACCTCCCTGGAAACAAGGACCTTCCATAAAGCCAGAGTTCTTTGTTAGCTTCATATTGACTGGAAGCTATCGAGTCTACAATCCCATACTCAACTAGGGTGATTTCTGTTTCATCCTTCTCCTCTGATGGCCCCTACATTATCTGAAGATAAAAGGGTATCCTTCCTCCTTATGCTACTTCTCAAGTTACCTGAACAACCAATTGCTCAAAATACCTACCCTTTACAAGTCCACATAAAGCCAGAACCACTCCACATTGTCATTCATTCCTAGGTTTCTATTTGATTATTCTGGGCCAAATAACATGCATGTAGAGGGTTCAAGCATCTCATAAATACACAGCAAACTGTGAACATCTCTGATTTTCTAAAGAATATCTCTTAATCACACCATACACTGATTGCAAAACCAGAGGAAAGGAATGAGAAGGGAACTAAAAGTGACTGCTTTCTTGATAGGAACTGTACTGGCTGCTTTACATATTATTGTTTGGTGCCATCAACTTGGTTCCAATTTAGTAACCTCATGCACAACAGAACATAACTCTGCCGGGCCCTGTGCCTTTCTCACCATTTTCACAACTGTTGCTATGTTTGAGTCCATTGTTGCAGCCACTGTGTTAATGTATCTTGTTGAGGAGCTTCCTCTCTTTGGATGACCTTCAACTTTACCAAACTCAAAGTCCTTATCCAGTGAATGCTCCCTCCTAATAACACAGCACATGAGATGAAGTCTTGCCATCCTGGCTTCTAAGGAGCATTGTGGCTATTGTTCTTAAGCCGTCTAGTGGGCTCCCACTCATATTGACCCTGTATAGGGTTTCCGAGGTGCAGTTGGTAGGTTTGAACCACTGACCCTGTGGTTAGTAATCCAACACCTATTCTATAGTGCCACACTTCTAATAATAATTTGCTCATTCTTCTGGCAGTTCATAGTACATTCAATATATTTCACCAACACCATAATTCTTCTTCAGTCTTCCTTATTCATAGTCCAAGTATCACATGCATATGAGACAACTGGAAATATCACGACTTGGATCAGATGTCCATATTAGCTCATTTGATCTTTTCAAAGCACTTCATGAGTTTGTAACTATTATTATATTCTTTTAAAACATTTTTCTGTTGAGAAAACTGAAACTTAGAGAAGTGACAGGCTATATGAAGATTTTAAATGACAGGCTATGTGAAGATTCTTTGAGCCAAAGCTTTGATTTTTGTAGAGGGCTTATCTTAGAGTTTCCTGTGGCAACCTGGAGTTTAATCCCTATCCCCCTGTTCCTGGAGGCTAGAAGTCTCACCCAGGAATCTGAAAATTAGACCTCATGGGAAAGCTCAATAGCTACCATTCCCAAGTATAGGTTCAACAGCTATTCATTATATGTATCCTGAAGATTTGACTACATTATTAGTGGTTCCTTAAATCATGTCTGCCTATCTCCAGGCCCCTGAATTTATCAAGCACTCTGAAGTTACTAACTGCTCAATAAGATATCTACAGTCTTATATCCTCTGTTGATGACCAGGGAATTAGAAGTTGTTGGTAATCACCTAGCTACGATATGGTCTGAGAGAAGGCTTTTCTGAAGCAGAAAAAAAAGGAGGAAAAGAGAACTCTGGTTCCTGTAGGATAAGCACTGGACTGCGAATCATCAAGTTAGGCGATTGGAGCCCACCAGCTAGCTGCTCCACAGGATGAAGATGAAGTTTCGACTCTTGCAAAGATTTACAGTCTAAGAAACCCTATATAGTGTGGCTATGAGTTGGAACTGATACAACAGCACTTAACAACAACAATAGTCATATATTTAAGGTGCCCTGATGGTGTTATAAGGTTAGGCATTGGACTGATAACCACAAGGCTGGAGGTTCAAACCCACCACCTGCCCTATGGGAGAAAGATGAGGCTGTCTGCTCCTGTAAAGATTTACAGTCTGGGGGGCGGGGCTTGAGAGGTGGCTAGTGAAGGTGTAGTGAAGGTCACCATCAGCAATAACTCAGAATTCCAGGCAAAAAAAAAAGGCAAGACAGAGCTCCAAAACTCGGACCCCCAGAGATAGGAATAGTTTAAAGGTTTGAAGGCTTATAGCCTGTGGAATTTAGAGCTGAGGTGGGAAATCATGTACTTTTGAATCTGCCGGCCAGGCTTGGAGGCCTGAGCCCACATCCTGGCCGAGACCAAGAGGCGGGATGAAATAGGGGCCGCAGAGACAGCACGGAAACAAGCCGCGGGAATTTTGGAAAAATAAAGGTGCACAGTATACTTTGCCGATTAGGTGGGTTCTGATTTTATTTTTTTCTTTGGTGTCGGGTAATAGGTACGCTCACTGTTTGCCCACCTCCATTTGGGTGAATAGAGGTAGGGGCTTAGCCGAGTGGCCACGACCCACCCTCACTGCTGGTGGTTTCTTCTGCCAGGAACCCACACACTCAGCCGAAGCTGAGACGTGGATTTGGTCTGCCTTTTTTCACTAGTGTGAGAGGGGTCCTGGTATAGGGCTGTGGGTTAAGGTGCCACACTGCTAATTCTTTTGAACCGCAAGGTTGGTGGTTCAAGCTCACCAGCCTCTCCTCGGAAACCCTATACTGGAGACTCGGAAACCCTATACTGGAGACACAGATGTGCGTCCTATTTGGTCTGCCCTTTTTTTCACTGGTCTGAGAGGGGTCCTGGCGTAGCACTGTGGGTTAAGGCGCCACACTGCAAATTCTTTTGAACTGCAAGGTCGGTGGTTCAAGGTCACCAGCCGCTCCTTGGAAACCCTATACGGGAGACGCGGATGTGCGTCCTATTTGGTCTGCCCTTTTTTACTGGTTTGACAAGGGTCCTGGCATAGCGCTGTGGGTTAAGGCACCACACTGCAAATTCTTTTGAACTGCAAGGTCGGTGGTTCAAGCATACCAGCCGCTCCTTGGAAAACCTATATGAGAGATGCGGATGTGCGTCTTATTTGGTCGGCTTTTTTTCACTGGTGTAAGAGGCATCCCAGCGTAATGCTGTGGGTGAAGGAACTACACTGCAAAGCCTTTTGTACTGCAAGGTTGGTGGTTCAAGCTCACCAGCTGCTCCTCAGAGACCCTATACAGGGTCGCTACGGGTCAGAATTGACTCAACAGCACCTAACAACAAGGAGAGGAGGGAAGAAGTGACTGAAAGAGAGTTAGGACATTAAGGACATACTTATATTATGCTACAGATTTTTAATTTTTTTATTGTTATTATTTCTTCTTTTTTCTTTCTCTTTTTCTTCTCTGTCCCACTCTCCCTTTTTTGTGATTAGAGACTGCCGTATTTAGTCTTATTATATTTGCTGGTGCTGCATTATTTTCTTCTGATTTTATAT
>NW_006408544.1:11796697-11809784 GCF_000296735.1 Chrysochloris asiatica
ATTTACAGTCTTAGAAAACCTATATGGGTCAGTATGAATGAAAGTTGACATGATGGCAGTAAGTTTTTTGGTGTCATATTTTTTTAGATACGTATCTACGGAAATTGTCAAACCCTCCCCCATCAAAGAGAGTTCTTTTTATATCCGAGTCTAGGTGTGGCATTGTGGGGTTAATACACCAGACGGCAAAGTCATCTGAACTGCAAGGTCAGTAGTTCAAGCTCACCAGCTACTCCTCGGAAACCCTATACAGGGTCGCTATGGGTTGGAACTGACTTGACGGCGCTTCACAACAGCAACATTGATTATCAGCATAAGGACAAGAGTAAAAGCAAGGATAATAGCAATGAATGGAATTTTTAGTACTTGCCTGGTTTTATTTTTCTCATCTAATCTTCAGACCCACCCTGAGAGGTAAATAGTAGGCTTAACAATAACATCACTTTAAGAAACTGAAGCATGGGAGTATTAGGTAACTTGCCCAGGGTCCCACAGGAGTAAGTGAAGGGCCAGGATTCAAATTCATGCCACCAAACTGCAATGCTTGAGTCATGGACTTCCATTCCACCAAGTCATGATATCTTCAATAACCTCATATGCATGTGAAAGCTGGAAGACCATAGAAGAATTGATACATTTGAGTTATGGTGTTGGATGAGAATATTGAAAGTGCCATGGGCTGCCAAAAGTACCAACAGATCTGTATTGGAAGAAGTGCAGCCAGTGTGCTCCTTGGAGGCCAGGATGGCCAAGCTTCATCTCTCATACTGTGGGCATATTTACAGGAGGGACTAATCACTGGAGAAGGATATCATGTTTGGTAGGGTGGAGGGTCAGAGAAAAAGAGGAAGACCCCCAATGAGATGGATTGGCCAGGTGGCCAGGAAGCATCGATGGACTCAAGCATGACAACAATAGTGAGATTGGCTCAGGATCGAGCAGTGTTTCGTTCTGTTGTGCATAGGGTTGCTATGAGCCGGTAGAAACTCCATGGCACCTAACAACAACAACAAAGTGTCTCAGTGAGGGTTATGGTCTAGAGTCAGCAGAAATGAGGCATCTATCCTCAAAGGGTCACATACTAATTGGCCAAGGATGTTCAGACAAATTGGTTCAGATGAGACCCTGACAGACATCAACATTCAGAACCCTCAACAAGCATCCTGGAGTTCATTGATATTTTCATCTTGATGTGAGTGTACTAAATACAATCATAGTGTAAAGAAAGCTTTCTTTTATTTGCCTCAAAATCACTTTCTTTAGTAGTACAAGAGGGCTACCTCCTATGCCAATTCATGAAAAACAAGTGCTTGATCTCTATGTTTTTATATTATGATGGAAAAGTGACTGATATATACAATACATTTTCTTTTGATAGTTCTTATACAGCTGGCAGTGGGTTGTGCTGAGATACAGGACAATATTCAAACTGTTCTTTATTATCAGGAATAACTTTATAGAGAAAAAGAGAATCAGTTAAAGGTAAGGCATTTGCTTCCTACAACTTAGGACAGACATGAGATAGCCGCACAGGGTTTGTGGAGCTCAGGATGCAGCAGCCAGGGAGAAGCTAAACTCAGTTAAGAGGCCAGGACTCTACCGCTTTACCCTTCCAGAGTGGCATGTCATATTACTGGGTCCGCAGAATGGTTTCCAAGCACAAAGTGTTGCTTCTGCCTCTTGGACTCATTCTGGAAAGGTAGCATGGCACAGAAGAAGCTATGAGACAATGTGATATGAAAAGTACGCAGGCTTTGAACTCAGATTTGAGTTCATCACACAGGTGCTGTGGGACTTAGGCAAAACTCTGATTTAGGTTTGGCAATTGTCAACTTGAACAAGAATGCCTGTCCTATAGTGTTGTTGTTGTTGTTGTTAAGTGCCGTCGAGTCGGCTCCGACCCATAGCGACCCTGTACAGGGTTTCTGAGGGTGTAAATCTTTACGGGAGTAGAAAGCCTCATCTTTCTCCCGCGGAGTGGCTGGTAGTTTAGAACCGCTGACCTTAAGGTTCGCAGCCCGATTCGTAACCACTACGCTACCAGAGCTCCTTTTATAGTGTTGCTACTTGATCTAAATGAGACAGTGTATGTACAGTGTCTGGCACACACAGCAGGTTCCAAAACCTATTGGTTGCCTTTTAAATTGTCATCATCATCATCTGAGCCAGTCTTTTTTACCTTTTCCTTCTCAGAAGGTCACGTAGTAATGGCAGGAACCACTCAATTCTGGAAGATATGCTACCCACTTTCGCTTGCTTGCCAATACTGGGACACTCTGCCTGATTTAGGAAAGCTGGGGCCTTACTAAGTACAATTTGTACTTTTATTTAATTTGAGCTAAGTTTGGAGTTTTTGTTGTCTACTTTTAGAGTCCTGGTGTGGCACTGTAGGATAAGCACTGGACTGCAAGGTCAGTTTGAACCACAGGTCGGCAGTTCAAACTCACCAGCTGTACCTCAGAAACCCTGTACAGGGTCATTATGCTTCAGATCCAACTCGATGGCACTTACCAACGACAACAACTTTAAAAGTCATTTTTTTCAAATATGTAAAACACGCTCCTGGAGTTGTGATACACAATGGTCTCTATCATGAAAAAGAACTATGTGATATATATTTTCTGTTCCCATTTCTGAGTTCTCTTCTTGTCTCTTTGTATGAAGTTTTCTCTGATGCCTGCCTTATGTTCTAACTCATCAGCGACACTATGAAGACTTGGCCAACAGTTTTAGTTCCTCTAAGACTTACATGCATGTTCATTCATTAATTTATTAAAGGCTTATTATGTGTCAAAAGGATCTCTGGTTGCACAATGGTTATGAGTCAGGCTGTTAACCTCAAGGTCAGCTAGTTTGAAACTACCAGCAGTTCCATGGGAGAAAGGTAAGGTTTTCTATTCCCTTAAAGATTTACAGCATTGGAAACCCTCTATGTACAGGGTCTCCATGAGTCAGAAATAACTCCATAGCACACCACCACCATTATGTGTCAAAGTATCTATTTAGCACTTGTAACAAACTAGAGAGTCAGGCAGACTCAGTGTCTTTATCTGTAAATCAGGAAAATGACACTTATCTTTTAGGCTTGTTGAAAGGAGTAAGTTAGAAAATATAATTAAATGAGAGGAAGAGGCAAAACAGAAGACTAAGATTTATTTTATTGAGTCACCTCTTCTATCCTAGGTAATTCTAAGTGCTTCACATGCATTCCTCATAGCAACTCTGAGAAGTGATTGTTGTTATCTCAATGCATAAACTAAAATTCAGAGATGGAAAGTGAGAGCCCAAGTCATACACTGGATTCAGATCGGAGCCTATCTAGTTATGAAGTAAAGAGAATGGATGGCAGGGTACACAGCTACATTGTTTGTCATTAGGTTTGTTGTTGTTGTTATGTTAATTCCCATCACCAAATCCATACAGAACATGGGTGGTTGTGCTCCTCTTGATGCTAACTGACACATCTATTAGTACCAATTATGGTTTAGGCAGAGTAAGGGTTATTTGGATAGAAAACCTAAATCCTATTTCCCCTTGAGATGCTCAAGTATTTATCAAAGGAGGATAGAGTCTGCCAGAAACTGTTCACTTAAAGCCTGTACATTTTCAAACTCCTGAAAGCAGAGCAGGAAGTGAAACCTTCATACTTACACTTAGCAAGGGGACTGCAAATTGCCCCCGAGCGAAACAAGCTGGAGCTATGCATTCTGTTTCATCCATCTTTCTGTTTCGATAGGCGATGGCAAGAACACAGAATAACGTCTTTATCAGTGTAGGATCCAGACAAGCACTGTCCACAAGGTTACAATTGCTTTTGAGCAAATCCTTACCTTTGGTATCAAGAAAAAGAAAGGCCAAGCCAAAGAGTACTTGTTGTCACTGAGAAAATTAGTGAGGGCTATCAGAATGAAAAGATGAACCCAGAAGAAGCAAAGCAAAATTTTACATACAAAAAGGGGAAGAGGGAAAAAAAAGGTTTTCTTTGGTATAGAGAAATTTCCATCCTGAACATTCTTTTTTTTCCTTTCTTTTGTGGCAATGTAATAAACACCTTAAAATAATGTTCTAAAACAGAAACAGATTCTATAGCAGCAGAAACCAAGAATAGTGGCTTTAGAGAACTTGTAGTCTAAAACTTTCATTCTAGAGATGATAAAACTGAACCCAGGGAGGACAATGATTTCCCTAAAGTCAGTGAGTTTGTCATGGGCCAAATCAGTGCTGGACCCTAGCTTTGAGTAGGTCTTTTCTCTGCGGTTCATTTTCTTGGGTGAAAACCTTCAGTCAAAGGTAATCTTCTCCATGCCCAAGACATCAGTTTACTTAGTCCCAGAGAAACATATAATTCAACACTTTCCAAGTTTAGCATTAGGTGAAGCCTCTTCTAGTTTGAGAAAAGGTGGTAAGAGGATCGCCCAATCATGTTAGGGTATCTCTCCAGCCATCCTGTTGCTCATTCCATGTTGCTCCCCTCTGCACTGTTTGCTACTCTTGCACTACCCTTGCCAAAGGTGCCGTTAAGTCTTTAACATTCTGACAAAAGCATAGGCCCAACCCTTTGTCCTTTGTGTGTGTAGGGAGCACAAGCTTGCCTTAAGCATAGTTGAGGCAGTCTGTACTTTCAATGAGGGGACTTTATTAAATGCAAAAGGAAGAAAAGGAATTAGAATGTAGTGGGATAATCTGGGCTGGAAATCAGACCAAGTTGAGTTCAAATCATTGCTCCACAGCTCATTAGGTGTGCAGACCTGGACACATCAGTAAACATGTCTTGACTTTAGTTTTCATTTGTGAGGTAGGGAGAGCTACCATCCAAGGTATTTGAGAGAATTAAATGCAAGGACATACAGAAAACATCAAAACTTGGCAAACAGTGGTATACATAAAAGATAAAATAACTTTGACTTAGAAAGCACTGGCTTATGGTCAATCATTTGAAGAAAAAAAAAAAAAAATCCTGGGCTATCTTTTCTGTGGCAGACCTTGTGCTAGGTACTGGGCCAGAGACAAGCAAGTAATGGTCCTCACCCAGAAGGAAGTAAGTTTTTCATGGGGAGACATACAAGTGAACAAATTATAACAGAAGAAGTTGAGTACCATTTATTGAGTTCCCTGAGTTGAGTCTGTCATGTTCATTATATAATCCTGATTAAACCAGGAAGACATATTGTGAACCCAGTGCTAATGGAGGTATGTTTAAGTGGACATTGTTTGTCCAGGAAAAGGAGAGCCTATGCTTGTCTAAGACAGGCAGAGAAGGCTTCCCAGAGGAAATAGATGGGGTCGATACCTGAAAGATGACTAGGAGCTCTGCAGGTATGGAAGGGGTAACATGGGGACATATCGTTCAGCCTGGAGAATCTAGTGTTTGAGAAGTTTTGGTGTGCAAAGGATACTACAAATGTTTAGCATTGCTGGAGCATAGTACTAATATTCATCTGCCTTCTAGACTAGATGTCACCTAGATGCCGCATAAGCACCTCCTACTCAAAATGCCCCAAACTGAACTAACATCTTTCACTATTACCCGGACCTGTTCTCCTCTTGCTTTCTTGACTAAGTCAATGGCCCACCACCTATCTATTCATCCTAGCTAGCGATCTTAGAGTGTCTGCATGCCTAACTTTTGGAAATCAGTTCCATCCCATCCCTGATTTACACAATCAATTCTAAGCTTTACTGTCTCTAGTTTAACAGAGTCTTGGTTGGCACAAGCTTCCAACTCTCCAGCTGTGTCTCTCAGCCATATTCCTTCCAGCCAAGACTCTCTGCCAGATAATTAATGATCTGTAAACAAATACTTAATTGTATCAGGGGAGCACATATTTACTGAAACTTTGTTAAAAAGCAAAGGATCCTTAAAAAAAAAAAAAAGAATAACTTATTTTTTGTAAACTTTCCCCTAACCTCAATTTATCATTTAGTTTTGTGTTTTCATTTCACATATTAAATCTGACACTCTCTAAAAGCAGATCTCCCAAAACAAAAGTACAAAAATTTGTCAAGGGACAAGTGGTATTTTTCTCAAGTTCATTCATGTCAGGTGAGGTACCTGCGATAGATACCTCTCTTTTCTCTCTAGGCCCAGCTCTTTGAAACTCAGATTCAAGACTTGTCCACTTGTTTGGAGAAAGAAAATTTGGGGTACTGCCAAGAAGGAAGAAGAAATAAGAATATAGAATCTAATATATGCCTAGATTTTTTATTTATGTTCTCTCAGTTTACTCTTTACAGCAATTCCATGAGGTACTACCAATTCTATAAATATAAAAGCTAAGGACTTTGCCCAAGCTAGTAAGAAGTAAATACATTTATATTAAATTAAATTTAATATAATGAGATTATTGTTTCTAAGCACACCCTTTCACACTGTTCAGATGGTCTAGCCAGCCACATTGCCTTTTTGAAGTACATTTGAAGACTTTAGTCACAGAGTATGCCTTCTATCCAGCCATCCATGCCAGTTCTTTAAGAATAACTGGGCACACTGGTGTTGGTGAGCAAGAGAACCACAGTGGAAACTTTTCAGTTTGCTACTGCATTGGGGGAGCCAGCATTCAGTGCTTCCATGGGAAGGGCCAATCTAACCACATAGGTCCTTGAAAGAGGAAGTGCCTTGACTAGGCTCTGAAATTGAGCTCCCTCTTGTTGTTGTTGTTGTTAGGTGCCATCAAGTCGGTACCGACTCATAGCGATCTTACGCACAGCAGAACAAAACACTGCCTGATCCTCGGCCAACCTCACTACTGTTGCCACGCTTGAGTCCATCGATGCTGCCACTTGGCCAATCCATCTCATTGGGGGTCTTCTTCTTTTCCTCTGACCCTCCACCTTACCAGACATGATATCCTTCTCCAGAGACTGGTCCCTCCTGACAATATGTCCAAAGTATGAGAGACGAAGTTTGGCCATCTTAGCCTCCAAGGAGCTCTCTGGCTGCACTTCTTCCAACACAGATCTGTTGGTTCTTTTGGCAGCCTGTGGCACTTTCAATATTCTCCTCCAACACCATAACTCAAAAGGGCCAATTCTTCTATGGTCTTTCTTATTCACTGTCTAACTTTCACATGCATATGAGGTTATTGAAAATACCATGGCTTGGGTCAGGTGCACCTTAGTCCTCAAGCTGACATCTTTGTTCTTCAACACTTTCAAAAGGTCTTGTGCAGCAGATTTGCCTCATTCATTTCATCGTCTGATTTCTTGACTGCTGCTTTTGTGAGTGTTGATAGTTGATCCAAGAAGGTCTAGGGCGTTTGAAAAGGTGGTTTTTTCACAATTCTTGATGGTCCTGATGTTCCAGAAAAAGGAAACATAGCAACATTTCTATGACTGTGCCTTTTGAAGTGATCACTGCTTCAGAAAACATTTAGTATTCCCTGAGGACCTGCTGTAGGCTTTCTCTCAGATCTTCAACCTCTTTCTCTTTTGAAGGGCTTCTACCTATCTCTATTTATACATGCTTAAGTCTTTCCAGTCTCAAAACAACAGCCATTACCACCTCAAAAACCATGCTCGCTCCTGCCCTCACTTAGGAACTTCCCTCTCTCCTCCTTTTCACAATCTTTTGGAAAGAAAGTTCTGTCCACACTAGTTATCATTTGGTCATTTGCCACTCACCACTCAACACCACCACAGCCTGGTCTTTGCCCCTACTGAAACTCTATCCAAAGTCACCAATGACCTGGTGAATTTAAGGTCATTTTCCTTTTTAAATCTCTGATGTATTTACACTGTTGCCTTTTCTGTCTTCTAAAAATGTTTCTTCTTCTTCACTTCAGTTGCCCTGATTTCCTTTATACCCCTTTATTAGTCCTCAGTCTCCATGGTAAGTTCCTTTCCTCTACTCACATTTTAGATGCTGACATTCCTCAGAATTTCTCCCTCGGTCCTATCGTCTTCCCGTTCTGCATATCCTGCTCTTCTCATTCTGTAGTCATACGTCTAGTCATATATCTAGGGCAGACTTCTCTCCTAAGCTGCAGATACATATGGATACACATACTTATTTGATATGTGGAATTTGAGAACTGAATGTAGTGTTTGGTATTTCAAAGATTCCAAACCCAACTCTTCAAATCTTCTGTTTCAAGTCTGCTTCTCTTCAAATGTTCCCTATTTTGCTAAAGAGCACCACCATCCATATAGAGACAGGCCACAGAGCTGGGAGTCATGCCATTCTCCAGCCTCTAACTCAGGAACTCCTATGGAATCTTCTCTTTAAATAGTTCCCCAATCCATATATTTCCTTTCTTCTCCACTGCAGTCTACAAAATTGTCACTTTGAAGTTAAGGTGCACCTGACCCAAGCAATGTTATTTCCAATTGCCTCATATGCATGTGAAAGTTGGAAATGAATACAGAAGAATCGATGTATTCGAATTATCGTGGTGCTGCTGAAGAATACTGAAAGTACTATGGACTGGCAAAGGAACAAACAAATCTGTCTTGGAAGATCTGCAGCCAGAATTCTCCTTAGAAGTAAAGATGGTAAAACTGTCTCTCGTACTTTGGACACATTTTCAGGAGGGGCCAGTCTCTAAAGAAGGACATCATGCTTGGTAGAGAGGAGGGTCAGTGGATGAACTGACACAGTGGCAGGAACAAACCTAATAACTGTGAGGACGGCATGGGACCGGGCAGTGTTTGACTATAAGGTGGAATACTATGAGTACCATCACTATGACGGTACCCAACAACAATAACACCTCTATATCCTAGCTCAAGTTTTATGTCCCTGAACTCTCGATTCCCTGTGTCAGTTGTTACCAAGTCAATTCTCACTCATGTATGTCAGAGTACTACTGTGACCCATAAAGTTTTCCCTGGCTGATGTTTTACAGGTAGATTATTAGGCCTTTCTCCCAACATGCCTCTGGGTAGACTTGGGTGTTAGCAGTCAAGCACTTTAATGTCAATTTATTCTCAATACCAGAGTTATCTTCCTCACATGCAAACTGATCATATCATTCCTTGAATAAGACCATTCAAAGGTTTTTCATTGTTCTTAAGATAGAAAAGTCTGTTGGAGGGGAGCACTGGAGATTGGGAGGATTCAGCTTCCAGATATGTAGTTTGGCTCAGCTGGGATGCAGAACAGTAATTGAGAATCTATGTGCATGTGCCCAGAACCCTTCAGCAAGTTTGGCAGGTCAGCTAAGTGAAGCAGATATGACTCCAAAGACCGTAGTTGGACAGTTTTTCTCAGCTCTAACACCATAGACTGAGCAGCAATCTTGGGCACAGACTGGGTTCTGGCCATAGCTTGGCCCTGACATTATCCAATCATCTAATAAATAAAATAATCTTCCACAAGAAGAACAAATGAGATAATAGTGAACCTTTAGGGCAACCCATTCTGACACAGAACTCAAAGTAAATGTCTTCCTAGGGATCAATTCTACAGACATCCATTTATATATAATTGGTGAGAGATACAATGATTGAATTCTTAGCAATACATACCAAGAAGAGAGATACAATGATTGAACCTTTATGAGTTAAATCTGAAAGGGGCCTTAAAGGTATTATGACCATTTACATCATCTTTTAAAGCACAGACAATAAAACTCAGCACCCGGACTGTAGTAGAAGTACACATGGTAACATTTCATGATTAGTTTGAGATCCAAAAGCACTCATTCCCATTTCTGAGTCCATCTTGATTCCTTGAACCTGGTGTGGCAATGTGGTTTAGTGTGCCAGTCTGCAAATCCATTTGAACTGCAAGGTCGGCAGTTCAAGCTCACCAGCTGCTCTTTAGAAACCCTATACAGGGTCACTATGGGTTGGAATCGACTTGATGGCACTTAACAACAACAACAACAACTATAATTGACTTGATCCAGGGACATGGAACTCTATCTCTAGCTGGCCCTGTCTAATATGCCCCCTCTTCATCAGTCGGAATGATCTCCTAAAAGCAGAAATCTGCTTAAAACTCTTTAGAAGGTGCCCTTTGGTGATGCAAATTATTATGTATGCCTGAGTGTTAAAAAAAAAAAGGAGCTAAAGTGAATAGAGAGAAATACTGTTAATTGATGGTACATGGAATGGATTATAAGCATTGTAATGAAACAAGGTGTATGATTTGTTGAATGTAAAACTGATGACTTGCCCTGTAAACTTTCACTCAATTTACATTAAAAAAACAAAAAACCTCTTTAGTGGCATCCCATCATTGTCAGATGAAGGCCAGGTTCCTTGACCTCCAGAACCGGCAGGGACTTCTACCTGTACCTCATCAACTTGTCTCTTCTTATATCTCACTGACTATGCATACCATGCAGCTTTAGGCTTTTTGTGAAGCTGTACCTTTTCCTGGAATGCATTTCTCACCATTCTTTGCCAGCTAACTTGCTGTCTCAAACTTCAACATTCCCTGCAGGCACTATCTCTTCCAGGGAGCCTTTTCAGAACTGGTAAGTTGTGTTATTACCCGCTCATCCTGCTTCATCCCTGTGGCTACCCTTATTATGTACTTAAAATGTCCAATTAGATATCTAATTCCCATGCCTGAACTTCCACCAGTCTGGAATTTTGGAGGACAGGAATTGGATCTCAATCAGTCCTTTCCTCCTAGGACCAGCCTAGGGTCAGGCACATTGGAAGTTCTTGGTGAATTCTGATGGAGAAGTAAAAAACTTTTATGATTAATGTTCACTGAGAGGTAGCTGTTTTTGCCAGACCGCATGCTAAGTGCTTCACATGCATTGTGTCCTTTCATCCTCCTAATGCTGCTGGGATCACTCAACATGCCTAAAAAGCCCTTCCCATCCAGAGTGGTGATTGTGAGTATCCACAGAGACTCCAGTGCTCATATGCCCAGTGATACCCAGACTGTCTCTCCATCAGTGACGTCACTAGGGTCTTGTCACCTGTCATCCAGTGAGGTAACTTCTTTTTCTTTAACGCCTTTATTGTGAATTGAGTGATAGTTCACACTTATCCTATTGTATTTTGTTTCATTGCAATGATTACAATCCCTTCCATGCATCATCATTCAACAGCATTTGCTTCTATTCCCTCTGTTTTTGTTTGTTTGTTTTTGATGTGCACAAAACCACTGAGGAATATATAGTCATTTAAACAACTAAAGGGCACATTCTGCAAGCCTGCCACCTGGCTGACAGCACACAGTCCCTTTCTTTCCATGAGACTAGAGTCCTCCGCTGCTCTCTCTCTCCATGCCCTCATCTCTGCCTCCATCTCATGTGTTGCTGCTTCTCTGGATAGGTCCCACATTCAGATCATGCTCTTCTCCCCTGGTGGTCCTAGAGTACTCTGTTCCTGGACTGTAAGATTAACTACTCCCTTCTTTATGTTACAAAACTTCTACCTTTACAGTTGTGACAATTGCAATTAGTCATGGTAACAGTTACTCACTATTGAATCATTAGAATCTTTTCCCCATCTCCTTTCATCAGATCCATCTAGATAAGATGAAAGTCATTCAGTGGGGATTCTACCTTCCCCTGCACACTCTGAAACTAAACTCCCTCTTCAGTGAGGTAAATTCTTAATACCACCCCACTACTCCCCCTCCCTCCCACCATTGGGTGGGGGAATATTTCTGCCTCAGTCAATAGTGGAGGGGAGGATCTGTGGGGGAGAAGAGGGGTCCAAGGCCAGGAGAGCCAAGGGCTTGATTGCTTGGCAGTCAGCCTTGCATGGAGGTGGCGGGTAGGGTAGGTGAGTTGCTCCACATCAGGGTGGGGATTTTTTTCGCAGGTTTCATCCATGCAGGGTGATGACACCATGAGTTACTGCACTAGGGGACACCAACCCTAGTGATACCACTGTTCTACATCCTGCCCTCAGTCCCACCCTCATTCCAACTCGTGGCTCTGGAATCATGTCTTGCTTTCTATCCTCTCTTCTCATATCTAGTCCTCTTTAAGAGTAGAAACCAGGTTCAGACTTTCTGGTTGTCTTTCTACTTCACTTCCACCCCAGACACTGGCCCTCACCCTTAGTGCTAAGCTTTGCAGTCCACATGCCTGAGTCGCTCCACCCCAGGGACTAACCAAAGCTTTTCATACAGTCCAAGCTTGGCACTCCAGGTCCTTGATTATGTAAGAAGGAAACATAGATTAAAGTGAGGTTGATGACACCACTGTGCCAACAAAGACAAGAAAGCTCAGTGAAGTTCAGTTACCTGTGGCCAACACCAATGCCCGGATAGAACACCTCTTTTAGTCTTGTTGGGCTCGAACATAAATCGCAATTATGAGGATGGCACAGAATCCAGCAGTGGTTTTGTCTACTCTGTGTAGGGTCACTATGAGTCAGAACGGACTTGACAGCAACTAACAACTTGTCTTGTGAGAAGAGGACACATTTTTCTTTGTATTTTTTACATAGTTCCCCTAGTGTAGCCCTTTAAAGATCCACTTCTATGTCTAATTTCATACCTCAGTTATTAATCTTTCAAGGCAGGGCCATACTCCTAAAATGCCTAAATGATATTTAACCCAGGGAAGGACCTGGGAAAGGCCATATAAAGGGAAGAATAGATGTTGAATGCAAGCTCTCACCAATCTCTTTCTAGCTACACTGCTTACCTATCCTTCATTTACTTTTGTTTCCAAAAATACTTGGAATCGTTCTTTTGTTTAGTTTGGCACCAAGGAAGCAAAGCTATGAAATCCATTTTATTGTCAGTGTTTCTTTGTGATTGACTTTGAATCTGTGTAATGAAACATACCTTCCGCATCTTAAGGAAAGTTAGACACAATACAATACTTTAAACCAGGGTTGGGGAACCTTTTTCTGACAAAATCTATAACATCATTCACAGATCATACAAAATTAACAGTTTAAAAATTAGTGTGCTCTATCTGGTCAAACATTTCATTAACTAACCCCTAATGTGAGCTCTGGTAGCATAGTGGTTATGAATCGGGCTGCGAGCCTTAAGGTCAGCAGTTCGAAACCACCAGCCGCTCCGCGGGAGAAAGCTGAGGCTTTCTACTCCCGTAAAGATTTACACCCTCGGAAACCCTGCACAGGGTCGCTATGGGTCGGAACTGACTCGACGGCACTTAATAACAACAAACAACATCAACAATGTGACAGGAATCAACTC
>NW_006408544.1:11819603-11820693 GCF_000296735.1 Chrysochloris asiatica
ATGGACTCAAGCATGGCAACAGCAGTAGTGAGATTTGCCCAGGATTGGACAGTGTTTTGTTCTGCTGTGCATAAGGTCACTATGAGTTGGTACTGACTCGATGGCACCTAACAATAACAACAACAACAAAATTAAACTAAGCTAAGGAGCTCTGGTAGCATAGTGATTACGAATCGGGCTGCTAACCTCAAGGTTGGCAGTTTGAAACTACCAGCCACTCCGCGGGAGAAAGATGAGGTTTTCTGCTCCCATAAAGATTTACAGCCTCAGAAACCCTGTGCAGGGTAGCTATGAGTCGGCACCGACTCCAAGGTACTTAACAACAACAACAACAAGCTTAACTTCTGCTGGGTGTAGAATCCTAGTGTAGTGCTGTAGGATAAACACCACACCAGGATAAGCAACACATTAGGATAAGCAGTGGACTGCTGACTATAAATAAGGTCAGTGGTTCAAACCCACCAGCTATTCCACAGAAACCCTATGAGTTGCTATGACTTGGAAGAGATTTGATGTACTTTAATAATCATAATACTTAATAATCACAATAACATTGTTTGGTTTTAAGATGATTTCAGGAGATATTTTTGGTGTAAGGTTTAAGGATTAGCTCAGGGCAATGATATCAAGGATTCATTTCTATGGTTCCTGAAAGTCTAGAGTAGAAGAGAATTTACATTTTGGTTGTGCATATTCTCCCTTTTGATTGGGATTCTTCTATAGAATCTTTGATCAAAATGGAAGGCAGGCACCACCCAGTTCTGGGAGGCAATTAGCCACCTATTCCATGCCATCCCCTTATTTCTGACTCTCCTATTCCTCTCTTGCTCCAGGTGAATAGAGACCAGTTATTGTGTCTTGGATGACTGCTTGCAAGCTTTTTAGACCCCAGGCTCTACCAAGGAACTTGCTTTATAACAGAAGATCTAAACACATTATTAGGTCAATTAACTGGGATGTCCCATTAAACCATGACCCCGAACCTCCAAACCATGGAATAAAATTCCAAGAGGTATTTGGTTGTACATAAACAGCCTCCGCAGCTACTCATTACTTATTTTTGTGATTGTTATATATATATATATATATA
>NW_006408544.1:11820793-11826643 GCF_000296735.1 Chrysochloris asiatica
AACCACCACCACCACCACCACCAATGTGATGGCTGGACCCCCGGTGTGACATTGTAGAATAAACACTGGAACATAAGGTCAGTTTGAACTGCAAGGTTGGTGGTTCAAACTTACTAGCTGCTCCTCAACAGGGTCATTACGAGTCAGAACTGACTCTGTGGCACTTAACAGCAACAGCGACGTGATAAATGGAAGTGTGGCTGTCTTGGCAGGGCCAGACCAAATGAATTTTTGGGCCTTATACAGCCCCTGGCAGGACGTTCCCTACCCCTGCTTTAAATGTAGTAACTGTGAAATTCTGGGGGAACTATTAGTCTCTACCGTATTCCTGGACTTCCGGTGTAGTGCTGTAGGTTAATGCGCTAGACTGCAAGGTCGGTTTGAACCACTAGGTTGGTGATTCAAGCTCACCAGCTGCTCCCTGGAAGCCCTATACAGGGTTGATCTGAGTCGGAACCAACTTGATGGCACTTAACAAACAGTAACAGCAACCATACTCGTACTGTTCTGAAAACACCAAGCTCTGGTATGAACTTTTCTGTGGCTATAGAAAGAGAAAGTGCTGTGGAGTTAGATACAATTGAGTTCAAACTATATTGTGGCCCTTGGGAAAATAAGCAACTTGAGAATCTTTCTGTTTTACCCTTGCCCATACTCATTCCAGCCAACCTATCAGCATGTCCTGCTGATAGGTTTCACTTCATCTTCTAAATGGTTCTTCTCCAATCTAGTCTCTGCTTCAACTGTACAGTGGATAAGCACTTAGGCTGTAGAATGAGATGGCATTTGAATCCCAGTTTGCTATGCTGTCAAGCACGGGGTAATTTACTAAATGTCTCAACATCTCAGTTTCCTCATTTGTAAAACAGGGATTAAAAATAGCATCTATGTCATTGGGTTGCTGTGGTTCAGTGTCATCAACTCAGTGCTGACTCATAGCGACCCTGTATAGGGTTCTGAGGAGTGGCTGGTGAGCTTGAATCACCAACCTCTTGGTTCAAACCAACCTTAGAGACCAGTGCCACACCAGGACTCCAGAGTTGTTAGTAGGATTTAATGAAATATCCCTATGAATTGCCTGTCCTACAGTAAGAGCTCAATAAATGTTGCTAAGTGCCACCCAGTTGATTTCAACTCATAGCGACCCTGCATAGGGCTTCTGGTGTGGCACTGCAGGATAATGCACAGAACCGAAGGTCAGTTTAAGCTGAAAGTCAAATTTGATCATGTTATTTCCAAATGAGGAACACTGTAATGGTGTTCCATTAACTCCTTGGGATGGCAGATGAGGGTCTAGGTTATCAAAGTGTTCCCACACCTTCCAACAATCCACAGAATGAGGTTTGACTCTTATTTTACTTTCTTAGAGTGGTTAAGTAGATTTTGAGTCTTGGTGTGGTACTGTGGGTTAATGCACTGGACTGCAAAGTCAGTTTGAACCACAAAGTATGTGGTTCAAGTTCACCAGTTGCTTCTAGGAAACCCTATACAGGGTCAACTATGGGTCAGAACTAACTCAACAGCAATTAACAACAACAACAACAACAGTTATTCAGGTCATACAGAAATGTTCCAACAAACTGATGCAGGACTGGAGGCACTCACTTCTCCATGTCAAGAAATATGGACAACAGCTACCTGGGCAACCAGCTGGAAGGGATCCACATGTGTGCCCATTCCAAAGAAAGGTGACCCAACAGAGTGCAAAAATCATTGAAAAATATCATTAATATCTGATGCAAGTAAAACTTTGCAGAAGATAATTCATAAAGGTATGCAGCAGTACATCATCAGGGAGCTGCCAGAAACGCAAGTCAAACTCAGAAAAGGACAAGGAATGAGGGACATCATTGCTGATGTCAGATGAATCTTGGCTAAAAGCAGAGAATACCAGAAAGACGTTTACCTGTGCTTTATTGACTATGTGAAGGCATTTTATTGTGTTGATCATAACAAACAAAACATTTCAAAGAATGAGTATTCCAGAATACTTAACTGTGCTGAAGATGAACCTGACATAGACCAAGAGGTAGTGGTTTGAACAGAACAAAGGGGATACTAAGTGGTTTAAAATCAAGAAAGGTCTGTGCCAGGGTTATAGCCTTTCACCACACTTACTCAATCAGTATGCTGAGCAAATAATCTGAGAAGCTGGATTATATGTAGAAGAATGTAGCATCAAGATTGAAGGAAGATTCATTAATAACCTGTGATATGCAGATGACACAACTTTGCTTACTGAAATTACTTACTGATGAAGATCAAAGACAGTATGGATTGCACCTCAATGTAAAGAAAACCAAGAAATAACACCATGACAAATGGAGAAAAGACTGAAGTTGTCAAAGACTTCATTTTGGCTGGATCCACAATCAGTACTCACCGAAGTAAGCAGTCAAGAAATCAAATGACACTTTGCATTAGGCGAGTCTGTTGCAAAAGATCCTTTTAAAATATTTAAGAGCTAAGATGTAAGTTTGAGGACTAAGGTGTGCCTAATCCAATACATGATATTTTCAATTGTCTCATATGCATGTGAAATTTAGACAATGAATAAGGAAGACCATAGAAGAATCCATGCATTTGAATTACGGTGTTGGTGTTGAAAAAAAAAAAAGTGAAAGTACTATGGGCAGCCAGAAGGACAAACAAATCTGTGCTGGAAGAAGTACAGCTAGAATGTTCCTTAGAATTGAGGGTGACAAGACTTCATCATTAGTACTTTGGATATGGTGTTAGGAGGAACCCGTCCTTGGAGAAAAATTTATGTTTGGAAAAGTCTCGGAAGACCTGCAGTGAGATGGACTGACACAGTAGAAGCAACACTGGGCTCAAACATAACAATTTTGAGGATGGCCCAGGACCCGGTAGTGTTTCATTCTGTTGTGTATAGCGTCACTATGGGTTGGAACTGACTCAATGGCACCTAACAACAACAAAAGTTATTTGCTGATAACGCTAGATTTAGACTCAAGTCTCTCTGATCCAGTGTGAGCCTGCACACTGGCTTTACTTCACCTTGGTTATCCTGAACTGACCACAACAGACTGTCTGATAAGCAGGAAAGAAATGGGGCAGTAGGTGAGAACCAAGGTGACTGGTGATGTTTTCATGGAGGTGTGGGAAAGCAGCCTGCAGGGAAAGGATAAGGAAGATGAAATTGAAGGACTGCTGAAGTTGAGATTTCAGATTGTCTGATGAGATCTGTAAGATTCAAATCTGAGTGGAAACATGTGCTTCAGAAGATATTTTCTTCTTCCCCAGCACTGGCAAAACCACAGGAAACTGAGGTTTTGTTCTAGATTTCAGTTACTGTTTAGTGGGATTGGAAGCACCATGTCAAATTCCAGGACTTGCCACATCTACTTTGATATCCAGAGATTAACAAATTCTAGATTGGTTAAGGAAGGGAAGAAGAATCCTTCCCTCTGAGTTGCTACTCACCATAGTGTTAGTATGAGAAACCTTGCAGTGATATCACCAAAAAAATCCATTCATTAGCTCAACAAAATTTCCCTGATACCAACTAGGTGTCTGATCCCATGCTGGAGATGCAGAAAACAAGAAGTGATCCTTGGCTCTGAGGTACTCAAGATTCAAAGAGGGGAGTATTCCATATACAATGACAGTACGTTGTAAAAGGTGCTCTGGATCTGAGATGGGGAGGGCTCAGGGCAGTCTTCTCAGAAAAGAAACCCAAACTTGGTTTCTGAGTGAGAACTTTCTATCTAAAAGTATCACTTGGGTTCATTTCAAAAGGTATATTTCAGTTATTGCTTTTTGTGATTGTAATTCCAATACACTTTTGCTTGATGATGCAGCACATTTAAGTAATACAGAATCCCTTGCTTGGGGGACCTAAATTATAGCTCCTTACCCTAATCTGAAAATCCTAAACTACAGAGCAAGGAAACTATCACTTCTTAAGATTTCTCAGTGCATAGCAGAAAGCCTGTAGGTTAAACCACTGGATGGAACAGCACACTCCCTGGGGCTATATTTAAGGGCTGATAGAAGAAATGATAAAGTACAGTGGCCCCGGAGCCAGGCAGCTCTGCCACTAACCCATTGCATGGTTCTACATAGGTCACTTAACCACATTGAGCCTCAGATGCTTCCACTGTCAAGTGGGACAATATTACCTTGCCTGGCTACTAAATGGTAGCTAGTGGTCCCAAGTCTCCCATTCCCTTGCTGTGCATTCCCCTCCCTCAGCCTATTTTGCCATCTGTGAACAGGAGGGGATGCTGAGGCATTACGCAGAGAAAGAGTAGAGAATATTCTCTAAGGGCTGTTTAACTTTGACATCCCATGCATAAAACAACAGCCAGATTGGATGGTTGCTTAATTTTATCCAAACGGCTAGATAGGCATTTGAATAAGTAATCTAATATATACATTTTTCTCTATTCAACATTCAGGTCATCTCCTGGATAGAATGAGTATTCAGAACAATGATTGCTTAGAAACATACCATTGCAAATACGAATGAGAATATTTTTGCAATATTCAGCCAGCAAGAATGGGAAGGTATGAGATTAGGTTCTGCAAATAATCACATCTTTCACATTTGGACGCCTATACATACACTTACTACAGTACACTCTTCTTCATAACCTTGAAAATGCAAATTCCTGGAGTGTCAGAGACCTCAATGTATCTCTTGTTCAAAGTCCATTTCCACATGAAGATGGCAGAGCAGGGCAAAGAGGCTTGGCCTTTCATCTGGCGTCCCAGTCTCTGCTACCACATCCTCCTCACCAGTAAGCAGGTCTGGAGCCCTCACAGTCCAGCAGGGACAGGGAACTCACCATTCAGTGGAGCTGATCTCACCAGTGGGTAGCTTTGGGGGAAACTGCCTCTCACACTGAGCCATTTCTCTACTTCTTGTGTCCTTACATTGATCCTTGTTCTGAAAAAAATTTTTTCTGTCCTTTGTGTTATTTAGCAAGGAGTCCTGGTGTGGTGTCGTAGGATAAGCACTAGACCACAAGGTCGGTTTGAACCCCAGGGTCAGCTGTTCAAACACACCAACAGTTCCTGAAAAACCCTGAACAGGGTCTCTGTGCCTCAGAACCAAACTCAACAGCACTTAACAACAACAGAATTATTGGACTTGCTCACCACAAGGTTGGCAGTTCAAAACCACCAGTAGCCTCCTAGGAAACACTATACAGGGTCACTGTGAGTTGGAACCAACTCAATGACACTTAACAACAACACAGGATATTCCTGCAAGGACTGAAGGCAATGACTTCATTTCTTCTCCCTTCTACCAAGTGTGCCTTTTCCTTGGGCTGAACGCCACCCTCTTCCCTGCTTCAACCCCAGACCATAAACTTGTTCTTCCTCCGGTCCAGCATAGGGCTTTGGAAGGATCAACCTTTCACTGAGACCAGGGTGAACTCAGAGATGCCCTGGTGAATTACTTTGTTTCTCTTCTAAATTTTATTTATTTTGTTTAGAATTTACACAGCAAATCATATATCAATTCAGTTATCTCTATACACACAATTAAGTGGCATTGATTACATTGACCTGTACAACAATTCTTACTCTCCTTTTCTGAGTTATTCCTCTTTCATCAGCATAAACTCACTGACCCCTAAAGTTCCCATATAACCTTTCAAGTTGCTGCTATCAATTTGACCACATTTATATTGTTCTTAAAATAGCATAATGCTCAAAGCAGGCCTTTATCCAGATCAGTCATGAGGTACAATGCTGTCTGTGATAGAATAATATCCATGCATCTACAGGGAAGCCCAGTTAATACCACTATTATTCAAATTTATGCACCAACCACTAAAGCCAGTGAAGATGAAATAGAAGAATTCTACCAACTTCTTC
>NW_006408544.1:11830348-11838960 GCF_000296735.1 Chrysochloris asiatica
TAGCTATGAGTCTGAACTGACTCCACAGCACATAACAACCTTTGGTGTTGCACTGTGGGCTAATAAATCAGACTGCAAAGTCGTTTGAACGGCAAGGTCAGTGGTTCAAGCTCACCAGCTGCTCCTTGGAAACCCTACACAGGGTTGCTATGGATTGGAATCAACTTGACGGTACTTAACAACAACAACCTTTAATCAATGCAACTTTTCTAGAAAGAAAAGTCAACCCCTCTTTTCTTTCTCTATACTACCCGTTGTTGTTGTTAGGTGCCATTGAGTCAGTACTGACTCATAGCGACCCTATGCACAACAGAACAAAACACTGCCCGATCCTGGGCCAACCTCACAATTGTTGCCACGCTTGAGCCCACTGATGCTGCCACTTTGCCAATCCAATCCTACCCCTGATTACCACACAAAAAAACTTTGGTTTTTGTACACATTTGCCTTATCTTACATTTTTATATAAGTGAGACCATACAATATTTATCCTTTTGTGTTTGGCTTATTTCGTTCAGTCTAGAGTCTTGGTGTGATGCTGTGGGATAAAGCACAGGACTGCACAGATTGTTTGAATCACAAGGTCGGCAGTACAAACTCACTAGCTCTTCCTTGGAAATTCTATACAGGGTTGCTGTGAGTTGGAACCGACTTGATAGCACTTAACAACAACAACAAATGTCTTCAAGGTCTTTCCATAATGTACCATGTATCAAGACTTCATTTCTCCTGCTGGCTCAGTAGTATTCCATTGTGTGTCCCACATTTTTTTAATCCATTCATCTGTTGACTCTACCTTTTGACTGTTCTGAATAGTGTTGCAGTGAACATTGATGTATACATTTCTGAGTCTCTGCTTTCAAGTGTTTTTAGTATATACCTATAGGTGGAATTGCTTGGTAATATTGTAGTTCCATTTTAAGATTTTTGATCAACCACCATACTGTTTTCCACAACGGCTATACTATCTTATATTCTTGTTAGCAACCAGCAAGTGTTCCAATCTCCCCATATCTTCTTAAGCATTTATCATATTCTGTTTTTTGGGGTTTTTAAAAAGTGTTGTTGTTAGGTGCCATCGAGTTGGTTCTAATTCATAGTGACTCAATGTACAACACAGTGAAACACTGCCAGGTCTGTACTATCCTCACAATTAATTATTGCTATGTTTGAGCCCACTGTTGCTGCCACTGTGTCAATACAACTCATAGAGGACTTCCTCTTTTTTTTTGTTGACCCTCCACTTTAATAAGCATGATGTCCTTCAGGGGCTGATGCCACCTGATAACATGTCCAAAGTATGAGAGACAAAGTCTTGCCGTCTTTGCTTCTAAGGAACATCTGGCTGCACTTATGTCTTCCAAGACAGATCTATTGGTTCTTCTGGCAGTCCAGAGTACTTTCAATGTTCTTTTCCAACATCATAACTTAAATGCACACATTCTTCTACAGTCTTCCTTATTCACATGCATATAAGGCAATTAAAAATCTCCTGGCTTGGGTCAGGTGCACCTTAGTCCTGAAACTGATAATTTGCTCTTAAACACTTTAAAGAAGTCTTTTGTAGCACATTTGCCTGATGAAATATGTCGTTTGATTTCTTGACTGCTGTCCCCATGGATGTTGACTGTGGATCCAAGCAAAATGAAGTATTTGATAGTGTTAATCTTTTCTCTGTTTATCATATTCTTTATTGGTCTCGTTGGTTGTAAGGATTCTTGTTTTCTTTACATTGAAGTGCCCTTTTTTCTTACTGCAGTGGGATGTGTATTGCTGTGAGGCTGGAAGCTATTCCACTAATATTTTCAATACCATCAGACTCACCCATGATGGGCAGGTTTCAGCAGAATTTCTAACCACTACTCTACAAGAGCTACTTATAGTATCATTTGTTGTTGTTGTTAAGTGCTGTTGAGTTGGTTCCAACCCATAGCGACCCTGAGCAGGGTTTCCGAGTCTGTAAATCTTTACAGGAGCAGAAAGCCTCATCTTTCTTCCACGGAGCAACTGGTAGTTTTGAACTGCTGACCTTGTGGTTCACAGCCCAATTTGTAACCACTATGCTACCAGAGCACCTTTATAGTATCATAGTGGAGGTGAAATGGTATCTTCTTATGGTTTTGATTTGTGTCACACCGATATTTAATGACACTTTTGTTTGGTGGACATTTGAATGCCCTTTCTGGTGAAATGTTTACTCAAGTATTTCGAAATAACAAAGACAAAGTAGCTGATTCTGAAGAAGCTTTCTAAGAAAACTCCATTGGGGAAGAAAGACTCTCAGAATGGCAGGAGGAGGGACAAGGAGAGTTATCAAATGAACTGTACCCAACCAGAATTTCACTTGTCTCAGAATGTGTGTGTGGACATTCATGTGAGTGTGTATGCATGTGCATGATGTGAGTGTGTGCACATGCATGTGAATGCATATGTGCACATGCATGTGAGTGGGGTGTGTGTGTGTGTGTGTGTGTGTGTGTGTGCTTATAAGTAAGCATCTACTCTCATATACTCAACTGTGCCTTGGAGGTGCTTGTACAGAATGAGCTCTTCACAAAGCTCAATTGTCACTTTCTTCAACATTCACTCTAAAGGAACTCCCTCTAGAAAGCATTCACTGACACTCCAACTTTACCTTAGCTAACCCCACACCCCCAGAAAGCCTCCTGTACTTTTGTCTGCATTGGCTATTTCCTTACCAGTATTCATTAGGTTTTGGCACCTTCTTGAGGGTCCTGTTTATATCTGATTCATCTTTGTTCCTCAAGTCAGACTCAGTGTGAGTGCTACATCCATGCAGGCTGCATGAATGTATGTGAGGGAAGATGCCTGAGTCTATTCCAGGGCTTGTACCACTGGCTCTGTGGCTTTGCTCCTTTTTCTTATGTATAAGAAGCTGAGGTGAAACAGCTTAGGTCGAGCATAACTCCCACAAGACTCCAAGAATGGAGGACATCTGTCAACAGAGAACTCAGATGAGCCAGTGGTATCCATATGTCTGCAATTGTGCACGCCCCCCTGGGAGAGGTGGATGTTAGGGCAGATAGCACTGTTCTGCACACCCAGTGTTCTTTGGGCTGGCTGCTCCTAACCGTGGTCTGCTCTCAACCCTTGCCTGGCCCCTCAACAGCATCCATTCCTCCAGAATTGACATTCACATTTTCCTTCTTTCCAGCCAAGTCCTAGTTTTTAAAAGCTCCCTGTGCAGATGTGCAGGATTCTTGCTCACATCTGCGCATCAGAGGGGGCAGGAGAAGTTGTTTGGCAGAGGCCCTGGCTCAGCAGGAGTGCTCCATTGGCAACTCCCCTGTTGTCAAAGCATCTCTCCCTTGACTTTCCTTGGCCAAGAAGCTCAGCCAGGGACTGAGCTGGTTGGAACTGGGCTTTGTCGTAACAAGGAATGTTGTAAGATGATGCACTGCTGGAAGTGAGAAAACGGCAAGATCTTATCCTCCTCTGGAGACTACAAAAAGCAAATGGGCAAGTCTGAGGGTAGAGAACTGATGTGTGGAAGAGAAGGAGACTGTATTCATATGACCATTCACTTCACACAAGCAGTTCAACTTATCGGGGGTCTGTTTGTGCTGAGAAGTATAAGGGAATTAAATATGAGAATCTGGTTCATCTCTGAGATCTGTACAATTTAAAAACCCTGAGTGAGTCCTTTTAACCATTTGGTATCGATATCCATATCTGAAAAATAGAATGCTAATTGTACCTGCCTCACAGGCTTGAGGTGCAAATTGAATGAGGTAAGTCCCATAAGATACTTAGCAAGATATGTGATAAGCTTTCAGTAAATATTAATTCTTCTTGAGCGCTTTGTCTATTGCACTTTCACTATGAGTCATGAATCATCTTGGTCTCCTTAAGTATTTCATCTCATTGTTTTCCCACAATAAATCTCTAAGATAAGTATAATTATTTATGTTTTACATTAACTAAGCAGATTCAGAGATGTTAAGATACTTCCCAAGGTCACACAGCATATGATCTTGGCTGTCAGATCTAACTTTCAGGGCCATAGTAAGCCAGATGCAAATGCCTTTCATGATGGAGGGCCAGAGTCATAGAGTGCCAAGTTAAAGGAGCCTAAGCCTTCATAAAAGGAGCTCTGGTAGCGCAGTGGTTACGAGTCCGGCTGCGAACCTTAAGGTCAGCAGTTTGAAACTACCAGGTGCTCCGCGGGAGAAAGATGAGGCTTTCTACTCCTGTTAAAGATTTACACCCTCGGAAACCCTGTACAGGGTCGCTATGGGTCGGAACCGACTTGATGGCACTTAACAACAACAACAAAGCCTTCATAAAGAAGGGGAAAGGAGAGAATTAACTAAATTCTTATCCAGAGCTGGGAACATGTGCTGGGTGTCAGATCGAATGGTAAAATATGAAAGGAAAAGGGAGAATGAGACAGCACAAGCTCCCAGGAAGAGGCCATGGCCAGCGAGTGAGTGTCCCAGAGCTGTCTGACCTTGCAGTAAGCACTTACTATCCCTGGGCCTGTAAACCAAAACCAAAACTGAACTCACTGCCACCAAGTCAATTCCAACTCACACTGACCGTACAGGCCAGAGTAGAATTACTCTTTAGGGTCTCCACGTACGATTGCTCCTTGGGATTTCCAAGACTATAAATCTTTATAGGAGCAGACAGATACATCTTTCTGTCTTTCATGGAACAGGTGGTGGATTGAACTGCCAACCTTGCGGCCATCAGCCTAATGCTTAGCCCACTAGAGCTGGTTTAGTGAAAATGAGGGGTAATAACACATAGACCATAGTTTTGAGGCAAGGACCAAATGAAGGGTAGCACAGGAAGTCCTTTTCAGAGTGTCTGCAGTATAGCAGGTGCTCAATGAAGGCATTTAGAGAAATGGATCCAGAGTAGTCCTGGTGTGGCGCTGTGGGTTAATGCGTCAGACAGCAAAGCCAGTTGAACTGCAAAGTCGGCAGTTCAAGCTCACCAGCTGCTCCTTGGAAACCCTATACAGGGTCACTATGTGTTGGAATCAACTCGACGACACTTAACAACAACATCCAGAGTAGTATTTAGACAACGTGATTCTCAAAAGAGTTGTTAAATGCCATTGAGTTGGTTTCAAATCATAGCAACCCTGTATAGAGTTTCTGAGGAGTGGCTAGTGAGTTTGAACCACCAACCTTGTGGTTCAAACCAACTTTGAGGCCAAGTTCTTAGTCTATGGTACCACACCAGGACTCCACTAGAGGTATTTAGATTCATCCTTTATAGATGGGGTCTCAGCTTTAGCCTAGACTGTGAAGGACTGTTGCAGTAGAGTTCTTATGAGTCCCTTCACACAAAGATCATTGGAGACATAAAGTAACCAAAAGGGAGCTACTTTAGGGAAGGAGGAGGGTAGCTGTGGGATTGCTGACCCTGAGGATAGTTTTCTGGCTCAGCCTTATGGACTCTTGTCTGAGACCCAAGAAGAGAGGGAAAAGCGAGTAGTGGAGCTATTTTCAAAAGGTTCAAAGATAGAGCTGTGAAGATACCAGGGGCTTCAAAGAGTTCATGGGAAAATGGAATGAAAAGACAGTGGAATTTTCCCATAAATGTTTTGAAGTCCTCTAACAGAGTCTGGGAGGCAAACTAAAAAGAGTGTGGCTTTGACTGTTTTTAGTATTTCTTGTCTTGGTAGCTGGAATGACAAATGGATAGTACCCTTAGTAAAGCCATTAGATTTCTCCTGGAGTGCAGCAGGAAACGCAGCTGCAGGCTGTCTCTGCTGCAGGAACCAGGGAGCCTCAGAGAGGCTGAGCAGAAAAGCATCAACTTGGTAGACTATGTGAAAGCAGATAACATTCTTTGTGAGCTCACGAGCAATGTCATTTGGGAACTGCCAGGAATACTGAGTGAAACTTGGAAGGAGGCTGGAGTTCTGCATTAGCAGGTAGGGTCATGAGCCAGAAAATCACAGGTGATTACTGTAAATGGGGCCCCATTTGTGCCTGCATGCTGGTGTGGTCTGGGGAAACATCAGTTACGTACTCTCTGTTTATAATACAAATCACTCCCAGGAGTCTAAGGTAATTCCTGAAGATAGGTCTCCTTACACTTCTTTTATGTATTTCCTCATTACCTCTAACATTCTGTTGGTCAGTAAGTCCTTTTATTCTATCCTTGCAACTATATCTCAGATTCACTTCCTAGCTACTTCTCCAGCCTATTCTCAATGCATGAAGAACAATGTACATTTCTCAATAAATGACAGGGAGAATAAGAGCTGCTCTATGCCTGTTACTGTGTTAAATGCAAGAAATATAAGGGGCGATTGAGCATTGACTTTTCCCATAAAGATTTTATGCTGAAAATTCTAACAGTGAATGAATAAATTCATTATTTATTTACTCAATCATTCATTCAACCAATGAACAACTATTCTCTCAACACTTTGCTGGTCACTGAGCCCATGACCCAATACTATATAATCTAGGCAGACAGGTACACCATAGAGGACTGTCTACTGAATAGTGTCCACTGCCAAAAATAGCCAGATCATTTCCGTGAGAAGGCATTCTGTGGACCATTTGCCAGATGCCTTCTTTTCTTCACTTCTTCCCTGGAAGATATGATTGAATGATGTGGCCGAGGGAGATGGTCTCCTCTTCATGGTCCCCTTTGGAAGGGTGTGTGGAGTAAAGAAGAAAGAACAGGCTTTGGTGCTAGGCAGCCTTAGGTTTCAAGCTTAGTTTTACCATCTGTAAGTTGTGTGCCTTTAATCAAGTCACCTCACCTCTCTGAGTCTTAGTTTCCTCATGTATAAAAGGGACAATTTATGTAAAGTGTATGGGATCAAATTACTCAGTAAATTGATGCTATTATTATTTTGTCCCAAATTCCAGATCTAGCCAAATTTGTCAGTGTTCAACAACACAAAAATGAACTGTATAGTAACCAACTATCAAGGTTTTCACGGTTTTTTTTTCTGTTCTAACAGCTTAGCCCAGCCTGTACTGACTACCACAATGGGCTAACATGCGGTCGTTCCATGGTCATCCATCTGAGGCAATCATCTCTTGTTCAGCTTATCTTATTTCTTTCTCTTTTAAGTTCCAAGTCTCTAATTTGACCTTTGGAGGATGCTAGTTGGTGAAAGGCCCAGGTTTTCCCACATGCTAGTTGTCTGCTGTGCTTGGGCTTAGTTTCTACATATGGAATGGGACAATACTTGTAACTGATCCTGCAAGGAGGCCTCTCTCATTCTTACCCCCACCTCCCAGCTCTCTGGAAAACATCAAGAATAAACAAGAGCACATGTGGCAGGAGGATTTCTCCCTCTGATTATGTTGCCAACAGATGGGACACAATAGGTGATCCTCCCAGGCTCTGATCCTTAGCAGTTTGGGTGGGGAATGGGGGATGGCGGAGAAAGAAAGGGGATGTTAGATGAAGGGAGGCTTAAGTACTTCAGGTCAAACTCCCCTGTACCAGAGAGTTAGAGAGATGAGAATGACTTACACCACTCAACATTGGCATGCCATTTTTCTAGCGGGGCTGGGGATTGAGGAAGAGAGCTATCCATAGACACATAGCCCTCCAGTAAAAAAGCCAGACCCTTACTCTTAGGTCTCTTGAATTTTAGTCTAATGATTTCTCCATAGTCCTAGGCAGCATCTAAAGTGACTCCCTATTTTAAACAATATCAAATCCAAATATTTCAGTCCATTCTTCAGAGTCTAAGGTGTGATCCTCCTTCCACCTTTCTAACTTTATTTCAGACTCAACGGACCACTGGTACTGGTACACCCTGATCTTAAAGTCTCTCTCTATATAAGAAAGCAAGAGAGAGAGAGAGCGTGCTTAGTTCCGACATATAAAGTGGGACAATGCTTGTAACTGATCCTGCAAGGAGGCCTCTCTCGTTTATATATATATATATATATATACACACACACACACACTTCTGGTGAGGTGCTGCCAGTTAATGTGGTAAACTGCAAAACTGGTTTTGGCTGTAAAGGCTGGGAATTCCAAATCACCAGCTGCTCCTCGGAAACCCTGTCCAGGGTCTCTATGAGTTGGGTCCTGACTCGACAGAACTCAGTTTGGGGCTTATCTCTGAATGACATATTATATTGTGTCAGATGAGGCAGTTGAAGAGTGGGTGATCTGATGTTAGAGCCTCTCTCTGATTGGGTTGACCCAGCAGTGGTGTCCAGGGCATGACTGTCTCTGATTACAGCCTGGTAGGGAATCATCAAGAGGGTCTCAGGTGAAAGATACAGAGCCCTTAAGCAAGGCATTGTACAGAGACTGGGTAGCTATGGGAGAAAACTTGCAAGTCAGAACAGCAAATTCAGGAATGTCTGTCAGGAAACCAGAGTAGCATGGCTAAGGATGTGATGGGCTTCTGCCACCTAAAACTGAGACAGAACATATCTAAGAAAATGTAGGTCCTCTTGTGTGGCTGGATCTTTTAGGTGAAGAGTTGTCTCTGAGGTCATCAAAGTGGGCAGATGGTTCTAGAGGATGACCCAAGCTAGGGGAAGCCTTTCCCAGGGCTAGGAGTTGCCTAGAACAAATAACAAAGCTGAGTCAGGGGAATATCTGTGATTTTAGAAAGGAATGAATGTACATAATGCCACGGGGGG
>NW_006408544.1:11839753-11878474 GCF_000296735.1 Chrysochloris asiatica
GAGTGTTGATAGTTGATCCAAGAAGAATGAAGTCCTTGACAACTTCAATCTCTTCTCCATGGATAAGAATGTTTTTATTGATCCAGTGGTGAGGACTTTTGTTTTCTTGACATTGAGATGCAATCTATACTGAAGGCTGTGCTCTTTGATCTTCATCAGTAAATGTTTTAAGTCCTCTTCACTTTCAGCAGGGAAGGTTGTATCATCTGCACATTGCAGGTTGTTAATGAGTCTTCCTGCAATCCTGATGCCATGCTTTTCTTCATAGAACCCAGCTTTTCAGAATATTTGCTCAGCATACAGGTTGAATAAGTACAGTGAAAGAATACAACCTTGTCACACACCTTTCTTAATTTTAAACCATTCAGTTGTTGTTAAATGCTGTCAATTTGAATCTATTCAATGGCACAGGTTTGGTTTGAACAGCACTTCAGTGATCTAGATACATCCAGTCATTTAAAAATGTATTCATTCATCAAACAATCCCTAGAGTCTGCTCTGTGTCAGATCCTGGGTACCACTTTGGCTTCTGGCTGAGGTTCAGGGAAACAGACATCAATCAGATAATCACCTGTCTTTATGGATTTCATTTCTTGGGGAGAAATATTCATGTAAATTCAAAAATAATATGATGTGGTAAGTGCTGCGAGAGGTAGATGCCAAGGGAATTGCAGAAGAACGGAACAAGCATCACTCCTGTGATGCAGGCAGGAAGAGAGAGTGAATCAGGAAAGTCTTCCAAAAGAAGGCAATGTTTGCTAAAGGAGAAAATGAATTTGATATGGAAAGAAAGGATAGTGTCAAATTGTTTTAGAAAAGAGACGCTGGCTGGATTGGGAGATAAACTGGCACTCAGACAAACAAACAACAAAAAAACCCACATCATCTAACTTGCAAAGCTCAGCAATGGGGAAGTCAAGCAGGCAGTTCTTAGATGTTCAGATTAGCAAACACATGACAGCAGGGAGGTCTTGACTCTGTCATAGAACAGAACTGGGCACTATAGTTACTATCCTTCTTTGCGTTGACATCTTGCTCCTTTCCTCTTGCTCTGATGGGAAAATTTTAGGTTGACTTTTTCCTGAAGTCAAGCCTTAAGTTAGGAAACACAGAAGAAAGGTTAGGGACTGTTTCGTTTCTGGACACTTTAGGCACCACCAGTTTGGGAATAAGGGGCCCTCATTTTACCTGAGCTAAACTCAGTGGAGTCTGCACTAGGACTTATAACCTAAGTATCAAGTAGTTATTGTTGATGCTGTGGTTAGGTGCCGTCAAGTTGGTTCTGATTCTGACAAATGGAACGAAACACTCTCCGGTCCTGCACCCTCCTCACAATCATTGTTATGCTTGAGCCCATTGTTGCTGCCACTGTGTCAGTCCATCTCACTGGGGTACTTCGTCTTTTTTGCTGAATTTAAGAGGAATGATGTCCTTTTCCAGGGACTTGTCTCTCTTGATAATATATCTGAAGTATGAAAGGCAAAGTATTGCTTCTACAGAGCATTCTGGTTGTACCTCTTTGAATACAGATTTGTTTGTTCTTCTGGCAGTCCATGGTAGTTTTAATATTCCTCTCCAACACTATAACCCAGATGCATGAATTGTTATAAGGTCTTCCGTATTCACTATCCAATTTTCACATGCATATGTGGCTATTGGAAATACCATGGCTCAGGTCACACTCACCCTAGTACTCAAACTGACATCTTTGTTCTTGGACACTTTAATGAGGTTTTTAAGTAGTAGTGAGAACTAACTTTTCCTTTGTGGATATATTTATTTGCCTCCTGGAGCTGCCCAAGAGATGAGGTTGGATTTGGGTAGTGTTTAGTCCTCTGGTCAAATGCTATCATATTATCTCAGTAACAACTTCAGCAAAATTGTTATCTATTAGTTTTAGCCTTAAGCCCTGCTGGTGCAGTAGATTAAACACAGGCCTGCTAACTGCAAGATCGGAAGTTCAAATCCACCAGCTGCTCCATAGGAGAAAGATGAGGCTGTTTGGGCCTATAAAGATGAACAGTCTCAGAAATCCTACCGGGCAATTCTATTCTGCCCTATAGGGATGCCATGAGCTGGAACTGACTTGATAGCAGTTGCTAATTTTAGCTCAGAAAGTAATTGCCCCCAGTCCACTGCCAACCTCATTCATGGGACCTAGAATCTCTATTATTCATTTGAACTCCAGCAAAGAACTCAGACCTCCTTGCTTTCATGTGATTGCTAATTTGGACATTCAAGAAGTACCTGCTTGATTTCCCCATCACTGAGCTCTGCTCATTAGCTACATTTGCTGTGACTCCATTTACTAACAACTTTAATGAATAGTGTGTGGTGGTTTCTCAAAAAGCCAAGTAGAGTACATAACTTCCTGTTCAATCAACATTTTTTATTTTATTTCTGTATTCTTCCAGTGTTGGATAGGACTAAGCGTTAAGTCCCAGAAAGTCAGCCAAGATGGGGAAATTAGCCAGGTAGTATCAGTAACGGCCATTACCTCTCCTCTCTCTCTTCTCTCCGTCTCCTTGTGCAGCACCGGGACATACTGGAAAGAGACTCAGAAGAAATGGGTTTGCATCAAAGCTCAGAAATTTATAAGCTAAGTGGCTTTCAACAAGTCACTGCAGCCTCAGTTTCCTCAGATATAAAAACTGTGATAATTATTCTTATCAGATAAAACTTCTGAGAGACGTAAATTAGATTTAAGTCCTCAATGGTTGATAGCATGATTCAGTCCTCTTTGAATATATTCTGTTCTAGGTACCTACACACTGCCTGGCACATCATAAATGGAAAGCAAATGACTGCAACTAGTAATATCTGTTGGAGAGAAAAATATATTGTATGCATCCAGCCAGATCAACAAAGGATAAAAGAAAAAAAAAAAAAACAAAAAACAGAAAAAGATCATCTTGCTCTTCTCCACATGGATGTAGAAATCAGGGAGACAGATGGGTTAAGAGTTCAAGGCAGTTCTAATTACAACACTAATATTATTAGCTGTTAATCAACTGCTTCTTGCTATCTTCTCAGCTCAGAATCAGATATGCTCTTTTCCTGGAAGCAAACCCTGGTTCTCTCAAACGTCTTTAATATAATTAATGTATTTTATTACTTTTTTTTTCCAGCATTAGCTGCTCAAACTAAATAAAATATGGGCAAATTTGACTACTTATTAAGGAGCTGTAGTTAGTGTGTAGTATTAGAGAGAAAAGGAGAGCAAAAAGAAGGAGGGGAAAGTGAAGGGAGAGGGGAATGGAGGAGGTGGAAAGGGAGCAGATCCGGCCAGTTATGGGATTTGCTATGTGGAGCTCCAGTTAAATACATATGTCAGACTAGTAATGATCAAGTTGGGGGAGACTGTGTACAAGTTGAGCAAAGGAGACAATCTTTCAAATAGTTGTATAATTGCTTTTTGGATGGACAGGTAAGGTCTGAGACTACCACTTTGTGGCTGAAGAACTAGATTTTGCTCTGTAATGTCAATCTAAAATGGAATTCTAACAGAAGTGTGGAGGGGTCTGGATTTTACATACAGGCATTTGAGGGAATGAGATGAGAATTAAATCTCTCTTTCGCAAGAGGTATAAACAGAGTCCTGATGTGGCTCTGTGGGATAAAGCACTGGACTGCAATGTCAGCTTGAACCACAGGGTCGATGGTTCAAACCCATCAGCTGCTCCTTGGAAACCTTATTCAGAGTCTCTATGAGTCGGAACCGACTTGTTAGCACTTAACAACAACAACAAAGTATCTTTCTTTTAACCAAAAGGTAACCCAAGTGGAAAATTGATGATGCTTCTGAAAAAATAAAGGAACTACAACCTCCCTGTTGTTGTTGTTAAGTGCCGTCGAGTCAGTTCCGACCCATAGCGACCCTGTACAGGGTTTCCGAGGGTGTAAATCCTTATGGGAGTAGAAAGCCTCATCTTTCTCCCATGGAGCGGCTGGTAGTTTCGAACCACTGACCTTAAGGTTCACAGCCCGATTCGTAACCACTATGCTACCAGAGCTCCTAGGTAGCCTATAATCCCCAAATTTAGGGGCTGAACACACATTTCCCTAGTGGATTATGAAAACTGGTCTCATTAATCAATAAGCATAATAGCTCTTGTTGTTGTTGTTAAGTGCCATAGAGTCAGTTCTGACCCGTAAGGACCCTGTATAGGGTTTCCAAGGAGCCGCTGGTGAGCTTGAACCATCGACCTTGAAGTTCAAACCAACTAGACAGGCCAGCACATTAGCTCACAGCACCACACCAGGACTCCATGATATCTCTGATACTCTGAATTTATGCATTATAGAAGATACTTTATCATTCATGCATGCATGTATGCATCCAACAAATATTTGATCACCAACTATATGTTCAGCAGAGAGATTAATAAAACATGGTATGATCTGTAAATTGCCTACAATGTAATAAAGGAAAAAGATATTATAATGTACTGTATACATACTGTGACGGAGGTTTGTGCAAACCACTATGGGAGCACAGATGATGTGTCTACATCTGCCTGGAGAAGAAGGGATGGTCAGAGATCATCCATAAGGAAGCCAAGGACAAAGAACCAACATGTTCAAAAGCCTGGAAGTGAGAGAGTACTTGGCTTGTTCTGGAAATTGCAAATACTTGAGAACAGTTTGAGCACACAGAGAGGAAAAATTGTGGCATAGGGGAAAACAAAAAAAAGAGATTGGAGAGATGTTGCCCCAAGTGCTTTAAGGGAGGGACTGTGACCCAACAGATAAATGACATTTTGAATGATGCTCTTTCCTCCCTTAGGGATACTTGATCACTTGGGGCAATGTTCACTATGAAGGGCATTTGACTGCCTTCAGTGGACTCACGAATTAAATGAGATAGTGGATGTAAAGAATTTAAGGTATTCTTCGGTGGTTCAAGCTTACCAGTCGCTCCTTGGAAACCCTATACAGGGTCGTTATGGGTTGGAACTGACTCAACGGCACTTAACAACAACAACAACAACAACAACAACAACAACAGTCATTCTCTGGAGTTAGAAGACCTGGTTTATCACCCACTTTAGCCATTTAATACTATGTGAACTTGGGGAAGTTAGTTAGTTTCCCTGAACTTCAAGGTTTTCTTTTTGTCATCTTGTTGTTAAGTGCCGTCGAGTCGGTTCCGACCCATAGCGACCCTGTACAGGGTTTCCGAGGGTGTAAATCTTTACGGGAGTAGAAAGCCTCATCTTTCTCCCGCGGAGCAGCTGGTAGTTTCGAACCGCTGACCTTAAGGTTCACAGCCCGATTCGTAACCACTACACTACCAGAGCTCCTTTAGTGGGTCTTATTAGGGAAAAGAATCAATAGGATAATTTATCATCATTCTATTTATAAACCGAAGGCGCTCTGGTAGTGTAATTGGGTTGCTAACCTCAAGGTTAGCTGTCCCATGGGAGACAGATGAGACTTTCTGCTTCTGTAAAGATGTATAGCCTCCAAAACCCTATAAAGGATCACTGTGAGTTGGAACTGACTTAACAGCACATAAACACTATTTATAAACTCAGGCATGCTGCCTAAGCAAAGGAGTATTTTAGTATGAATTAGGATTTATCTCTATCCAGTGGGTACTTTAACCCCTATTACATTTATGCCTGTCTGGGTTAAGTCTCCCCGTCCCCCCTCCCCCACCAGGCCCCAATAATAAAAAGCTTGGGATCTCTCACTGCTTTGGTCAACAAGAATTCCAGCTGATCATACTGACTGGCTCTTTGCTGCCCCCACCTGTTTGGAGCCAGTTCCCGCAGTAGCTGCAGGGCAAGATGCCCAGCTGGCCTCATCCCAACACTTTTTGATGCGGCAGAAACTGAGAATATGGCACCCAGGACAAGCCCAGCCCATAAAAATTCTCAATGTGTGCTTACATTTGCTCAGAGAGGCATCTAGGAGATGCAGGTACATTTTGGGTGGGTGGTCAGCAGTCAAAATGCTGAGACATTCCCTTCTGCAACCACTTCAGGAATGTCCCTGGGATTAGGCCAAAATCACATCTGAGAGATAAATTTGGAAAGGCCACTGTCCTCCTTCAGAAGCAAACGATTTCACCAGTTCCATTTTCCAGCTGTGCAAATTGGTTAATTACAAGGGCTGTAATTTGCAATCAATATTATCTTCTTGGCATCTACTTCACTGAAGGCAAATATTTATGGCCACATTTGAAAAGGCCACATTGTCTTAATCAGGAACCATACATGAAACACTGGGCTAAGTGACTCTCCAGGAACTGATGTCAATTTTTTGCTTTATTTTGGTCTGGAAGATTAGGGGAGAAAACACAGGCAGATGCTGGATCAAGGCCTTGGTTTTTACAAGAGAAAAGCAGCTATGGACACTGATACCAAAGAACAAATTCCAAACACAGAGTAAAAGTTTATGATAAAAGATGTTTGTCACAGAATATTTTTTTTTCATAATGGTGAAAAACTATTAACAAAAGCTCAACAGAAAAGAGGTTAATAAATTACTGTGTCTTTATTTAATGGAATATTATCTATATAATAATGGTTATAAAAAACTATAAACTAACATGGAAAATTATTATACTTGTTAAAAGAAAAAGAGTAAAAGGTCCACACCTCATTACAAACATGCATAGGAAAAAGACCAGGAGGAAAGTACATCAATATTCTAATGGAGGCTACCTTTCAGCATTTTCCTCTATTCTTTTCCATATTTTTCTTGAAAGAACAAGCATTAATTTTATGATGAACACCATTGAAAAAGTCAAACAGAGGAAGTGACTGGCAACTTCATAAAGTGACTACAGTCCACATCCTGGAGTGAGGAAGCCAGCTTGCAACCACAGAAACACAGTTTCATTCAGTCAGGGGACAAATGCTAAGAATCCACACTTAGCCATGCCCACGCCTCACTGCTGAATGTTTGTTTTTGCCTTCAAGGCTTCACAGAACAGTGGGTTGGGGGTTATATTCCTGCTGTGTGAAAGAAGTTGGTACTGGGTATTTTGGGAGCATGGAGTAGACTCCTAAACCAGCTTGAATGATCAGTAAGGACCTCCAGGAGGTGATAACATTTAAGATGCATTTTGAAGGATGAGGAGGCAAAGAAGCAGAGAGAGAACAGTCTCAGAAAGGAAATTGGCCAATAACATATGGAGATGTAAAAGTAGTTCATTGCAGGTGAAATGGAAATGAGTGACGCAACACTGCCTTGAGCTAGATTCTCAAAGTCCTTGAATGTCAGAGTAAAGCAGCCCTTATCTGAGATAGGCTAGAGAGATTAGGGTTTATCTGAGGGCAATAAGAGGACATTGAGAGTGCTGAGCAGGGGAATCAAGTGGTCATAGCCCTGTGGCAGGAAGGTGTCTCTAACAGTGCATGGACTTGAGAATGGATTAGGAGAATAGAAGTAGAGACAGAACTGGAGAGGTCAGCTTGGGGACTATAGCAGTACTCCAAGTGAAAGATGCAAAACAGGAACTAAAGAATGCTAGACTTACAAAAGCTCTCAGAAATCATCTGCTTACAGAACCCTCACTTGAGACAGGAGGAAGAGTAAGCTCCAAATGGGGAAGTACTTTAATTTATAGAACCACAGGTTTTCACCAATGGTGTATTTCTGCTCTTTAAATATTCTTGCCAACATGTTGTCCAGCTTTTGTTCATGCATATCCAATTATGATGATCTGGCCACCAAGGAAAGTTGATGGTAATCCCATTCTTGGGTAGAAAGGTTCTTCTATTGAGCCTAAATTTTCCTATTTGTAGTTTCTAACTTCCAATCACAGTTTTCTCCATTAAACCACACAGACACTCTGCTGCTCTGGCATTATGCTGTGTGTTTTTACACTAATTATCACATTAAATTTTCCTAACAACCCTGTGTTGTTGTTGTTGTTAAGTGCCATCGAGTCGGTTCCGACCCATAGCAACTCTGTACAGGGTTTCCAAGGGTGTAAATCTTTACGGGAGTAGAAAGCCTCATCTTTCTCCCGCGGAGCGGCTGGTAGTTTCGAACTGCTGACCTTAAGGTTCGCAGCCCGATTCGTAACCACAACGCTGTGAAGTAGGCACAATTTATTACCAGTTGGGAAACTTGATGCAAGAAATTATGTGGAGACCATGATCAGGTCCCTTCCTTGAATTTTCCCATCTCTAGCCTCAGAATCTTCTGACTCCTGTATGCTGTGATTCTGAGTACCTCTTGTGCCCTGGCATCTTCTTGAGAGGTCCAATTTAAAAGTTGGGACTCTGAAGTGAGTATTGGTTTCCCCAGAGGTTGATACCTGATACAGAGTACAGAGGGACCATCACCTCTCTTTGTTCTTATAATTATCATTAAGCCATTTGCTATTGAGTTGATTTTGACTCATGGTGACCTCAATGTGTGCCAAGTAGAATTGGGTTTTCAATGCATGATTTTTTTTGGAAGTAGATCATCAAGCCTTTCTTCTAGGGTGACTCTGGATAAACTAAACTAGCCATCCTATTGGTTAGAAGCTGAGTACATTAACCATTTGTACCAGCCAGAGAGTCCTATGATTATAATTTGATCTCCATTAGTACAGCCTATGGTATCCACATTGCTTTGCTGGCCCCAGAGTTGACCTAATCAAAGACATGCAGAACTAGGATGTCAATCTAAAAGTTATGGCCCCAGCCCAGTGACCTTTTACTCCATCATACAACTCCAAAATATACCAGGACCAATAGAAAGAGAAAACAATAACAAAAATCATGGGGATCCTTACTGTCTTCCAGCATCAGGTCTATCAATATTCTAGAGGGGCAAAGGATTGGGCACTGTATACATCTAATTATTTAATACATCGTTAACTATTAATAGAATAAATATTTCCTTCCCTGTGATAACGTGTTTTTCAGTTGGCACAGTTAGGAAATAAATTTCTTTCCCATCGTTGTTGACTATCACCTGTAGTTCTCTCTGTTATGTCTGACCCTGATCAGTAGGCCAGATGATTAACCAACCACCTTTGCTAAGTATGCCAGCCATCTGTGGAGACTACTGCACATTCCAAGGCTAGCTAGACTCTAGCACCAGGGCAAAGACCATTTGGAGCAGACTGAGGACTCTGGTGGTTCTAAGATGCAGGTCCTGCCTCTCACCTTTCCCATTTCTTTCTTCTACTCTTCAAGACCTTTCTCAGAGGCCTCTGCTTAAAGTGTCCTTCCCCTCCTTGTTTCCTGACAAGTTCTCATTCTTCTCTCAGTGGACAACTCGAATGCCTCCTGCTTTAGGCAGAGCTTCTGCTTCCTCCTCGGTGCTCCCGCAGCACCTTGCACATGTTTTCACATGGGCATGACTAATGTATTTCTTCACTTCTCCTTTCCTACCTTTGGGCATTCTCTAGGATAAGAGTCAAGTCTGATTCCTCTGTTTCCCAATGCCCACTAAAGTGTGCATGATACACATAGAATGATTAATAATTTGAATTTCAGTCTGCTTTTTTCATCTATGAATCAATGTACTATTGCTAGGCCTTAGTTTCATAATCTGTAGAAAGGAAATAGCTGCTTCTCAGAATTGTTGTGAGGACTACATGAGGGAAAGGGGATGGTAGGATGTGTGATCCTGCCGAAGGGCTGTGAGAGTACATAAGAACATACTCTGTGAGTCGCTGGAGTAGTCAGTTACCTTCTCCCTAGCTGTATCAAGACTGGGAACGAACACTCCAGGGGCCACATGAATCATTGAGTCTTTCTTCCCCCTCCCGTCCTCCTGCTTTTCCTTCCTTCTGCCTTCCCATTCTTCCGGTTTTCATTGAACACCTAACACATATCAGGCACTTGAGGATTCCATGAAAGGAAATTAAACCGTTTTTTGTTTTGTTTTGTATTTAAGGACCTCACATCTGGGGAGAAAGACCTAAAATGAGAATCATAATCCAGCATGCCAAGTCTTGGGTTCCTAATATGCATGTAATACATGAGCTATGTGAGTATGGAGGACTGCAGTCTTCATGGATGGAGCAGATTTCTTATAGGAAGAGTTAACTTTCCATAAATAGGAATTAGCTAATTGATGATAAATCTAGACGTTGTTGCTAAGTGCAGTCAAAGAGGTTCCAACTCAGAGAGACTCTGTATAGGGTTTCCAAGGAGTGGTTGGTGGTTTCAACTGCTGAGCCTATGGTTAGCATTCCAGTGCTTATCCTAGAGCACCACACCAAGATAGATATGTTAAGAAGAATTGAGATGAGAAAAAATGGAGGATACCTAACGTTCAGAGTATAGAAGAGCACAAGATTTTCATAATGAAGGTGTTGCTACTTTTGCACAAAGTAAAATCTCTGAGTGTCTACCACCTGCAGTTGGTGTACTATGTTGTGCAGTTTTTGGAAAAGGACAGCAAGTACCCTCTCATAACCAGTGGTGATGGCACTTCTCAAATACTGACTGAAGACTCATAGTCTGAAAGAAGTCATGTTCCTCAACGAACTGGAGGAAATCTTAGATGTGATCTAGCCCTCAGAGTTCGTGAAGGTCATGGAGCCTCTCTTCAGGGCAAGGATGTGTCCAGCCCACACTTCCAAGGTGACAGAGAGGGCTCTCTACAACTGGAATAATGAGTACATCATACTTCGGACATATTGTCAGGAGGGACCAGTCGCTGAAGAAGGACATCGTTTTTGGTAAGGTGGAGGGTCAGAGAAAAAGAGGAAAACCACCAACGAGATGGAATGGCCAAGTGGCAGCATCGATGGACTCAAGTGTGGCAACAGTAGTGAGGTTGGTCCAGGACTGGGCAGTGTTTCGTTCTGCTGTGTACAAGGTTGCTACGAGTTGGTACTGACTCGAGGGCACCTAACAATAACAACATGAGCTTGTTCAGGGACAGCACCACCAAGATCCTGCCCATCACATTCCCATCCTTGTACCACAACTCAAAGACCCACTAGAACAAGACAACACGTGGCCTGATCTACAACCCGCTGAAGCTCTTCATGGAGATGAACCAAAATCTGTTTAATGACTGCACGCCGTGCTTCAAAGCCAAGAAGCTGAAAGAATAGCTAAAACTGAAAGAATGAGAAGAAGCATGGGTTAAAATAGAAAATCTAGCCAAAGTGAATCCCCAGGTACTCAAAAAGAGAATAAAGTAAAAATGTGCAGGGGGTTCCCAGAACGTTTTTATAACATAGGAATATGACCGCACCACAGGAGGGGTGGGAAATCATTTTCACTAACATTGTATGTGAAATTATCTGCAATAAAAACTACTTTTCAACTTTGCAAAAAAAAAAAAAGGTTGTGAGAAAGGAAATGGTAGTTGGGTAAATGTTACAAGACTGGAAGAGTGGGCAGGGATTGGTCTCTGAGGACCTTATTAATCATGAGGAGGTGAGTGGAATTGTGGGAGGAGTCTACCTAGGATTGTAGGTAGACTCCAAAGGAGAGAACCAGGAGAACAACTGGAGAGAGAAAATCTCTGGACCTGCCATTCTTAGCATAAAAAATGGCTGGAGAGCTTGGCCTGGAGAAGAGAAGACTTGGAGGCAGGCCAGGTTGCTGTCTTCAACTGTGAGGAACTGCTGGGGGAGAGGAAGCAGATGTGCTTTGTGTGCTCCAGAGCACAGTGGTAGGACCAGTGGGTGTGACTGGCTGACCTGGAATCTCAGCTCTGCCACTCACTACCTGTGTCAATCTGATCAATTACTTCACCTCACTGAGCTACAGTTTCCTCATTTGTAAAATTAGAGCTGCAATGCTCACTGCTGCAAGGATTGCATATGAAAATGTACATCAAGTGGCCAGCACATGCTTGGCACGTGGGAGATGTTCATGTTACATCCCTCATGACTCAAAACATAAGTACTGCGATGTGGTGAGAAGTATGTTGGCAGGAGCTGCATGGAGGAAGGAGGGAAACAAGAATAATTTCAGCTTTGTACACAAGCACAATTCCACTCACTTCCTATTTTGGGAACTGCTATGGAGGCCAGGAGGAAGGAAGGATTTCCATTTTAGTGCAACATGCCTGCTCACTGGGGCTGCAGTTTCTAGTACTCCAACGTACCTCTTGAATTGTCTGTCCCTAAAATGATGTGAGGGGCATTCTTCAAGGGCCTATTGAAATATTCTTCTTCAGAAAAGTCCTTTCTGATGTCCCAGCCAACACAGGAATTTTTCATGTAACATCTCATTGCATCATTTGTTTTTTCTTTACACTCATTCTAATTTGTACTTATATATTTGTATGATTGTTTGCTGAATGTTTCCCCCGCTCTCATGGGCAGAGACCACCTTTTGGTGTTCCTTATTGTGTTCCCAAGGCTCACAACACTGTCTAGAGCTTGTTGTTACTAGGCACCTTTGAGTTGGCTCTGACTCACAGTGGCCCTATTCACAACAGGACCAAACACTGACTGCCCCTGCACCATCCTCACAATTCTAGTTATGTTTGAGTCCACTACTGCTGCCACCAAGTAAATCCATCTTGCTGAGGATCTTCCTCTTTTTCGCTGGCCCTCCACTTTACCAAGCTTGATGGCTTTCTCCAGGAACTGGTCTCTCCTGACCACATGGTAGAAGTACTAGAGATGAGGTCTCAGCACCCTCACATCTAAGGAGCACTCTGGCTATACTTCTTCCAAGACAGATTTGTTTGCTCTTCTGTCAGCCCATGCATGATATTTTCAATATTCTTTGCGAACACCATAATTCAAATGTATTGATTCTTCCTTATTGATTGTTTACCTTTCGTGCATCTGAAACCATTGAAAATATCATGATTTGGGTCAGGTGCAGCTTAGTCATTAAAGTGACATCTTTAAGTTTAAACACTTTAAAGAGGTCTTTTGCAGTAGATTTGCCTAATGCAATATTTTGTTTGATTTCCATGAGTGTTGTTTATGAATCCAAACAAACAAACAAACAAACAAACAAACAAACAAACAAACAAACAAACGTTGTCTTTGACAACTTCAGTCATTTCTCCATTTATGTTATTTATTGGTCGGCTTGTGAGGAGTTTTTGTTTTCTTTCCATTGCAGTACAATCCACACTGAAGGTCCTATTCTTTGATCTTCATCAGTATCTCAAATTCTCTTTGCCTCCAGCAAAGCAAGCAAGCAAGCAAGGTTGTGTCATTTGCGTATCACAGGTTATCAGTAACTCTTCCTCTAATCTTGATGCCACATTCTTCCTTATATAATCCAACTTCTTAGATTCTGTGTTAAGCATACAGAGTGAATATGTATGGTGAAAGGATACCATGGCACATACCTTTTCTGATTTTAAACCATTCAGTATCCCCTTGTTCTTTTCAAATGACTGCTTCTTGATCTATATACAGGATCCACATGAACACAATTAAATGTTGAGAGATTCACATTGTTCACAATGTTATCCATAGTTTGCTATGATCCACACAGTTGAGTGTCTTTGCATAATCAATAAAGCACAGGTAAACATCTTTCTGGTATTCTCTGTTTTCAACCATGATTTTTTTTTCCAGCAATGATATACACAGTTCCATGTCCTCTTCTGAATCTGGATTGAAGTTATGGCAGCTCCCTGTCAATGTACTGCTACAATTATTTTTTGCATTATCTTCATTATCAAAATTTTACTTGGATGTGTGGTGCTGTAGGATAAGCACTGGACAGCAAGTTCAGTTTGAACTGCAATTTGATAATTCAAACTCATCAACTTCTCCCCAGAAACCCTATACATGGTTGCTATGAGTTGAAACAGACTCAACAATATATAACAACAACAGATATTAATGACATTGTTCGATTGGTTTCTGTATTCCTTTGGGTTACCTCTCTTTGGAAAGGGCACAATGGGCACAATTGAAATTGAAAGGATATCTTTCAATTTGCTGGCTAGGAGGGTGTCTTCCAAATTACTTGGCATACATAAGTGAGAGCCTCCAGTGATCCATCAGTTTGTTGAAACATTTCAAATTGCATTCTGTTAATTTTCTGAGCCTTGTTATCTGCAAATGCCTTCAATGTAGCTTGTCCTTCTTGCTTCAGTAATACCATTTCTTGATCATATAGTACCTCTTGAAATGACTGAGCAACCATTTCTTTTTGGTACAGTGACGGTGTGTATCTTCCATCTTGTTTTGATGTTGTTTTCATCATTCAATATTTGCCACAGAATCCTTCAATATTGCAAATCCAGCCTTCAAATTTTACTTCAGTTCTTTCAGCTTGAAAAATGCTAAGCATGCTCTTCCCTTTGGATTTTCTAACTCCAGGCCTTTGCACATTTCCTTATAATATTTGACTATGTCTTCTAAGCTACTCCTTAAAATTTTTTCTGTACAGCTCTTCTATTTTGTCATTTCATCCATGTGCTTTAGCTTCTCTATATTCAAGAGGAAATCTCAGAGTCTCTTTAGGCATGAATTTTGACCTTTTCTTTCTTTCCTGTCTTTTAGATCACCTTTTGTTTTCTTCACTATAATGTTCTTGGTGTCATCCCACATTTTTCTGGTCTTTAGTCACTGCTGTCAAATGTATCAAATCTATTCTTGAGATGGTCTCTAAATTCAGATGTGATATGCTCAATGTCATATTTTGACTCACATGGACTTGTTTTAATATTCTTCAGATTTAGCCTCTACTTGCATCTGAGCAATTGATGATCTGTTCCACCATCAGTTGACATAGTGACAACAACAGTGGGCACCTGGCCTGGTTGAGACTGATGATATGAGCTTCTCCATGGTCTCTTCCCACATATGTAGTCAATTTGATTTCTGTGTATTCCATTTAGTGAGGTCTATGTGTACAGTCAAACATTAATGTTGTTGAAAAAAGGTACTTGCAATGATTACTTTGTTGGTCTTACTAAATTTCTCATGAGATCTCAAGTTATGGTTCTATCACTAAGACCATATTTTCCAACTGCTGATCCTTCCTCTTTATTTCCAACTTTCACAGTCTAATCATCAGTAATTATAAATTAATCTTGATTGAAGTTTTGATCACTTTCAGATTGAAGAAGTTGGTAGATTGAAGATCTTTGGCTTTATGGTCATCACCTAAAACATGTTGTTACATGCAACTGAGTCGGTTCGGACTTAAAGTGACAGTATGTACAATACAGCAAAACAGTGCCCAGTCCTGCACTATCTTCACAAATCCTGTTTAATTTGAGACCATTGTTGCTGTCACTGTGTCAACTCATCTAGTTGGCGGGGGTGGGGGGGAGTGGTCTTCCTTTTTTTTTTTTTGATGACCCTCCACTTTACCAGACATGATGTCTTTCTCCAGGAACTAGTCCTTCCTTGACAGTATGTCCAAATATGAAAGATAAAGTCTTATCATCCTGGCTTCTAAGGAGCATTCTGGCTGTACTTCATCCGCCATATTAAACATACTCCAGATTAACCAGTGAATAACTTTTGTTGTTGTTCAGGGCCAATGAGTAAGTTCCAACTCATAGTGATGAGCTTCACAACAAAATACTGTCTTATCCTGCAGCATCCTCACAATTGTTGTTATGTTTGAGGCCATTGTTGCTACCACTGTGTCAATCAATCTTGTTTGAGGGTATTTCCTCCATGTTTCCAAGCATGATGTCCCTTCTCCAGGGACTGATCCCTTCTTACTGTATGTCCAAATTATGAAAGATGAAGTCTCACCATCCTCCCCTTGAAGAAGCATTCTGGCTGTACTTCTTCAACACAGATTTGTTTGTTTTCCTGGCAGTCCATTGTAATTTAAATATTCTTCTGGAACACAATAATTCAAATGCATCATTTCCTATGTGGTCTTCCTCATTCATTAAACATTTGCATGCATATAAAGTCATTGAAAATACCATGGTATGGGTCAGTCGCACCTTAGCCCTCAAACTGACATCTTTGTTCTGTAACACTAAAGAGGTCTTTTGCAGCAAATTTGCCTAATGCAATAATACATCATTTAGTTTCTTGTCTGCTGCTTCCATGAGCACTGGTTCTGAATATAAGCAAAATAAAGTCTTAGACAATTCCAATCCTTAATCTCTCTATCATGATAGTATTTATTGGTCCAATAGTAAGAGTTTTTATTTTCTTTACATTGAGATACAATCCCTACTGAAGACTGTAGTCTTTATTCTTCATCTGTCATTACTTCAAGTCCTCTTTGCTTTCAGTAGTAAGCAAGGTTGTGTCATCTGTATATTGCACGTTGTTAATGAGTATTCCTCCAATCCTGATGCCATGTTCTTCTTCAGATTATCCAGCTCCTAGGATTATTTGCTCAGTATACAGATTGAATGTTGTTGTTGTTAAGTGCCGTCGAGTCAATTCTGACCCATAACGACCCTATATAGCATTTCCAAGGAGCAGCTGGTGAACTTGAACAGCCAACCTTGCAGTTCAAACGGCTATGCCAGTCTGGTGCATTAACCCACAGCGCCTCACCACGGCAGACTGAATAAGTATGGTGAAAAGATATAACCACATTATGCTCTTTTCCTGATTTCAAGCCATTCATTATCTTCTTGTTCAGTTCTAACTATTGCTTCTTGGACTATATACAGGTTCCTCATGATCATTTCCATTCTTCACAATATTATCCATAGTTTGCTACAAAATACCTTTGCATAGTAAATAAAGCACAAGTAACTTCATTCTAGTACTCTCTTTCAGCCAAGACCCATCTTATGTCAGCAATGATAACCCTTATTTCCTCTAGGTATGAAACTAGGAAAATTGGAAATCCTCAAAAATGAAATAGAGCCATCTCCTAGGAATTAATGAGATGAAATGGACTGGTATTGACTATTTCAAATCAGACAATCACATGGTTTACTATGCCAGGAACAACAAACTTAAGAGGAATGACATCACATTCATCATCTGAAAGAACCTTTCAAGATCCATCGTGAAGTACAATGTTGTCTGTGCTAGGATAATATACAAACACCTATAAGGGAGACCAAAGAGTCCTGGCAGTGTAATGGGGTTACAAGTTAAACTGTTAACCACAAAGTCAGCAGTTCAAATCCACCAGCTGCTCAGTGGGAGAAAAATGACCTTTCTACTCCCATAAAGATTTAGAGCTTCGGGATCCCTATACAGGGTCACTATGTGTTGGAACCAACTTGATGACATACAACCACCACCACCAAAAGGAGGACAAGTGTATACTACTATTGTTCAAATGTATGCATAACCAATAAAGTCAGTGATGATGAAGTTAGTTAAAGACTTCTGTTAACTTTTTCAGTTCTGAAGTTGATCACACATGCAGTCAAGATGCATTACTGGTGACTGAAATGTGTAAGTTGGAAATGAAAAGGAATGATCAGTATCACTAAGGCCTTAATGATAGAAGTGATGCTGGAGATCGCATTATACAATTTTGCTACATCAATGACTTATTCATAGCAAATAAATCTAGAATATAGTAGGCACTTTATTTACTGATTGACTTAATGACTAAGTACATGAATAAATGAAAAAGTTGGAATCAAGAGAAAAGGGCATTTTAAATAGAAGAAACATTAAGAGCAAAGGCATAGATGTAGCAAAATGCATGATCTGTGCAAATTACAAGTGAAAAATTTAGTGTGTCCAAGAGATAAAGATGGAAAAGTCTTTTGTATGACTTTGTTAATCACCTGTTAAAGACATTGGGTAGGAGTCTTGGTGACATAGTTAGGCTGCTAACTATAAGGTCAGCAATTTGAAGCCACCCACTGCTCTGAGGGAGAAAGATGAGACTTTCTACTCCTGTAAGGATTTACAGCTTTTGAAACCATTTACAGATTCACTTTGTGACAGAACTGACTTGATGATATACCACAACAACAAAGGAAACTGGACTGTCTGTTGTGGGCAAAAGGAAGACCATAAAAATGCTTAATCAGGAAGTCACTGTGTTTAAAAGCTTGCAGGGAGAGTGACTGCATGGGCTGTCTTGGTTCTGGAGTCTGGCTTGACTCTGCTGCATCAAGATCATTCGATTTGGATACCAAGGTCCTTCCTCCTTCTCCAACCATTGCCGACGTTCAACTTGACAGACTTCTTTACTGCTTCTAAACCCCAGGCTCAAAGGAACAACTCTCACCCCCAAGTACCAGGTAACGAGGGTCTCTCTCTTGCCATTCCTTATATAACCCTTCTCTGAACATTCAAACCCTTAGATTGTTTCTGAACATCAGAGTTCCAGGCATAGCTACTATTGTACTATTGTATGCCTTAGTCCCTTATCCTGGGGTTTGTAGGAGAACTAAAGAAGACATAGAAAGCACATGTGTTTGTGGAACTGCTTGGCATTGGTAAAGCCATGAAGTAATGAAGCTGGTACTCTGGGTATATTAGAAGATTATAGATCTGGGTTCTGATCTCAGTCTACAACTCCAGTACCCTACATCCCAACACAACCAAAATCAGGCTGTGGCGGGAGACATCTGCTTCATTTTGTGGTTAAGTGCTGTTGAGTCAGTTCCAACTCATAGCAACCCTGTAAAGGATTTCCAAGAATCTAAATCTTTGCAGGAACAGAAAGCCTCATCTTTCTTCTATGGAGAGGCTGGTTGGCTTGAACTTCTGACCTTATGGTTAGGAGTCCAATTCTTTAATGACACTTATTTAGTGAGTCTAGAGATCACAAGGAGCCCTGGTAGCATAATGGTTATGCAATGGGCTGCTAATCACAAGATCAGCAGTTTGAATCCAACAGCTGTTCCACAGGAGAAAGATGAAGCTTTCTCCTCCAACAAAGATTTACAGCCTCAGAAACCCTATATAGGGTTGTTATGAGTTAGAACTAACTCAACAGCACACTGCCACCACCTCCACTAAAGGTCACATAAATTGGTTTTGAAATTCCTAGAAATAGTCTCAGGGCCCCAAAAGGAAGATATTTAGCAAGAGGAGACTGAAACTTAGAGGTAGTACATTTATCTAACTTGTGGATTGAATGAGGACTAGGCAAGAGAAGAGTAATTTATAAATCAAGTTTTACCTTGTTCTTTTGAATTGAGTGTTTCTATGAGTTTTGCTGTGGCATTATAGTATAAGCTCAGGACTGAAACATCAGTTTTAACCACCAGGTCAGCAGTTCAAACTTAAGTTGCTTGGAAACCCTCTACTGGGTCACTATGAGCTGGAACTGACTCAATGGCACTTAACAACAACAACAGCAACAATGACTTGTGGCCAGAAAATTACCTGTTTGAACCCAACCTTCCAAACCCTAAAGGTAGCACAAATACTGAGGTGTTTTGGCTAAGAAGTCTAGTCCTAATATTCTTCCCACTCTCATCTTCCACTGTATCACATCATGCTCTCTCCTCCCATCCCCATGCTTCAAACTCTAGCCACACTGGTCTACTTGCCAATCTCCAAATATGCTCTGCACGCTTTCATCTCCAGCTTCTGTACCTGCGGCCTCACTGCCTGCTATGCTCTTCCTCCTTTTCTATCCATCAAGATCGTGTTTATTCTTCAAAGTCTGAGCCAAAAAGCTACCCTTTTTCTGAACCCTGCTTTGATATCTTCAGGCACAATTAATCTCATTCCTTTTATTGCCTTCATAGAATATTGCTGTACTTTTGTTTGATAGAAATCCTACTGTCTTTGAATTTTAGTAGGCAGCTCCCATGTGTTTTCCTCCATTATATTGCTTCTGTATCCCTGCTGCCTAGCACAGCTCTAGGTAAAGTTTGGGTGCTTAGTACATACATGTTGAAGCAAATTAAAATGGTGAAAGAAGAAAATTAATTTTTAGTTTACATAAAATGACATGCCAAGCACTCTGTAGATACTGGCTTTTGTAATCCTGGCTCTCTCTGGCTTCCCAGGCCATGTGCCTTTAAACACACCTAGGAGTTCCTGTACCAGGCTGCAGAAAGGCTCTAAAAACCCACTGGGGCAAGAGCTATATGTCTTCATATCTTCTGCTATCTCTGCTCCGCTCTCATCTCCCTGGCTCTTAGGTTGTCTAACTCCGTATCCCAGCTCCTGATAACTTCTTCATGTACTTATCAAAACTTCAGCTCAAGGCAACAAACACTTCTTGAGTAACCACAAGGTGACGGCAAGTGATTCTGTGTGCTTTCTTGTTTGGTATGCACTTTTAGGCATGGCTGCAAGTAAGAGATAGTCTTAGCTGCACAGAATAACAACAGCTGAACAATTTTCCATAGGAAAAGGGATGAGAAAACCTCATATTGTGGGTATCTCCATTTACAAATGGAACTAAAAGGGTGTAGAAGTCAGGGAAGCAGCCTGAGGGCTGCACTGAGAGTATGGTTTGAAGCTAAGCTTCACACCCAAAATGGCTATGTAATGCTGAAGCACATGCCTTTTCCATATGCCTCTGTTTCTTGACTTTGATCTTCTTTCTTCATGATATTCAAGGTAGATGATGTTCATAGGCATGGTATACTTTCTTGGGTAAACTCTGAGTGCTACTTTGGGACCTAGTTGCTGTTCAGCCCATTCCTTGCCCTTTCTCTATTCTTCATTTTATGTCCGGTGCTATTGAATTGGCTCCAACTCATAAGGGACCCTATGTACAACAGAATAAAACACTTCCTAGTCCTGCATCATCCTTACAATTGTTAGTATGTTAGAGTTCATTCTTGAAGCTACTGTGCCACCCCATTTCACTGGGAGTCTTTTTCCTTTTCACTGATCTTATCAAGTATGATGTTCTTTTCTAGGGACAGGTCCATCCTGATAATATGGCCTAAGTACAGAAGACATAGTCATGCCACCTTTACTTCTAAGGCACATTCTAGTTGGATTTCTTCTGAGACAGATTTGTTTGTTCTTCTGGCAGTCCGTGGCACTTTTGATATTCTTAACCAACACAATAATTCAGATGCATCCAATTTTTTACAGTTTTCCTTACTTGTTGTCCAGTTTCCACATGCATATGAGGTGACCGAAAATACCTTGGCTTGCGTCACTCTCACCTTAGTCCTTGGAGTGACATCTTTGTTCTTTAAAGAAGTCTTGTGCCGCAGATTTGTCCAATGCAATACATCATTTGATTTCTTGACTTCTGCTTTCATGAGCATTGATTGCAGATCCAAGTAATATGAAATCCTTGACAACTTCAATATTTTCTCCACATACCATGTATGGCAAGGATTTATTTATGAAGGCTGCATTTCTTAGACTCCAAGGTCAACAGACTGTTAGATGATTTCAGCCAATGGGAGGCACTGACTGTATATTGTAAGACTGCTAGAAGAGAGAAGCCAAAGTATTCCTCCTCACCACCACAAAGATGTCTCTGGCAGTGCCTGAGTCTCATCCAAGACTCCAGTTCCTTTTGGACAGGCTGCCTTGGTTCTAGTTTGTGCTGAGTAACCCAAGTTCCTGGCTCCAGTAACAACTGTTTTCCCTTTAGCCTTCCAGTCTAAGGGTGCTAGTATCTTCCTGCTACTGCTAACCTCTGGCTTTGCTCATGATTTCATGTTTGGTTTCTCAATTCAGACCAAATCCCTGCACGGATTCTTCTTTGTTTGAAATATTTGTAGAGATTTATTCTTCCTGGTTGTACACTGACTGATACACTTAACTTTAAATCAACCAAAAAACAAAACAAAACAAAAAAACAAAAAACACCCAAAACAACAGAAAAAAAAACCATTACAGAAATAATGAATGATAATAACTGTGATTACCAGAAGTATTAACTGTGCAAAACAATGGATGTTCAAACAGGTTGTACCATAGCTATTTCTAGGTTGCCAGCTAGAATTAATTCAATAAGTCTAGTCGTAACTCCATTCTTCTTTTCCTCTAATATTTGAATGGTAAGAAAACAAGTGACATTATTGTAAGGGTAACCTTAAATTTGCTCTTCTTGATGTAAAAATAAGTAATAATATACAAACATTAACTATTATTTTCACTATTGTAATAATACTTTTTTTGTGATACTTCATAACGTTCTTTGCTATCATGCCTTCCAAAATAAAATGCTATTAGGATAGGGACACTCTTTAATGTCAGCAATAAAGAGATTGGAACCAGAGGGTTCTAGTCAAAGATTGGTTCAGTGACAGCTCAGTCTATTTTTTGAGACCTTGGACTTGCCATCAATCATTATCATCATCATTATCACCACCACCACCACTATCATGGGAATCAATCCTCTATAGCAGACATTGTGGCTTTCATGCTTGTCATGTTAGCTGAGTGAGCTCTCTTATAACTCATCTACCTTATGAGAAAACTGAGTCCCAGAGAAGCTAAAGAACTTGCCCAAGATCTTGTAGCTAGTAAGGGGCTGAGATGAGATGAGATGTGATCCTATGGCAGTCTGGCCCCAAGGCTCAGAGTGTATGGTGTTAGCCACTGTGCCTTAGTACCTGTCCATGAGCTACTCCTCTCCTCTTGGGTTCCTTTCTATTAGTATCACAAGTCTCCCCAACCTTTGGGGCAGTGATGTGCACATGTCCTGATCATCCCATTGGAAAAGGATTTGTTCTACTATAAGGAGAGGATGAAGGACCAAAAAGGTTTCTGTCTCAATACAGTTTCTCCTCACCCTCGAATGTAACCAGCCAGAGCATGGTTAAAATATCCCTTAGGAGGAGCATCTGAGGAAGAGAAAATGGAGTATTTTGAAAGAATTGTCTTTCCAGGAGTTTAATCACTTTAGAATAGAAAGCAGCAAGAAAAGAAACATCTACAAAAAGTGATTTTTTTTTCTTTTTCTTTTTTTAACTTAAAATTATGGAAATTGTTTCTGACAGCAAATTGCTCCTAATTAATTTCTTGGCTCTGCTGGGAAAATGTACTATTCAGTTGATTTCTAAATTCTACCCGCTTAATTATCAAAAGACATTTTCCCCCCTCTAAAACTATTAATGTGGGTTTGCAGTTGAAGGTTTGTCAGCGCAGTATGAAGGACGAGGAGAGAGTGGGGAAGGCAGGCTTGGATGGGCACCACGAGAGCTAGAGACACAGGCTGCCTGGACGAATGGAAGGCCTACTCCCAAGCACCAAAGTCCAGAAGAAGGCTGTATTCACAGGAAAGACTTCCAAATGGTGGCTCAGAATGAGTACCTGGGTGTGGAGTTGTGAGTCTTGAGTTTGAATCCCATCTTTACAACTCATCTTAGACAGTTAAACCTTTTAGAGCTTTAGTCATTTTTGTAAAGTGGGACTAATAATAATGTATTATTTACAGAACTCTTGTTACATGCCAGACAATATCCTAACTTCTTTTGTGTGTTTTAACACATTATTCTTCTCCATAGGGCCAATGAAATAGGAATTGCAATACCTCCATTTTATAGAAGAACCATGAATATTTCCTAGGGTTATATATGCTGTGTTGTTGTCAAGTGGCTTCAAGTTGGTTCCAACCCATAGCAACCCTGTTTAGAGTTTCCAAGAAATGACTGGTGAGCTTGAACCACTGTCCTTGTACTTTAGGCTGACATTACAGTCCAGCGCATTAACCCACAGTGCCACACCAGTTATATATGCTTATACGTAGGCAAAAGTCAGAAAAGAACAGAGGCAGCCATGCTCACTATAAGAGAAATGGAACCCTTATCCTAGTTCCCAATTGTTGGTCAATCTGACTGTCTTCCCTCAATAGAATGACGACTTCTTGAGCTCAGAGGACCATATCCTGTTTGATTTTGTATCCATAATACAGCTGATGTTTGATAAGTAAATAAATGAATAAACAAATGATTTAGATGCTCAATTAAATATTGGCAGAATTTAAATCTGGAATCAATTAAGTTGGTGTAGCTCAAGAAAAAATATTCAATGAACATTATTCAATTAACATCTGCTGTGTGACTGTCATTGCACTAATCAATGACTAATCCTGGGCACCCAGCAATTTTGCTTTTGTGGATTTACTCTAAGAAAATAATTGGAAAAAATGTGTTGAGATGGATGAACAAGGATACTCATCTCAGCATTCATTCATCCAGAAGATATTTGTTGGGGACCAACTATGGGCTGAGCATTGTTCTATATACTACCAGCCTTCATGAAACTTAGAATCTTGTGTAGAAGACAGAAAACAATAAAAAAATTATAAATTGTCAGGTTGTTGGTGTGTGTGGTCGAGTCTGTTTCGACTCTTTTTGTTAAGTGCCTTTGAGTTGATTCTGACTTGTAGCAACCCTTTCTAGGGTTTTTGAGAAACAGCTGGTGGGTTTGAACCGCTGACCTTCCAGTCCGGTGCAATATCCAAGATGGGTTTGAATTACTGACTCTTTGGTTAGCAGTCAGTGCCACACCAGGGTGCTGGAGTGACACCCAAAAAGCACCAAAAAAACAGACCAACTACCATGGAGTCGACTCTGACTCATAGCCACCCTGTATAGGCTTTCCAAGGCTGTAAATCTTTCCAGCAGCAAAAAACTTACTGCTTCTCCCATGGTGCAGCTAGTGGGTTTGAACTGTGGGCCTTTAGGTTAACACCCAGTGCTTCTTCTACAGTGCTACCAGGGCTCCTTTAGGTAGTGATGTTATTGTTAAGTGCAATTGAGTTGGTTTCAACTCATAGAGCCCCTGTATAGGGTTTCTGAGGAGCAGTTGATGGGTTTGAACTGCTGACTTTGTGGTTTGCAGCCCAGTACCGATCCTGCAGCACTACACCAGGAGTCCTTAGGTAGTGATAAGAGCTATGAAATCAAATGAACAGCATAGGATATAGGAATGGCCTCTGAAGAAGGGGCATAGGAACATCTGAGGACTGTATAGACTAGAAGTGTAGTTGATAGACTAGTTTTATTTGAGTCACCTTAGGTAACCTACTTCAGTTCCCTAGCCCCTTCTGGGCCTTGTGCAGAATGCAGTCCTGATCCTCTAAGCTCCTGCCTTTGTTCCAGGAGGTCCTCCCTGCCACTGAGGCCCAGAGCAAGCTTGCACTGTGTGTAAGAGACATCTTCAAGTGCTACACAGATGTAAGTTAGATGTAAATTAATCCCACTCATCTTCCAAAGGCATCAAGTTCAAATATTACTTCCTTTCTGAAGCCTTTCCTCACTTCTTCTAGGAGGATTGCTCTGGACTCCCTTTATACCCTTCTGTTGTAGCATTGAGTTTCTTGCAAGGCCTCAATTTTTTTAACTCCCTGAAGCAAGGACAGTGTCTTACGTTTCTGAATTCACAGACTGAAAACCAAACCAAACTTAACTGAAACAAACAAACAAGAAACTCAGATGCCTGTTTTTTGGTGATAACTCAATATAGGATGGCTGAATTGCCTTGAAAGGCACTTGGTGATTGAGTCGGTTCTGACCCACAGTGTCCCTATGTACAACAGAATGGAACACTGCCCAGTTTTGCACCATCCTCACCATTGCTGCTACACTGGAGCCCATTGTTGCTGATACTGTGACAATCTATCTCATTAGAGGTCTTCCTCTATTCGCTGTCCCTCCACCTAACCAAGCATGATGTCCTTCATTCAGGGACATCTAATAATATGAGAGACAAACTTTGGCCATCTTGGCTTCTAAGGAGCATTCTGGTTGCATGTCTTCCAACACAGATTTGTTTGTTCTTCTGGCAGTCTATGGTACTCTTAATATTCTTCTCCAGCACCATAATTCAAATGCATCAATTCTTCCATGGCCTTCCTTATTCATTGTTTAACTTTCACGTGACTAAGAGGTTATTAAAAATGACATGGATTGGGTCAGATGCACTTTAATCTTCAAACTGACATCTTTGCTCTTGAACTTCAGTTAGTGATGATTTTGTGACATTCAAATTAATTGCTTCGCACATAATAAAACTCATTGAATGAATAAGTCCATATTGTGAAAAGCAGTTTATTTTGGCTGTGTGAGGAATACTCTATGTCTGTAACAAAGATGTTTTGTTTTGACAGGATCAGATTTGGTAGCACAAGGATGCAGACTGGGTATAAGTGGGGCGATTTGAGAAAGATATACCTTTGCTAAGCACCTACTATGTTCCAAGTAATGTGTTAGGTAGGCCACACCAATCATTATCCCAGCTGATCCGCAGAACAATCCCTCAGAGCATTTTTATCCATTTTTAAAATAAAGAAAATATTTTTAAAATAAAGAAAAATGAGAGAGGGTACAGCATTGCCTTCAAGCAAAAATTAGAAGAGGCGTAATGGGACCAAGACATGAAGAGTGTCTGATACTAACGTCCTTGTTTCCCAGAGTCCTTGGTATGATAGGTGTTAGGGGAGACTCTTTAAGCCCCAAACCCATTACCATCAAGTTAAATTCAACTCACAGCAACCCTATGAGACAGAGTAGAGACGCACTAAGGGTTTCGGAGACTGTAAATCTTGACGGGAAGACACAGTCTCATCTTTCTCCTGTCTGTGTGGCTGGTGGGTTTAAATTGCCAAACTTGTGGTTAGTAACACAATGCTTAACCACTGCACAACCAGCACAACTTAGGGAGGACTCGAAGAGGGTTTCATCGAGCTCTGAAAACTGTTGGGTTTTCCTCTTCCAAAGCTGCATCAGCTCCCTGGCTCTTACATGAGGAGTTGTTGTTGTTAAGTACCATGGAGTTGGTGACTCATAACGACCCTGTACAGGGTTTCTGAGGCTGTAAATTTTTACGGGAGCAGAATGCCTCATCTTTCTTCCATGGAACAGCTGGTAGTTTCGAACTGCTGACCGTGAGATTAGCAGCCCAATTTGTAACCACTACGCTACTAGAGCTCCTTTACGTGAGGAGTAGGTTGCTGTTTTTAGAAGGCACTCATATAAATCCAGCATCACACAAATAAACATCTTGATGCTTTAGCAAGCCAAAGAATCTGCATTATGGATTCTGCACAGCTCAAACCCTGTCTCAGGTAACAATGAGCACAGCTCTCCCACCTCAGCATATTTGTTCTGATCTAGCATAGTGGTTATGAATTGGGCTGCTAACCTCAGGGTTAGCAGTTCGAAACTACCAGCTGTTCTGCGGGAGAAAGATGAGGCTTTCTGCTCCCGTAAAGATTAACAGCCTTGGAAACCCTGTGCAGGGTCGCTATGAATTGGAACCGACTCCACGGCACTTAACAACAACAACAACGGTACCAAACACATCTCCCTTATATTGTTACCACCAAGATTCTCCTGTTAAATCGTGGCCACCTTTAGGTCTAGGTATCTGTAACAAGTTGTATAGTGTCCAAAACTTCTTGTACCCAGAACTCGTGGATGTGACCTATTTGGGAACAATGCCCTTGCAGGTTTCATTAGTTAAGGCAAGGTCATACTTGGTTAGGTAGGGTGTGCCCTAAATTCAATATGACAGGTTTCCTTATAAGAAGATACTATATTAAGTAAAATGGAGTCTTGTTGGGGTGCTGTGAGATAAGCACTAGATTGCTGACTGCAAAGTTGGAGGTTCAAACCCACCAGCCAATCCTCAGAAACCCTACACAGGGTCTCTATTAGTTGGAACTGACTTGAGGATACTTAACAACAACAACAACGAAATAAGATAGTCACAGGAAGACAGATATTCTGTGATCCTGCTTATATGAAATATCTAGAATAGACAAGTGTATAAAGACCAAAGTTTATTAATAGTTACCACAGAAGGGTGGAGTCCTGGTATGGTGCTGCAGGGTAATGCACTGGACGGCAAGGCTGGTTTGAACCAAAAGGCTAGTGTTCACCTGCCTGTCCTAGGAAATCATATACAGTCAGATTGAGTCAGAGCTAACTCAATGGTACTTAACAACAACAACAGGGAAGGGCGGTAGAGTCCTGGTGTGGCACTGTAGGATAATCCCTGGACTGCTCATCACCAGGTTGGAGGTTCAAACCCACAGTGGTTTCTCAGAAATCCTATATAGGGTTACTATGAGTTAGAACTGACTTGAGTGAACAACAACAGGGATGGGCAGGCATGAGGAGAAAACTCAGTGTTTAGGGAACAAGGGGAAGGAAAAATGGGAGACTGAATGAGGGATGGTTAAACAACATGATGAATATAAGTTAATGCTATGAGGTGTACATTGATATTTACCATAATAAAAAAATTGGAAAAAAATTGTGGTTGTTGTTAAGTGCTGTCAAGTCAGTTTTGATTCATAGCGACCTTATATCGGGTTTCTGAGGAGCGGCTGGTGAGCTTGAACCACCAACCTTGCAGTTCAAACCAACCTTGCAGTCCAGTGCTTTACCCTGTAGCTCCACAGCAGGGAAAAAGAGGAAGATTTGGATAGAAACAGAAAAAGAGACACAGGGAAGACAGCCAGGTGACAATAGAAGCAGAGAGATAGGAGTACTGCCACTGCAAGCCAAGGAAGGCCAGCGATCACTGGTGTCCACCAGAACCTTTCCCTAGAACCTTCACAGAGAGCATGAGCCTAATACCTTGATTTTGAACTTCTAACCTCCAGAACTTTGAGACAATGAATTTTTTTTGTTCTAAGGCACCCAGCAGCCCTAGCAAGCTAATACAATATCTCTGCCTCTCCTTGGCCTAGTCTAAACTGACTGCCTCTCCTTGGCCTAGTCTAAACTGACTTTAAATTATTGTAAATAAAAGGAAAGAGCCTTAGGAAACTTCTCACTTCCATGAGGAGTTTGGACTAGAATAAAATGCTGTTGAGCTTGGTCACTGTTGAATAATATCATTACAAAACCCTGAAGTTTCTACTTGGTGAGGGGTGCTGCGTGCTCAGCCAGAGTGACCACGCTTCCTTGGTAGTGGTTGGCTTTGCTTAAATGCATTGTCCTTTTAACTGAAATCAGACTTTATAGTGATGAAGGTTGCAAAACATTGCTTTATCTTAATAGCAATAGCCTGCAATCGTGGACCCCAGGATTCCTCAGTAAATGGTGAGTCATGACTGAGCTAAATTATTAAATGCTTTAAATTCAAAGAGGGATTCACAAAAACGCAGTCAAGTAATCCCTATTCTAAGGAGCCTTGGTATGTTGTTGTTGTTGTGAAGTGCCTGTATAGGGTTTTTGAGGAGCAGCTGGTGAGTTTGAACCACCAACCTTGCAGTTCAAATGGCTTTGCAGTCTGGCGCATTAACCCCCAGCGTCACACCAGGACTCCAAGGAGCCTTGGTATAGTAGTGGTTAAAGAGCTCCACTGCTAACTAGAAGGGTGGTGGTTAGAGCCTCCCAGCAGCTCCTTCAGGGAAAGATCATATGGCAGTCTGCTTCTTGGAAAGCCTAAGGCACAGTAGTAGTACTGTGTCACTCTGAGTCAGAATTGACTCAAGGGCATTGAGTTGTCTGGATTATATACAATCGCAGCTTCAAGACCTCTTTCCAACTAGCATGTTACTTCTAAACTCCTCCAGTGAATTCTGGGTCAACACTGATCCATGCAGAGAGAATAATATATCAAGAATAATGTTGCTGATAAGTGCCATCAAGTCAGTTCCAACTCTTAGTGACCCTGTATAGGGTTTCTGAGGAGTGACTGGTGGGTTTGAACCACTAACTTTGCAGTTAGCAGTTCAGTGTTTATCTTACAGTGCCACACTAGGATTCCAAAGTTATGTAGACTCCAGGATGATGTTAGAGAAAGAGAAATCCCAGGGTGGTGTAAACAGTTAAGTGCTTGACTAATAACCAAAAGATTTGATGTTCAAATCTACCCAGAGGCTCTTTGGAAGAAAAGCCTAGTTATTTACATGTGAAAAGTTAATCAAAATCAAACCAGTTGTCACTAGGTTGGCTCTGGGTCACGATGATCCCATGTATGTCAAGGTAGCATTCTACCTAGAGTTTTTAAATGGCTGTGATCGTCTGGGACTAGATCACCAGGACTTTCTTCTGAGGTGCTTCTAAGTGGACCTGAAGTGTCAATCTTTCGATTAGCAGCAGATGACTGAACTGTTAGTGCCATACAGGGACTCCCTCTGAAAGCTCATAGTCATTGAAGACCCTATAGAGCATAGTTCCACTCTGAAACACAGTGTCACCATGATTCAGAATTGACTTGATGGCAAATGTTTTGTTTGCTTGTTGTTGGTATTTTTTAAGTATAGAAAAACTACTAGGGGGTTGCGATGAACCTGAAAGAGTATTTGAAAATGTTTGAAAAGCCAATGAAAATGTTCAAGTCAGTGGGGATAGGAAAAGTGGGGTACAGAAATGATTATATGTACTGTTTGGAAAAATGGGTCCAGGGAGACCGGTTAGGATTCTATTGTAGTAGCTCAGATGAAAAACAATGACATCATGGACTTGGGTGGTGGAAGTGGAGATGGAGAACAGTGTAGGAGGTAGAGAACAAGCAACTCAGATCCCTGTCCTGCCTAAGTGATACAATTCTGTACAACCTTGTACACACCCCTTACTGGAGCCTCTTCACCCACCAAGGAAGACCCCTTAGAGAAATGGTGTTTTTGTTAAGAGCCATCAAGTTGGTTCTGGCCAAGCATATAGTGGGTTCTCAGCTGTGTTGGGATGTATAATTATCAATTGAGGCCAATTTGGTGTATGTATGACAGAGAGGTTCTTGGACATTCACATATCAAAACCTATATAGGATTTCCTAGGAGTGGCTGGTAGGTTTGAACTGCCGACCTTGTGGTTAGCAGTATGGTGCTTATCCTACAGCACCATACAAGGACTCCCCAGGAAATGGTAAGAAGTTGTAAATGATAGGATTAAGTGATCTTTCAGAGAATTGCCTGTGCTGAAATTCTGTGGTTCAATAATTTCATGATTCTGTTCCTTTCTGCTCTCTTCCCAGATGCCTGAGCCTATCCTTCCTGAAAGTCATAATTGCTGGCATGATACTTATCTTGATGATAAGTACTTGTGACATCTTGAATTATGGCTATGAACCAGACACCACCAGGTGTCTATTATACAGAAGATGAGAAAAATAATCCCTCATTGGAAGTATTCCCTAGAGAAAAGTTTAATAAGAAAATATCAGTGTCAGATGGAGAAATGCCTTGGGTGATGATAATGATGATGGTACTCATAATAATTTCTTAACTTCATTTACAGTCTTAACATGTCTTGTCTCATTTGACTCAACAACTTTGTAAGGTAAGCAGGGTAAGGATTATTATGCCAGTTCATAGAGATGAGTAAAATAAGCCCAGGAGAGAAGGCAAAAAATACTAGTGCTTATAGAGACTTCTCACCAACTAAAAAAAAAAAAAAATACTGACAATACTAAGTTTTGATGAGAATTCAGAGAAACTAGCACATTCACACACTCTTGGTGGGGACATCTATTCTGGAAAATAGTTTGGCAGTTTCTCTAAAAGTTAAATATTTACCATGTGATAAAACGAGAGAAATGAAGACTTATGTTTACAATGCTAGTGACAGGATAATATCCATATACCTACAAAAACACTAGTTAATAGGACAATTGTTCAAATTTACAAACAAATCATTAATGTCAAAGATGAAAAAACGGAAGATGTTTTCCAATATCTGCAGTGTAAACTTGATCAAAATTTACTCAAGATGTATTGATAATTACTGGTGATTGAAATGCAAAAGCTGGAACCAAAGAAAAAGGATCAGTAGTTGGAAAATATGGCCTTATTGATAGAAAAAAGTTACCCGAGATCACATGATAGGATTTTATAAAACCAACAACTTGTTCATTGCAAATACCTTCTTTCAATAACATAAACTGCAACTACATACATAGATCTTTCCAGATGGAATATGCAGGAGTTAAATTGAATAATCTATAGAAAGAGAAGATTGTTGTTGTTGTTAAGTGCCATCAAGTTGATTCTGAATCATAGTGACCCTATTTAGGGTTTCCCAGTAGCAGATGGTGATTTGAAACACCGACCTTGGTGTTCAAATCTGCATTGCAGTTGAGTGCTTATCCTACAGTTCCACACCAGAACTCCCTATATCAGAGATGAAGGTAGATCTGACCATCAATTGCTATTATACAAATTCCAAGTTGAAGTTTGGACAAAATTAAACAAGTCCATGAAGACCAAAGAATGACACTGAGAAGGAGCTCTGGTAGTGTAGTGGTTACAAGTCGGGCTGCTAACCTCAAGGTCAGCTAGTTCGAAACTATCAGCGGTTCCATGGGAGAAAGATAAGGCTTTCTGCCCTTGTAAAGATTTACAGCCTCAGAAACCCTATACAGAGTCACTATGAGTCGGAACCGACTCCATGGCATACCACCACCACCTCCATACCCCAACTGAATTTAGAGATCATCTCAAGACAAGATCTGATGCACTGAGCACTAATGAATGAAAACCAGACAAGTTATGGGATGACATCATACATGTAGAAAGCAAACTATTACTAGAAAGAAAGGAAAGAAAAGCCCAAAATGGATGTCAGGAGAGACTCTGAAACTCTGAAACAGTTAAAGAGAACTGAGAAAATGACAATGTATAAGAGCTAAACAGAAAAATTTAAAGGTGACTCCAGAAGACAAACACTTGAAGTAGAAAATCAAAACGGAAAAACATGCTTGGCCTTTCTCAATCTGAAAAAAAACTAAAGAAAAAAAAAAAAAATCAAGCTTTGAGTTGTATTGTTGAAGGATTCTATGGGAAAGCTATTGAATGACACAAAAAGCATTAAAAGATGATGGAAGGGATAGACAGTTAGTGTACCAAAATGAATTGGTTCAACCATTTTAGTAGGTAACATGTAATCAAAAATTGATGGTTGTTGTTGTTGTTAGGTGCTATCGAGTCGGTACCATCCCATAGCGACCTTATGCACAGCAAAACGAAACACTACCCGATCCTGGGCCAATCTCACTACTGTTGCCACACTTGAGTCCATCGATGCTGCCACTTGGCCAATCCATCTCATTGGGGGTCTTCCTCTTTTTCTCTGACCCTCCATGGTAAAATTTCAAGCTGCACTAAAGACATTGTTGAAAAACAAGGCTGTAGGAATTGATGAAATTCCAATTGAGATGTTTCAAGTGGATGAAACACTTAAAGAAACTCACTGGTGTGTGACAAGAACTTTGTGAGATAGCTACCTGGACAACTGACTGGAAAAAGATTAATATTTGTGTCCATTCTAAAGAAAAGTGATCCAATAGAACATATAAATTACTGAGCAATCATCAATAACACACACAAATAAAGTTTTACTAAAGATAACTCAAAAAACAGTGGCAGCTGTACATACACAGGTAACTACCAGAAATTCAGGTTGGATGAAAATAGGACATGGAATGAAAAATATCATTGTTGATGTCAGATGGATCTTGGTTGTAAGCAGAGAGTAACAAAGAGATGTTTAACTGTGTTCCATTGACCATTCAAACGATCATAACAGATTATAAGTAAAGTTTAAATAAATAGGAATCCCAGAATACTTAGTCGTGCCTTTGAATTATGGTGCTGGTAAAGAATATCAAATTTACTCTGAAGCCGAAAGGAAAAAAAAACAAATCTGTTTTGGAAGAACTACAGCAAGAAACCTCCTTAGGTGCAACAATGGCAAGACTTCATCCCACATACTTTGGACATGCTATCAGAACATATATTTGGTAAACTAGAGATTCAGTGGAAAACAAAAGTCTTATGGAGATGAACTGACTCAACACGGCACAAACATGGGCTCCAACAGGGCAATGAGCATGAAAAGTCCATAGCACCAGGCAGTATTGTGTATTGTACAGGGGATCACTAGCTAACAACAATAACAATGTTTACACAAAAACCTGAACACAAATGTTCATAGTTCTATTCATAATAACTAAAAATGAAAACTACCCAAATGTTCTTCTGCGGTGAATGGGTCTATAATCCATGGTACAAACATCCACATAAAATTGACTTCTACTCAGTAACTAAATGAACTATTGATAAAACATACACTAGTGGGCTGACTCTCAAAGGCATTAAGTCAAGTGAATGAAGCCAGTCTCAAAAAGTTTTATATGTTATGATTCCATCTTAATGACACTCTTGCCAAGACAACACTATAGTGATGGAGATCAGATCAATGTTTGGTAAGGGTTGGAAGAAAAGCTTGACTTCTAGAGAATACCACAAAGGACTTCCTAGGGATGACAGAACTGTTCTGTGTCCTAATTGTGACTACACATAATATGTATACATGTTATATAAAAAAAAGTCAATTTAACTGTATATGTTAATCTAAAAACTAAAACATTTTCTCATATTTGCATTAAAACTTAGTACCTCAGTTCTCCCAAGTTTCTAAGATTTTCTAAAAGTAGTGTCTTTGCTTCTTACAAAAAAAAATAAAAAAAGAAAGAGAGAGAGAGAAAGCAGGTTGTAGATAGTGTGGTAGTATATTGGATCCTGTTAGTCTAGAAGTTTCTAAGCTAGAGGAGCTATTTCATTTCAATTCAATCTTGAACTTTCAAAGGGGAAACAGCCTCCCTCCTCCCCTTGTTTTTAAAGCTTTGCTAGTAAAACTGTCCTTGCACTGAGCCAGCGATAAATCTACAGAACACCATGGCAATACCCATGGAGAAGGCAAAAGGGACCTCCATAAACCATGAGATTTGAACTATACTACAGATGTTGCAGTGGGAATTTATGGTTTTTGACGGATCCTTATCTCTTCTTGCCAGTGCCTGCACATTGAATCATGAACTAGCAGAGCCTATTTTAAGAGTCATCATTTTTTTTAATATGAAAAAAAAAAAAAAACTCTGGCAATTAATTTTTTTTCATAGTGTTCTATCATGACAAATAAATGTGAAATGCATATTTTCAGAGCACATGTAATTGCATTTGGGCACATGCAAATGACATGCAAATCTTACATTCTAAATGAGTTTGTTTATCATTCCTGAATTCTAATCCAAGGGCCTTACTTTTGAAATTCAGTTTACATTCTGACATGTATACAAATGAGTTTGACTCTGGAAAATAACTTAATAAACTCGGGGTTAGCTATGCAATTAGAGGAGGCATCTGGGAGCTATAAAATCTGGGAAACAACATTTACATCTTTTTCTGCATTCAAGGTTTCAATTTCCTGGCTCAAACCTTCCCCCCACAGCCTGTCCTCCCCTCACTCTACCGCCCATTTCCCATCCTTCCCACAACCCTATCTTTTGAAATGGCTTAAGGGATTTTTTTTTTTTTTTTCTGGGGGAGCGCAGATCAGTGCATTTCATTTAGGCTGACCTCACTGAGACATTGTTCTCCATGCAGCATTGTCAAAAACTAAAATCAGAGTAAGACAGAAATGAAAATGAACAGAAGGAATGTTGATTAGCACTTGCCCTTTAGGTTTTTTATTATTATGGCTCATCCATTTCTCCTGTGGGAGGTAAAGTCTTCCCATGGATTACTAACATTCTAAAGAAAGCTATGGTTATGGCTGTTGTGTGCCTTCAAGTCGGTTCTGTCTCAGAGTGACCCTGTATAGCGTTTTGGAGGCTCTAAGTCTATGGTGTAAGGAGCTTTGGTAGTGTAGTGGTTACGAGTCGGGCTGCCAGACTCAAGGTCAGCAGTTTGAAACTACCAGCAGTTCTGCGGAAGAAAGATGAGGCATTCTGCTCCCATAAAGATGTATAGCCTTAGGAAGCCCTGTGCAGGGTCACTAAGAGTCAGAACTGACTCTACGGTACTTAACAACAACAACAACAACAAGTCTATGATGTAGCGCTGTGGGTTAATGTACTGGGCTGCAAAGTCACTTGAATCTCAAGGTCAGTTGTTCAAGCTCACCAGCCACTCCTTGGAAACCCTATACAGGGTCACTATGGGTCGGAATCGACTCAACGACATTCAACAACAAAGTCTTTATGGGAATAGAAAGCCTCGTCTTTCTCCAGCAGAATGACTTGTGAATTTAAACTGCTGACCTTGCAGTGAGTAGCCCAACGAGTAAGCCACTCTGCCATCATAGCTCCTTAAAGAAAACTATTAGCAGTCTCAACTATGATTCGACGAAGGATATGAGAGAGATAAGAGAAAGTGGAATCACGTTCTTTCAAAGTTTTCAGTAGGAAAGAAATTGTTGTTGTTGCCACTGTTGTTAAGTGCCGTCGAGCTGGTTCCAACTCATAGTGACCCTGTATAAAGCTTCGGAGGAGTGGTTGGTGAGTTTGAACTGCCAACCTTGCAGCTCAAACTGACCTTTTGGTCCAGTGCCTATTCTATAGTGCCATACCAGACTCCAAGAAAGAAATGGAACCAAATTCTGAATTTTGTAGAACCATAGGTTCATAACATGTTCTGCTTGGAAAAGCTGTTGGAGTTGATCTAATATACATTTTCCATTTTAAAGATGAGAAAACTGAGTATGAAAGAGGAGAAATGACTTACTTTCAATCCTAGTGAGCTACTAGCAGAGCTAGATCTCAGGTAAACTGAGCACATCCCCTCCATCCTCATCAGAATGGGGAGATCCAATGAGTCAAATAATTATAAGTTCCCTTCTGCTTTTTCTGATGCCTATTTTGGGGGTAACATTTATTGAATATCAATTATATTCCATACACACCATACTGTGTTACTGTATTTCATCCTCGTAACTATCCTGTGAGAAAATTGGTATAATCAGCAGGCTGTGCTGTTGTTAGACACTATGGAGTCCATTCTGGTGGAAAGTGAGCCCATGGGACAGAGTAGAACTGCTCCACAGGGTTTTCTAGGCTGTAATCTTTATGAGAACTCACCCAGAGGTTTCATGAAATCTTTCTATCATGAAGTCTTTGGGTGAGTTCGAACTGCCGACCTTTCAGTTAACGCCCAAGAGCTAACTGTTATGTTTTTCACTATTCTCCTTCTGCACCAGTGCTATTCTTCATGGTCACACTGTCCACCCATCTATGGTGACTCTTGTGCTCTGGTTTCCCTTTGCTTCAATCTCAAGGGGTCTTAGCTCTATACTTAGGTCCTCTTATAACAGAATAGTCAACCTTTCCTTCTCCACTGCCTCACTCCACAAAAAGGCCTGCCTCACAATTGATTAGCTTGTTCAAAGTTCCTTAGTTTAAAAAAAAAAAAAAATCCTATTCCTCAATTCTACAACTCCTTTATCTTTCTTTCAAGTTTTCTTCAAGTGTAGTCTACACTTGTAATGTAATATCCCTTTTTACTTCCCAATGACTTTGATCCCACTGCAATCTGTTCTCCCCTCCAATCCCACTCCACAAAGATCTCTTTGTCATTAAATCAATGGACACTTTTTAAATCTTATCTCAGTTGACACAAGTAATTACTCCTTTCTTCTTAAAACTCATGTGCTAAAAGAGCTCTCGTGTTCAAAGTTATATGCCCTATGTCAGCAAGACAAAGATGAATAAACAGCTTATAATTTCAGCCAGTTTTGTACGCCATTGTACATCATGTCACCTTATTTAGAATACCCTCTCTTGGTCCCTCCTGTCCCTACTTCTACCTGGGTTAAGAATTCCTGTCCATCCTTCAAGATCCAACTTCTATTTCCTTCTCTGAAACTTTCAAAAAGGAAAGTTTCACACTGAACTTCCACACTGAACTTATATTTCAGTCAATTGTCACCCTTATTCACATTGTATGTATTTACTAATTTGCACATCACATTGAATTGTGATTATTTTTGTGTCAGGCAATAACATATCTGATTCATTTCTGTTGGGTAGAATAAACTGGCACTCATGGTCCCTTCCCCATTACTGAACCCCCTGTGTCTATATTCCTATTAGAGGGAGACTTGGACTAAAACAAATAACCTCATAGTAAATAAGCAAGCAAACAAATTCATCAGAGCTAGTGCATGGGATTCTTCTTGGATGATAAAGATGTAATCTTCAACAGCTAATGTATTAGGATCAGTCCCTAGGAGAAGGAGCTGGATATGTCTCAGAGGGTGGTTGATCACTCTTAAAGGACAAGGTCAAAACTATTATGATAAGGGAAATAGGCTTTCCTAGAAATGGATAAGATTATGTCAGTTCAGAGAAAAATAAGTGCTTGTCACTGCAGGGAATCTCCAGCGCATAGCTTCCACAGATCTAACTAAACCAGGGGGACTTAACATTTACACACATTCATTGATGTAGGATCCAATCTGCCTCCAGATTGAGGGAAGACTAAGCAAGCAAGAAATCTGGGGACTGAATTCCAAAGGGGAGTACCATGTTGGTTCTGAAGGGATGGAGTGCTGTCAGCAAGCCAAGAGACTTGAAGACAAGCCTGCATGGGTGTGAAATCAGAGGGAAGAACATAGGAGAGAAAGGGATGAAAAGGGATTGATCACGCCTCCTTGTAAAACTCTAAGTATGGAGTATCCCTTGCCTGTATGAGATATATGGGAATAGCTAAGTCAGCTGGAATTTCACCCTTTATTATGCCTACAAAAATCTTTTGATATTTTCAGTAAAGAGCATTTACATGAGAGACAGTAGAGCATTGTGGATAGGAGTAGACTTTGGAACAAAACAGTCTACGTTCAAATCCTACCTTTGTTATTTACTAGTCATGAAACCTTGGGCTAATTACTTGCTCTCTAAGTCTCAGTCTATTCATCTGTTAAACAGAAATAATCATGGCTTCTTAGATGCTATCGAGTCAGTTCTGCCTCATAACGACCTTATGCACAACACAAAGAAACACTGTCTAGTCCTGCGCCATCCTCACAATTGTTGTTATGCTTGAGTCCATTGCTGCTGCCACTGTGCCAATTCAACATGTTGGGGGTCTTCCACTTTTTAATCGACTCTCCACTTTACCAAGCAATATGCCCTTCTCCAGGGACTGGTCCCCCCTGATAATATGTCTGAGGTATGAGAGATGAAGTCTCACCATCCTGGCTTCTGAGAAACATTCTGGCAGTACTTCTTCCAACACAGATTTGTTTATTCTTCTGTTAGTCCATGGCACTTTTAATATTCTTCTCCAAAACTCAAATGCCACA
>NW_006408544.1:11878949-11894155 GCF_000296735.1 Chrysochloris asiatica
TTTCTCATTTTGAGTTCTGCCCCATCAACAAGTGAAGGTCCCCAAATTTTTTCTCCATTTGTGTCATCATAGTCAACTCTATTTTGAGGAGGAAGCTTTTCCCCAGTCATATTTGGAGTGTCTTCCAACCTGAGGGACTCATCTTTCCAGCACTATATGTGACAATATTTTGGTCCTATTGATCTTGTTTTAATAGTCAATATTCTGGTGTTATCTGACAGTGTAGCGTTCCATTGCTATTGATAATGTGTTCAGTGGATAAACATTAGGAAGTAGTCGGCCTCTCCTTTTTTCTAGTCTGTCTTAGGCTGGAAGCTCAGCTGAAACCTGTCTACAATGGGTGGCAGTTCAGGCTCACCAGCTAGTCCTTGGAAACCCTACACAGTGTTGCCATGGGTCATAACCAACTTGACAACACTTAACAACAACAATGAGTAAGTACTGGTGTAACTCTGCAGGATAATGCATTAGACCACAGGTCGATTTAAACCACAAGGTCATCAGTTCAAACCCACCAGCTGCTCCTTGGAAACTCTACAAAACATTGTTATGAGTTGGAACTGACTCAATGGCACTTACCAACAACCAGTGAGCAAGTAAATAAAGTTTGAACTTTAAAAGAAATAGAATTGTGATACTTGGGTTATTATGAGTCTCCCTAATACTGGTGCATGATAAGGGCCTAATAAATATGTAAGACAAATGAATTGTGAGTGGTATTTCACAAGTAGCAAGTGTAGATCAGAGAAGCAATACCCTGTGCCTACATCCCAGTGATCCTGGCCTTCTGTCTCTGGTTTTTAGCCTTAGATTTCCCCCTTCTAAGTGCTAGGATCTACAAATCCTGTGACTGGCACTCTTTCACTTCATAATCTTTAACCAGTTCTTCCTCTTCTCTGAGCCCAGATTCTTCACATGCAAACTGAGGCAGTAAGGCCACATTTCAGAAACAAGTGTTGGAATAGTGACTGATTAGAGTATAATGGAGAAGGAGCTTTTGAAACTACTGATTCTAGACTGAATAGAAAAGTATTTTATGATGATTTAGTAGCATCATGGATAAATGAGACGGGACTTGGCATTTCATGTGTCATGTATCTTTTATTCTCCAACTAGGTAATATACTTGCAAAAATATGTGGCATCAACCATTTGTGCCACAGCCCTCGACACTCAACTGGTCTCCATAATCCATTACAATGGCCACATGGAACTCAGACACCATACCAACGGCTCTGGGGTTTATTAGTGAAGTTACCAATTCATGTCAGAAATGCTGAGGGCATAGTTCTTCCAGTTAGCTGCTGACAAATACCCCTGGTACACACCACTTCACCATAAGCCTCAACCTGAAGGCACTCGATTCTATTGTTAGGTGCTTCTGAGTCATTTTTTTCAACCCTGATTTGTTTGTTTTCTGGTGGGCCAGAGTATCTTTAAATTTCTTCCTCAACCCCATAACTCAAATGCATCAATTCTTCTATGGTCTTCCTTATTCATTGTCCAACTTTCACACGTATATGAGGCTAGTGACAATACCATAGGTTGAGTCAAGCACATTTTAGTCTTCAAACTAACATCTTTGTTCTTTAACACTTTAAAGACATCTTTTGCAGTAGATTTTCCTAATGCAATACTCCATTTGATTTCTTGACTGCTGCTTCCACAAGAGTTGATTGTGGATCCAAGGAAAATGAAATCTTTGGCAACTTTAATCTTTTCTCCATGTAGCATGAGGTTATTTATTAGTCCAGTGGTAAAGATTTTTGTTTTCTTTACACTGAGGTGCAACCCATATTGAAAGCTGTGTTCTTTTATCATTATCAGTAAGTATTTTAAGTCCTGTTCACTTTCACAAGCAAAGTTGTATCATCAACATATCACAGGTTGTTAATGAGTCTTCCTGCAATCCAGATGCCACATTCTTCATATAACCCATTTTATCAGATTATTTGCTCAGCATACATATTGAACAAGTACGGTGAAGTGTACAACCCTGGAGCACGGTTCCCTGATTTGAAACCATTCAACATCCCCTGGTTCAGTTTGAATGATTGCCTCTTGGTCTATGCACAGGTTCCTCGTGATACAATTACATATTCTAGATTAGTCATTCTCTTCAATGTTGCCCATGGTTTGACATGATCCATATAGTTAAAAGTCTTATCACAGTCAATAAAGCACAGGTAAACATCTTTCTGGTGTTCTCTGCCTTCAGCTAAGATCCATTTGATGTCAGCAATGATATCCCTCATTCCATGTCCTTGTCTGACTCTGGTTTGAACCTCTAGCAGTTCCCTGTCAATGCACTGTTGCAGCCATTTTTGAATAATCTTTAGCAAAATTTTGTTTGCATATGATATTAATGATATTGTCCCATGATTTCTGTATCCCACTGGGTCACCTTTCTTTGAAATGGGCACAAATTAGACGAGTGAGTGCCCCCAGTACTGTATCAGTTTGTTGAAACATTTCAAATTGTATTCCATCAGTTCCCAGAGTCTTGGTCTTTGCCAATGCTTTCAGTGTACCTTGGACTTCTTCCTTCAGTACCATTGGCTCTTGAGCATATGCAACCTGGTTGAACATCGACTATTTCTTTTTGGTACAGTGACTAGACTATATGTATTCTTTCCATCTTCTTTTGATGATTTCTGCATAATTCAATATTTTGCTCAAAGAATCCTTTAGTGTTGCAAATCAAGGTTTTTACAGCTTGAGAATGGCTGTGTTCTTCTATTTTGGTTTTCTAATTCCAGATATTTGCCCATTTCATTATAATATTTGACTCTGTCTTTTCAACCTTCCCTTTGAAATTTTCTGTTCAGCTGTTTTACTCGGCTTTAGCTCTGTCACTATGAGTTGAAATCATCTTGACGGCACTTAACAACAAGAACAACTATCTCTGTGGATCAGCAAATCAACTTCCCCATTTAAATGTTTGAAGGCATCTACTCTACAAGAAAGCTTCCTGCCCAGTCACTCAAATTTACTTACTCTGTGGCTTGTGAAGCCCACTGGTCTGTCCTGTGCTCTAGTTCTTGTTTCTGCCACTGCTGCATGTAAGTGATGTGTATCACTTCTCTGACACACATCTTTACAGTTCCTGGGTCAAGGAGGTTCAATGGACAGGATCTTGGGGTCCAAAGGAGGCACTCTACTCCTGGATGTTCTTTGATGACAGTGAGATTCCAACTACTGTTCATGAGCTGGCTCAATTTAAGCTCAGGTTAGTTTCAAGTTTTTACAACTACAATGAACTCACCCACAGCTGAATCATGCCATCGTATCAGTATCTTCTCCCACCTTCTCTTACCCAGATTCAGCAGGACAGAAATGTTGTTTGGAGGGAGTTATAGACTATGGCTAGAAGAGACATTAGATAGTTTACTACACAATACTCTACAAATATTTTCATTTGAGGAGTAATAAAAACTTGCCCAATCTTAATGAGTTCATCAATGATTGTGCCTTATAATTTTCAAATTATAAGTAGTTATGTCTTTGAACATGTAATGGGGTGGTGGTGGTAGTGATATGCTGTGGAGTCAGTTCCAGCTCATAGAGACCCTGTATAGCGTGTCTGAGGCTATAAATCCTTACAGAAGTAGCAAGCCTCATCATTCTCCCATGGACCCACTGATGATTTCAAACTGCTGACAGCGAGGCTGGCAGTACGACTCACAGCCACTACACTATCAGAGCTCCTTACATGCAAGGTAGCCAGTAAAAATGTTTACTCTATCAGAACTCCCTGTGGAAGTTCAAGATGTCAAGGTCAAAGAGGACAATTCCATAAAGGAGGGTGGCAAAAATGCCCATTTTGAGCTATGTGCTCCATCATTTACTACCTGGATTTTTTGTTATTGTTGTTAAGTGTCGTTGAGTAGGTTCCAGTTTCTGGGTTTGAAGGAGTGGTTGGTGGGTTTGAAGCACTGATCTTTCATTTAGGAGCCCAGTGCTGATGTTATAGTGCCACGCCATGACTACTGGGATGATCTTGGATAGAGTCAAATGACCTGTCTTAAGCTTACCATCTTTCTCTTCAAAATGTGACAATACAATCTACAAAAGTGCCAATTTCAAAAGACATAGTACCACAGTAAAATGTTCTGAATTCAATTTCTAAGTGAATTTAGAGATCATGGATTATAAATGCCTTAGAAATAGAGACTGTGCCCTATTTGTCTTTTTATACTTATATGCATTTAAGGAGGTCTGGTAGCATAGTGTTTATGAGTCAGGCTGCTATACTCAATGTCAATGGTTTGAAACTAACAGCTATTCCATGGGAGAAAGATGAGGCTTTCTGCTCCCATAAAGATTCACAGCCTTGGAAACCCTTTGCAGGGTCACTATGAGCCAGAACTGACTCCATGGCACACCACCACCATCAATGTATTTATTTATTAAATATGTATTGACATAGAATGTTGACTATACCATGGACTGCCTAAAGAACACACACCAGAAGAGGTACAGTCAGAATGCTCCTTAGAGGATGTTGTTGTTGTTGTTAGGTGCCATCGAGTCGGCACCGACTCATAGTGACCTTATGCACAGCAGAATGAAACACTGTCTGATCCTGGGCCAACCTCACTACTGTTGCCACACTTGAGTCCATCAATGCTGCCACCTGGCCAATCCATCTCGTTGGGGGTCTTCTTTAGAGGATTGGAGGGTAATATTTGTCTCATTTTCTTTGGACATGTTAGCAGGACAGACCAATCCCTGGAGAAGGACATCATGCTTGGCAAAGTCAGGTATGAGTGAAAAAGAGTAAGATTGTCAATGAAATGGATTGACACAATGTCTGTAACAATGGAATGGGCTCAATCATAGCAACAATTATGAGTATGGCACAGGACTGGGCAGTGTTTCATTCTGGTATACATGGGGTCACCATTGGTCAGAACCAACTTGATAACATCTTACAATAGCAAGTATGTATTGACTTCAATTGAATTTAATTCAATTGACATGAAATGGTATTTTAAATTCCTTACGCAATTCCATGCACAAAACCTGGCACCATGGTCTGTGCTCAGTAAGAGATTGTAGAATATAACTTGATGATGGCTTGATTCCAGGATGGGCCACATGCCTATTCAGTGCTGCCATCCTCTCATCTGAAGAGTTGCTACTTGTGGCTTCCTTCTGCTCAATGCTCTTTCTCAGAGGGAAAAACTGGCCCTGGTAAATCCATTCTTCTACTGAATTTATAAGGAAAAAAAGATTCTAAATTTCTGCTTTGGACCTGAGGGAACACTCTCCTGTCTGGGCTTCAGCATATCTTGATTCACAAGGCAAGGTGAAAGCCACTGCTCTCCCTTCTCAACTTGCTAGCTTCCCTTTGAAGTCCCTTCTTATCCCAACAATGACACTGAATGGACCACAACAATTTCAAATTTCGAGCCATTATCTGATTGTTTGAAATGGCATATTTTTGTCACCATCTCCATAGCTGTTATGCCTTTAGGTGAGTCCTGAAGAATTTCTCAGCCTTAATGAGTACATCAGTTATTGTTCATGGAAGAGCCAATGTCTCCTTAAAGGTTATTTGAAGGTTGATTGCTATCCCAGCGTTTATATCCAGCAAATCTATCTCAGCCTTATGAATGCATTTGACCTTTTTATAGGTACAAGGGAAAAATAACAGAACAAAAGTTAATTTAGACCTCTATAATACAACATTTTTTTTTCCCTGAAAGGAATGAAAGGGCATTGAAATCAATACCTGCACAATAACATGCTGATGAATGTTGGGACCCAATTTTCTCATTTTGCTAACTCAAGATTGGGAATTCTGAATAGTTTTCAATCCTGCATTCTTTGGGCACTGTGAAATCTGCTGTATTGTGTCCACACAATGCCACTGCACACTCATTATGGGAGTACCAGTGGTCCTGAAAAGGTCAGTTAGTTAGAAATGTCAGCGTTCAATGGAGCCGCGCAGACCAGTGTGCGCACGGATCCAATTAGAGTGGCCAGGCAACACTGCTGTGATCCAGAATCCTAATGAGCAAGTAGAGGAAAGTGGAGGAGCCTTCCCCCCTTTTTTCTCCTTATTTAAAAGAAATGGAGATTGCTTTTCAACCACCCTGCATGGGGTTGTTTAAACTTTACCAAACATCACTTAGGCTCCTCATAGGCTGGGAAGGGAACCTTGGCTTTTGCAAAGGCTGAATCCCCCCAGAACAGCCCAATGTAGAAGGGAGAGTAATGAAGAGGGTGGAAACAGTACTTCTGAAGATGTGGTGGATGTTTCACCCTCTGCAAGACTTAACTTGTGCTGATATCTAGGAGGAAAATTGCCTTCTTATTACGTCCATTTCTTTTAAAAGTTTCTATCCCCATGCTAGGTGTCAGACCTTGTGATAAAAATGAACTTTTATCATTTTTGATAAACCTAAGTCACTGTTCAGGAATGTGTTAGGTCTGTGTAAAAATCTGTGTGGATGTTGTCTGGTGTTTCCAGAATTCATCTAGACCAGTGGTTTTATCTGTCCAATCCACTACAAACTGAAACTTTTGCAAAAGTCTACTGATAATGAATTTTGATACTGTAGCAATATGAAATTGCTATAAAAGTTTTGAAAATGTTTTCTTCGGTTTTCATATGTATAGCTCACTAAGGACAGTTTGTAAAGGTACTCTGGTAGCGTGGTGGGTATGAGTCAGGCTGCTAACCTCAAGGTCAGCTGTTCGAAACTACCAGCTGGTCTGTGGGGGAAAGACGAGACTTTACGCACCTTTAAAGATTTACAACCTCGTAAACTCTATGCAGGGTTACTATGAGTTGGAACTGACTCCATGATACACCACCACCACCACCACCACCAAGGACAGATATCAATCCATGAATGAGCTTTGAGTGGTATTGTTTTAGTGGCTTTTCTTATCTGCCATTCCTCACTCCCACTTGGACTGGTCTCTACTATTTACCTGATGGTTTTGGACTGATAATCACAGTAGACTCCTTTTTCTGGTTCAGTCACTAAATAATCCTTCAAAACACACATTTTAATCTTTGCGATTTGGCATCGTAGTACCTGCCGTGATTAGGACACTCTCTCAGCAGTGTCTGCCTGGACTTCAGTAGATGAGCAAACACAAAACAACAAATAAAATCTGGGTAATTTGTTACAAATGATGTTGTTGTTGCTAGGTGCCACTGAGTTGGTACCGACTCATAGTGACCCTATGCTCAACAGAAAGAAACACTAACCAGTCCTGGGCCAGCCTCACAATTGTTGCCACGCTTGAGCCCATTGATGCTGCCACTTGGCCAATTCATCTCCCTGGGAGTCTTCCTCTTTTTCTCTGACCCTCCGCCTTACCAAACATGATATCCTTCTCTAGTGACTGGTCCCTCCTGACAATATATCTGAAGTATGAGAGACGAAGTGTGGCCATTCTGGCCTCTAAGGAGCATTCTGGCTGCACTTCTTCCAACACAGATCTGTTGGTTCATTTGGCTGCTCATGGTACTTTCTATATTCTCCTCCAACACCATAACTCAAAAGCATCAATTCCTCTATGGTCTTCCTTATTCACTGTCCAGCTTTCGCATGCATATGAGGTTATTGAAAATACCATGGCTTGGGTCAGGTGCACCTTAGTCCTCAAGCTGACATCTTAGCTCTTCAACACTTTAAAAAGGTCTTGTGAAGTAGATTTGCCTAACGCAATACATCATTTGATTTCTTGACTGCTGCTTCCCGTGAGTGTTGATAGTTGATCCAAGAAGAATGAAGTCCTTGACAACTTTAGTCTTTTCTCCATTGATAAGAATGTTGTTTATTGGTCCAGCGGTGAGGATTTTTGTTTTCTTAACATTGAGATGTAACCCATAATGAAGGCTGTGCTCTTTGATCTTTGTCAGTAAATATTTTAAGTCCTCTTCACTTTCGGCAAGTAAGGTTGTATTATCTGCAAATTGCAGGTTGCTAATGAGTCTTCCTTCAATCCTGATGCTACATTTTTCTTCATATAACTCAGTTTCTTGGATTATTTGCTCAACATACAGGTTGAATAAGTATGGTGAAAGAATACAACCTTGTTGCATACCTTTCTTAATTTTAAACCATTCAGTGTCCCCATGTTCTGTTTGAACAACTGCTTCTTGGAAGGATTTTATAGGTAATGATAAGTTGGATTTATAAGACAAGCAGGTAGTGATGACTTGTTTGTTTCCAGGTTCCCAACTTTCTAGCAGTCCATCCCTTCAACTGAGGCCACTTAGGCCCCTTTGTAGATACCAAGATTATTCTGGCTTTGTGTTCACGTAGGGGTGGACTTGGAGTTTCTTGGTGGTGCAAATGGTGAATGTACTCAGTTGCTAGTTGAAAGGTTGGAGGTTGCAGTCCATCAAGAAGTGCCTTGAAAGAAAGGCCCAGAAACCTACTTTGGAAAAATCAGTGACGGACAACCTTGGGGTCACCATGAATTGGAGTAGACTCAAATTGTAACTGGATGGGGTAGAGATGACAAATATGAGAAGTGCTGACTTAGAAAATTAATCTTTTATACATAGTGTGTATGTAACTGTTCTGCATTCAGACTCTTGTCTTGAGCCCCATAATCATATCTTACCCCAAAACTCATTTCTTCACTAAATGGGTCCTTTTCTTATACAGTTTTCCTTTTAATATCTCTACAACCTCTGGATCAACCATCACCAGTGTCAGGAGGGCAGCTGGAAGGTCACAAGTCTATTAAACGTTGGGTCTGAAAATCTGAGTTCAATCTCTGACTTTTCCATCTACAAGCTATGTGGATTTAAACTCATCTTATTATTCTCCAACTTTCCTTCTTCAACTACAAAACTGGGAAACTGATGACTACTTTATAGGATTTGTCTTGTCATTTAAGTAATGGAACACCACTTTGTACTCTGTAATGTGCTATATGAAAGTCTGCTGTGGGGGGGGTGGAATTATTGTTTTATATACTGTTTTCTTCTTTGAATGAGGAGAAGGTACTTAGATTAAACCGGCTCTTGAGGAGGGAGGAGGGAAGAACCCGAGGTATTAAGAGCAACAAAGTGGAGTAGAAATCAGGGCAGAGGACTTGGTAGGAATAACATGAAGCATTGATGGCTCTGTAGGATAATCACTGAACTACTAACCACAAGGCCAGCAGTTCAAAACCCACCAGCTGCAGTTCAAACTCACCAGTCAGTTCCAACTCATACAGGGTTTCTATGAGTTGGAACTGACTCGATGACAGCGCCTAACTGATTAACAACAGGGGAAAAAAAATAGGTAGAGAACAGAGCACGGAAGGGGTTGAGGAATTGGAGCCTGGCTTCTAAGATAGTAAATGAAGCTGTAGTACATTAATGTGAGATGCTTCCTAAGGCATCATCTAGGGCTGGACTGAGTCTAACTCACAGACTAATTTAATGGCACTTGATATGGAAAAAGGGAGTCTTATTTCCACTAAGAACAACTTATTTTCTTCATTTCATCAATGCAAGTAGAAACTTCCCTCTAACAAGCCATTCTTCTATGTGATTTTTTTCCAAAAGAAAAACCTATGAGGGACACCTACCCATCCGTCCAAGAATGGAACTTAGTTGGACTGAACTGATCCCCCACCTATTTTCTAGAAAGAAGTGGATCAAGTTTACAGGACAATTGTTTATTTACTATCTGGAAGCGAGGAAACTGCATAATGCAGAACTTACATTTCAGAGAATGACCTAATAGACTGGGGCTAATAAATAAGGAACTGGTAACACAGTGGTTAAAGTGCTTGCTACTAACCAAAAGGTTGGCAGTCGGAACTCACCAGCTGCTCCATGGGAGAAACATTTGAAAGTTGGCTTCAATAAAGATTTATTGGTTTGAAAACCCTGTGGGAGCAATTCTACTCTGTTCTGTGGGGTCACTATGAGCTGGAGTCAACTTAACAGCAGTGCTTTTTGGGCATTAGCTAATAAAAGGTATCTTCAGAGGACTTCAAAAAATAATATGAACATTTCCAAGGCTCTGGTAAGTTCCAGAAGCATATACATTATTTCATATTTACAACAAACCTGTGATGTCAGTAATATCAGCCCCATCTTAGGAATGAGAAAGCCGATGCTCTGAACATTTACATGTTTTGCCCATAATAAGATAGAGAGAAAAGGTAGAACTGGTATTTGAATGCTGGTCTAGCTGAACCCAAGCCAATGTTCTTTCCACTTTCTCTCTATATATATATTTAATATTTTTTCCACATGACTCTTCACATGCATTTTTTTTTTCTTTCTGTCCAGTAGTGCTATGTAAGCACAGGTAATGACAATTCAGTAAATTTTGCTAGCCTCATCATTCTATTTGATGACGTTTTACATTCATATAAACATGAAGAATGTACACCACTCAGACAGACATGTCACTGGGTTTTTGGTTTATAAGAAACTCAAATACATGCACTTGGAGCACAGCTTATCTCAACTCAGTGGCAACCTAACACGCATTGACCAAGTTCTTACAGTGCACAGGACTACAATACAAATGGAACCAGGTTGAGGCACACAGCCTTTTTTTTCCTAAATAGAAGAATCTTACTTTTTTCACTGCAGTGAACCAAAAATATTTTTCACTTTGATGACCAAGGTAAAACTACTACAGTTTGGAAGGATAGAAAGACACAAATAGACAATTCCAGCTATTAATTTTCAGAAGTAACAGTAGCTAGACAATACATCATCATCATCACCATTTTATTAGCCAACCTCCAAGAATGATTGATTGCTTCCTTGAATGATTCTTAATTCCTAGTATTCATCTTCTCATAGAGTCAGCTCCCACAATGACCATGGTTAACTTCTGTAACTGATAGGGCATTGTGAAAATTACAGAGTATGGGTTTCCATGCTAGATCCATCAAAGACTTCAGTTTTATCAAGCTCTCGCCCAGATGACTCACTCTGAAGGAAGTCCTGAGGTGCCATGTCCTCAGGTCTCCTGCCAATAGCCAGAGCCAACTTGCTATCCTTGTGAGTGAATCATTTTGAAAGCCAGTGCTCCAGCCTTTGTCATGTCTTCATTCGACTTCAGCTTCAGTTGTCATCTTGATGTAACCTCATGAGAGGCTCTAAGCTAACACCACCTAGCTAAGCTTCTAACAGATTCCCGACCCATAGAGAAACTGTGTGGGATAATGAAGATACGTTGTTGCCTGAAACTGTGGGGTAATTTGTCCTGCAGGGATGCAATCACAATAACAACTGTTAGCTCACAATATCAATTGTGGACTACTGGTGTGGAGGTGTAGGATCAACACTGCACTGTGAACCACATGGTCGGCAGTTCAAACCCACAGCTGCTCCTTAGAAACCCAATACAGGGTTGCTATGAGTCAGAACCAACTCAATGACACTTAAAAACCACAAAAACATGTGTCAGGTACTTTATTATGTTGTTGTTGCTGTTGTAGTAGCCACTTTATATACATCATATCTAATCTTCACAAACTCTAAAAGGCATTATTAGTCTGCTCTTTTATAGATGGGAAAAGGAAGGCAAGACACTGAAAGCTTAAAAGATATTCCCAAAGTCTGACTGTAAGTGGAAGAGGTAGGATTTGAACACATAATCTATGTAAGCACTCCAAATCCCACGCTCTTTCATCAATACTCTGCTGTTGTATGCACACACTCACACACTATAAATAGAAAGATAAATGAATACACTTTTCACATAGCAGCATGTCTGCTTTTGGCTCATTTGGATTGATTTAAAAATGCCCACTTCTTTGAGATGATTCAAGAAGCTCTGCCATTGGTGTTTCATATACCAGCAGTATCATCCATGGTGGGCTGGTTTCAGTGGAGATTCTAGTCTAAGAAGAGACCAGGAAGAAGGAATAGGCAATCCACATCGGAAGTATTAGTACTATCTAGTAGAGTGACAGAAGATGAGCCCCTCATCTTCTGGGGAAGAACTGCCTCCTCAACAAGTTGTTGTTAAGTGCTATTGAATCAGTTCCAACTCACAGTGACCCTGTATCAGGCTTCCAAGGAGCTGCTGGTGCATTTGAACCATGAACCTTGAGGTTAGTATTCCAGTGCTTATCTTACAACACCACACCAAGACTCCAACTAGAGTCTACTTTAGTGACATGATTGGAGCAAAGTTTTCAGGACCTTCATTTACTGTTGAAACACAACAGAAAATGAGAAGACACAGCTGCAAACATCTATTAATAATCAGAACATGGAATGGATGAAAATTGGAAAATTCTAGGAAAATTGGAAGCTGTCAAAAATAGAATGTATAAAGATCGATATCCTAGGCATTAATTAGCAAGCTGAAATGGACAGATATTTGCCATTCTGAATCAGACATCCATAAGCTTTGCTATGCCAGGAATGACAAATTGAGGAGAAATAACACCACATTCATCATGGAAAAGAACATTTCAAGAACCGTCTTGAAATACAATGCTGTCTGTTGTAGGATAATATCCATATACCTACAAGGAAAACCAGTTAACACAACTGTTACTCAGATTTACGCATGAACCAGCAAAGCCAATGATGAAGAAACTGGAGAATTCTAATAACTTCTTCAGTCTGAAATTGATCAAACATGCAGTCAAATGCAATAATAGTTACTGGAATACAAAACTTGGAAACAAAGAGGAGGGACGGGTAGTTGGAAAATATGGCTGCCAGTGACAGAAATGGCATTAGAGATCTCATGATAGAATTTTGCAAGACTAAGGACTTCTTCAGGAGCTCTGGTAACGTAGTGGTTATGAATCGGCTTGCGAACCACAAGGTCAGCAGTTCGAAACTACCAGCTGTTCCGCTCCCGTAAAATGAGGCTTTCTGCTCCTGTAAAGATTTTACAGCATCAGAAACCCTGTACAGAGTCACTATGAGTCGGAACCGACTCCACGGCACAAAACAACAAAAAAACAAGGACTTCTTCATTGCACATATCTTTTTTTCAGGACACAAACGGTGACTACATGGATCTCACCAGAGGAATATACAGAAATCTAATTAACCTAATCTGTGGTAAGAGATGATTTGTTGTTGTTGTTAAGTGCCATCAAGTCGGTTCCGGCCCATAGCGACCCTGTACAGGGTTTCTGAGGAGCAGCTGGTGAGCTTGAACTGCTGACTTTGCAGATCAAACGGCTTTGCAGTCTGGTGCATTATGGAACAGACCATCAATTGCTTATATCCAAGTTCAGACTGAAGCTGAAGAAAATGAAAACAAGTTTATGAGAACCAAAATGTGACCTTGAGTATATCCTACCTGAATTAGAGACTATCTCAATAAAAGATTTGATGCATGAGACATGAATGACTGAATATCTGAGTAGTTGTGGAATGTTATCAAGAACATCACACATGAAGAAAACAAAAGGTCATTAAAAATATAGGAAATAGAAAAAAATCCAAAGTGAATGTCAGGAGAAACTCTGAAACTTACTCTTGAACACAGAAAAGTTAAAATCAACTGGAAGAAATGAAATGAAAGACCTTAATGTTGTTGTTGTTATGTGCCTGGAGTTGGTTCCAACTGATAGCAACCCTGTACAGGGTTTCCGAGGCTGTAAATCTTTACAGGAGCAGAAAGCCTCATTTTTATCCTGCGGAACAGCTGGTAGTTTCAAACTGCTGACCCTGAGATTAGCAGCCCGATTCGTAACTACTACACTACCAGAGCTCCTAGAAAGACCTTAATAGACAATATCAAAGGTCAACTCAAGAAGACAAAGTCAAGTATTATAAGGAAATATAAAAAGACCTGGAGTTAGAAAACGAAAAGGGAAGGACATGCTTAGCATATTTAAAACTGAAAGAACCAAAAAATAAATTCAAACCTCAACTTTCATTATTGAAGAATTCTAGACAAGGTTTTGAATATGTTGTTGTTGTTAAGTGCCTCTGAGCTGGTTCTGACTCATAGCAGCCTTGCATAGTGTTTCCAAGGATCGGTTCATGGGTTTGAATCACTGACCTGTGATTCAAACCAACCTTGTCATCTATTGCTTATCCTACAGCACCACACCATCAGTAGAAGATGGAAGAAATACATACAGTTACTGTACCAAAACCAAACTGTCTATGTTCAACCATTTCAAGAAGTAGCATGTGACCAAGAGTGAATGATATTGAAGGAAGGAGACCAACCTGTATTGAAGGCATTGGTGAAAAACGAGACTCCAGGAATTGATGGTATACAAATGGAAGTATTTCAACAAACTGATGCATCATTAGAGGTGCCCACTCATCTATGTAAAAAAATTTGGAAGCCAGGTACCTGGTCAATCAATTGGAAGAGATTCATATTTGTGCCCATTGCAAAGAAAGGTGACGCAAAGGGATATGGAAATTATTGGAAAATAGCATTACTATCATATGCAAGTAAAATTTTGCTGAATATAATTCAAAAACTGTTGCTGCAGTGCATTAACAGGGAGCTACCAGATTCAGAAGATGATGTAGGATGAGGGATATTATTGTTGATGACACATGGCTCTTGGCTGAAAGCAGAGAACACTAGAAAGATATTTACTTGTGTTTTATTGACTATGCAAAGGTATTCAACTGTGCGGCTCATAGCAAACCACAGACAACATTGTGAAGAATGAGGATTACAGCACATTTGTTTGTCATATTGTGGTGGCTTATGTGTTGCTGGAAGATATGTCACTGGTATTTTAAATACCAGCAGAGTACACCCATGGTGGACAGGTTTCAGCTAGCTTCCAGACTAAGGCAAATTAGGAAGAAGGAGAGGCAGACTACTTCTGAATATTCAGCCATTGAAACCTTAGGAATAGTAGTGGAACACTGTCAGATAGCACAGCATATTGAATATTGAAATATAATGAATATCACCAATATATTGTCAGGGATAGTCCTAGAAGATGAGCACCTCAGGTAGGAAGAGCTGTCTCTTCAAATTAGAGTTGAACAAGATGGCGTGAGTGGAATAAAATTCTGGGGATATTCATTTGGTGATGGAACACAACTCAAAATGAGGAGAAACTGTTGTAAGCATCCATTAATAATCAGAATATGGAATGTATTAAGTGTGAATCTAGGAAAATTGCAAATTGTCAATGATTAAATGAACGCATAATGTTTAATAGCCCAGGCATTAGTGAGCTGCAATGGATTGGTATTGGCCATTTTGAGTCTGACAATTATATGGTTTACTATGCCAAGAGTGATAAGTTGAAGAGGAA
>NW_006408544.1:11896570-11904140 GCF_000296735.1 Chrysochloris asiatica
TTTACAGCATGAATCATTCCCACCCCCTCCATACACAGAGTAGACAGGGATGGGCAACTTGGGCATTGGCTACCAAAAGTGGGGGGCTACAAAGGCAAGAAGTGACTGACTTACACGCTTTCAAGAGGGAAGCTAGATCCAGGGAGCGTGGAGGAAGGTAGAATCTCCACTGAGTAGTATCCAATCTGTCTAGGTGGGGCTGATGAAAGGAAATGCGAATAGGTCTCTTGTGATACAACAGTGAATAATTGTTATCAGGCCTGATTGTGAGGGTTGGAAATGACGCTTTGTAGCAAGGAGGGGAGTGATTAACCTTGCAGTCTAGGAGCAGAGGTCCCTGGGACCATCAAGGGAGAAAGCTGAGTGCAGGACCCTACCTAGAGAAACAGTGATGCCAGAGATGGAGGCAGAGACGATGACATGGAGAGATGGAGCAGCTGGGGACTTATATGGATTGGCACAGTGGAAGCAGAAATGGGCTTAAACTTCTGTGAAGATGGTACAGAAGCCGACAGTGTTTTGTTCTGTTGTGCATAATGTTGTTATGATTCAGAAATGATTCAATGGCACCTAACAACAATGGCAACAATAATTTTGCTAAGGTGGAAACTGTATATAGAATATAAGGTAATCATTAGAATAAAACAATAGGATACTGCATGGTTTAAAATCAGGAAAAGTGTATCAAGATTGTATCCTTTCACCATATTTATTCAAGCTGTATGATGAGCAAATAATCCATGAAGAATCAACATCAAGATTGAAGGAAGGCACATTAACAACCTGTGATGTTCAGATGGCACCACCTTGTTTGCTGGAAGTGAAGATGACTTGAAGCACTTACTGATGAAAAGCAGAGACTGTGGTCTTCAATGTGGATTACAGCTCAATGTAAATTATACAAAAATCCTTACAATTAGACCAGTAAACAACTTCTTGTTAATGGAGAAAAGATTGAAGTTGTCAAGGATTTAATTTTGTTTGGATCTCCAATCAAGCTCATGGTAGCAGTAGTCAAGAAAATACATGACTTATTGCATTGGACAAGTTTGCTGCAGGAGATTCCTTTAAAATAATAAAGGGCAGCGATATCAATTAAGAACTACAGTGCACCTAATCCAAGCCATGATATTCAGCGTAGTTGATTATGAACTGGGCTGCTAACACCACTGTCAGCAGTTTGAAGCTATCAGTCACATAAGGCTTTCTGCTGCCATCATGAGGGAGGGACAGCATTCTTGGTAGAAAGTTGGCAGAGAAGAGGAAGACCCTCTCAATGAGATGGTCTGAATGCAACAATGGGCTTAAACATCACAACTGTGAGGAAGGCGTTTCTTTAGTTGTGCGTGGGGTTGCTATAATTTGGAAGTGACACAACGGCACCTAACAACAACTAATAACAGTAACTACTTCTTTGGGAATAATTTCAAATATTATTTCCATTGATAAGTAATTATAATGACCAATGAAACAAAAGCAGTACTCCTCTCTTCCTATCCAAGACTACTTAGAAAGACAAACAGGAAATTCTCATTCTATCTACAATGCTGTCTTTGATTTCTTTAGGCTAAAAAATTATTTCAGATGCCTTCCATGTTGTTACTGTTGTTAAGGTGCCACTGAGTCTGTCTAGCTCATCACTATCCTATGTATAACACAACGAAACATTGCACTGGTCTGTACCATCCTCACAATTGTTACACAGGAGCCCATTGTTGCTACCACTGTGTCAATTCATCTCATTGGGTGTCTTCCTTATTTTGTTGACCCTCCACTTTACCAAGTATGATGTTCTTTTCTAGGGATTGTCGCTTTGGACACGTCCAAAGAACGAGAGGCCAAGTATTGTCATCCTTGCTTCTGAGGAGCATTATAGCTATACTTCTAATACAGATTCATTTGTTCTTCTGGCAGTCCATGGTGCTTTCAATATTCTTCAACAGCACCACAATTCAAATGCATCAATTCTTCCTTATTCATTGTCCAATTTTTACATGCATATGCTGTTTTTGTTGTTGTTAAGTTCTGTCAACTTGATCCTGACATATGGTGACCCTGTATAGGATTTCCAAGAAGTGACTGGGGAACTTGAACTGCTGACCTTGCAATTAGCAATCTACTGCTTATGCTACAGTGCCACACCAGGCTCTCTATATAGACAAGGAGATTGAAAATATCATGGCTTGCATCAGGCATACATTAGTCTTCACATCAACATCTTTGTTTTTAGCACTTTAAAGAGTTCTTTTGCAGCAGATTTATCTAATGCTATTTGTCATTCCAATTCTTGACTACTGTTTCCAGGAATGCTGATTGTGGATCCAAGCAAAATGAAGTCTCTGACAACATTAATCATTCTTCTGTTTATCATGATGTTATTTTATTGGTCTATTTGTGAGGACTTTTGTTTTCTTTGAATTGAGGTAAAACCTACACTGAAGGCTGTGGCCTTTGATCTTCATCAATAAGTATTTCATGTCCTCTTCACTCCCAATAAGCATCTGCATATTGCTAATTGTAATGAATCTTCCTCCAATCCCGAGGCTATGTTCTTCTTCATATAATCCAGCTTCTTAGGTTACTTACTCAGCATACAGACTGAATAAGTATGATGAAAGGATACAAACCTGGCACACATCTTTCCTGATTTTAAACCACTCAGTATCCCTTTGTTCTACATACTTCTTGGCCTATGTACAGATTCTTCATGAGCAAAATTAAGTGTTTTGTAATACCCATTCTTCACAATATTATCCATAGGTTTTTTATGATTCATACAATCAAATGTTTTTGCATAGTCAATGAAATACAAGTATACTGCTTTCCCTACTTTTAGTCAAGATCTATTGGATTTCAGTAATGATATCTTAATTTCCATGTCCTCTTCTGTATCCAGCTTGAATTTCTGGAAGCTCCCTGTTGATGTACTGCTGCAAATATTTGGGAATTATCTTTAACAAAACTTGACTTGCAGGTGATATTAATGATCTTGTGCTTTAATTTCTACATTCCATTGAGTCACCTTTCTTTGGAATGGGCACAAATATGGATCTTTTCCAACTGGATGGCAAAGTAGATGTCTTCCAAATTTCTTAGCATAGACAAGTGAACACTCCAGTATTGAATCAGGTTCCTGAAACAGTTCAACTCATATTACATCAATGCCTGGAGTTTTGCTTTTCGACAATGTCTTCAGTGCAGCTTGGATGTCCTCTTTCAGTACTATCGGTTATTGATCATATGCTACTTCTTGAAATGGCTGAGCATCAAGCAATTCTTTTTGGTACAGTGATTCTGTATTCTTTCAATCTTATTTTGATGCTTCCTGTACCATTCAACATCTGCCCACAGAACCCTTCAATATTGCAAGATGAGGCTTGAGTTGTTTCTTCATTTCTTTCAGCTTGAGAAATGCTGAATGTGTTTTCTAGTTTTCTAACTCCTAGGTTTTACACATGTCATTATAATATTTGACTTTGTCTTCTCAGGCTGATCTTTGACTCTTCTGTTCAGCTTTTACTTCCTCATTTCTTCCATTATCTGAAGAGAGCATGTTAAAGAGTCTCTTCTAACATCCATTTTCATCTTCTATGTCTTTCTTGTTTTTTGATGACTTTTGTCTTCTTCCTGCATGATATTCTTGATGTCATCCCACAACTCTTCTGGTAGTCAGTCATTAGTGTCAAATGCATCAAATTTGTTCTTGAGATGATCTCTAAATCCAGGTGGGACGTTCAGTATCATAATTTGGCTCTCATGGACTTGTTTTAGCTTTTTTAGCTTCAGCCTGAATTTGCATATGAGCAATTGATGATCTGTTCCATATTCCTCCTTTGGCCTTGTTTTGGCTGATGACATTGTGCTTCTTCATCATTTCTTCCCACAGCAATAGTCACTTTGATTCTTCTGTAGTCCATCTGGTGAAGTCCACGTGTTGAAAAAAGGTATCTGTAATCAATAAGTTTTGCAAAATTCTATCATGAGATGTCTAGCATCATTTCTATCACCAAGGCCATATTGTCCAAATACTGGTCCATTCTCTTTGTTTCCAGGTTTTGAATTAAAACCACCAGTAATTATCAATGCATCTTGATTGCAGGTTTGATCAATTTAGACTGAATAAGTTGGTAGAATTTTTCAATCTGCTCTTTATTGGCTTTAGTGGTTAGTGCATACGTTTGAATAATAGTGGTACTAACTGGTCTTCCTTGTAGTCATATTGCTATCATCCTATCACAGACAGCATTGTCTTCAAGATAGATCTTGAAATATTCTTTCTGATGTGATGGCTTTAAATACCCGGACCTCAGTTAAAAGCAAAAAAGACTTTCTTGGATATGCATACATTTTCAAATATGGACTCAAAATGACCACATCACATAAGGAGAAACCATACAGAGATTCTCCTGGGACTTCTGGGTCACAGTTTTTTGCTTTTTCCTGCTACAGTAGAATTTGGGAGTATGTTAGATTGTAACTGCTATAGCCATTCTAAGACAACATGTGGTCTGGAAATTGAGTCAACATTGAAAAAGTTGAGTTAAGAAAAGTAGAACAATCTGGGCTTTTTAAGCCCTAGCTCAATATGCACTGAAAGGCACATTTGTTTCTGGATTATTCATTTACATGAACCAATGGCTTCTCTGTTTTTGCTTAAGCCAATTTAGGTTGAAGCTGAATAATTCTTCTTATATTGTTCCCTGTGCCTTAATTTAACTCTGGTGACCTTCCCTGAACTTTAGTTTCTTTAGGTCTGGGGGGCCTACATTCAGCCAAACAGTCAAGGTCCTGACATCTTCCTGGCCTGACTTCTGTCATGGTGACTAATTATGGTGATTTCGGGTGTTATACCTCTAATTCTTCCCAGAGCTCAATACACTCACCTGGAAGTTCTAAAATGAGACAACCTGACTCCTTCCCATCGCTCTCATCACCTGAGTTCTTAGAATATGGCACTCTATCGTAAATCTTTCCAGAATTTTTTTAGAATAGATACACAGTATGTCTGCTGAAGACTCTGAGTCTTCCTTGCCTTTATATATTTCACAGATTCTGGACTTTGTTTACTTAGATCTAAGAAAATTTCTGAATAATATGTAACGCTTGTGTTTATCGTTGTTGGCTTGAAAGATGGAAGTAGAAGTGCAAATTCACTTTCTGGAAAATGAATTGGCAATAAAGCTCCCAATTTCTTAAACATATTAATGGTCTTTGATTCAGTAATCCAACTTGTAAAATATCCATTCTAAAACTATGCAACATAACTAAAAAAGTCTTTTGCACAGATAATTTTTTTGCAAAACGGCTTACAAGAGCAAACCATCTGGTAATAACACAAATGAACAATAGAACATGATTTTTTTTTTAATTATAAATCAAGTTATCTATACAAAATAGGATATGCTGTACTCTCCTAAAATAAGGGTGCATTTAAAATTCCCAGAACTTGTGCTTCTAATTCTATCCCTAGTAATCTGTCTTAAGATAATAACCTAACATGGACACACTTAAACATAAAGATCCAGAAATTATTCATACGGTTGCAAAACTAAAATAAAACTAAATATCTAACATTATTGGCATGGGAAAAATCAGGACAAAATTTAATACTCTGCATGATCACAACTATGTAAAACAAAATTATACATATATAGGGAAAAAAAAGACAAAGAAGTAAATCTGTTAAAATATTAAACAATAAATCCCCCTGCTTTGTTGTTGTTAGGTGCCCTGATAGGTAACTGATTTTTTCATCTTTATACCATTGCTGTGTTTTCCAAAATTTGCTCCTTGGGCATGTGTGGTTTTTAATAGAAAAAGTTATTATAAAAAGATGCCAAGTATGTAAATTATATGATTGGTTGGTTATGTGCCGTGGAGTTGATTCCAAGTCATAGCGACCCTATATGGGGTTTCTGAGGTGTATATCTTTACTGGAATAAAAGGCTCATGTTTCTCCTGTGGAACAGCTAGTAGTTACAAACTGCTGACCTTGAGGTTAGCAGCCCAAATCACAACCACTATACCTACCAGAGCACTGTGGGTTAATGCACTGGACTGAAAAGTTGGTTTGAACTGCAAGGTGGGTGGTTCAAGCTCACCAGCTGCTCCTAGGAAACCCTATACAAGGTGGCTATGGGTTGAGACTGACTCAACAGCACTTAGCAACAATGTAAACTACGTAGCAACATGGAAAGTATTTATGAAATAATGCTAAGTGAAAAAGATGTATGTAGAAACTTACTGTGATTGCAGTTATGTAAGTATGTATCCGCAAACTGACAAGAACTGAAAGGGAAATGTATAAATAGAATTAGGTTTTGCATTATGCTAAGGTTGTGGGATCTGCTTTGGAAGAAGTGCAGCCAGAGTGCTCCTTGGAGGCCAGGATGGCTAAGCTTCGTCTCTCATACTTTGGACATATTGTCAGGAGGGAACAGTCGCTGGAGAAGGATGTCATGCTGGGTAGGAAGGAGGGTCAGAGAAAGAGAGGAAGACCCCCAACCAGATGGATCAGCCAGGTGGCATCATTGATGGCATCAAGTGTGGCAGTGGTAGTGAGGTTGGCCCAGGATTGGACACTGTTTCATTCTGCTGTGCATGGGGTCGCTATGAGTTGGTTCCGACTCAATGGCACCTGACAACAACAACAACAAGGTTGTGGGATTAGGAGTACTTTAATTTTCTTCCCTAAAGATCTCTTTAAAGGTGTTTTAATGATGTGTGTGCAGTTTTTTAACCATCTCTCTCCCTGTGCATTTCTAGTATTATGCAAATTTTCCAGACATGAAGTCAGGAGTCCTTTTGCTTGGCTGTGTTCTCAATTGGCTGCTCAGAGATTGTGTGGCTCCAGATATGACAAAGGCTAGTTTTCTCTCTCTTGTTCATTTAGTTGCCAGAGGGCCTCAATTTACATCATGGTGTGGTACTTTATTTCCATACAAAGCCCCTAGCTGCCATGTTACAGCCAGAAGCCTCAGTTCATCGTCATTTAACTTTATCATACACAATATTTTAGCAAAGTTAAGAGGAAATAAACAGGTGGGATTTTTTTCTCCCTAAAGACTTGTATAAAAATTTAGGAAAATGTACTGTCTCTTTAGGATGCAGTCTATTTAGTGGAAGAGCCCAAAGACTCTGATGTTCCTGACATTAGGCTTTCCTTTACTCACTCAGCACAGATGGTCAGCTTGAATCTGGTCTGGAAAAAAAAAAATTATTCCAAGGGTCAATCAATATCATATATGAAGTGATATTTATCTGTAGCTATTGAAAAGACAAAGGGTTTAGAATCAGACAGATCTAGATTTGCATCTTGATTCCATCACTTGTTAACTGTGTTCATGTGGGTAATTGAACTAACCTGGCAGCAGCTTGGTTTAGTTCTTTACAAAATGGGAAAGATGATGCCTGCCTCAAGGGACAGTGGGAAAGGTTATGTATAGATAGATAAAGGATCTGACACAATGCTTGTTTCAAGTAGGTTCTTACATAAATGCTACCTGTTTAATTCACCCCATCAAGAGTTATGGCCACTTGGTAAGGGTGTTGTTGTTGTTAAGTGCCAGTG
>NW_006408544.1:11905689-11907426 GCF_000296735.1 Chrysochloris asiatica
TGTGCCTGACACAAGCCCAGGTATTTTCAATAACCTCAGATACTTGTGAAAGTTGGACAGTGAATAAAGAAGACCATACTAGAATTGCATTTGAGTTACAGTGTTGGAGGAAAATATTAAAAAGTTCCTGGACTGTCAAAAGAACAAACAATGTGTGTTGGAAGAAGTACAACCAAAATGCTCCTTAGAAGCCGGATGGTCAGACTTCATCGCTTATACTTCAGACAAATTGTCAAGAGGTACCAGTCCCTGGAGAAGGATATGGTGCTTGGTAAAATGAAATGTCAGTGAAAAAGAGGAAAACGAGCAACAAAATGGATTGTCACTGTGGCAGCAACAATGGACTCAAAATAGCAACGATTTTGAGGTTGGTGCAGGACCAGGCAGTGTTTTGTTCTGTTGTGTATAACCTCTCTATGAATTGGTCTCAACTCAACGGCACCTAACAAACACAACAAAATTATTCAATAATAAAAAGGAATGAAGTATTAATACATGCTAAAACATGTATGAACCGTGAAATGTACAATAAAAAAATGTACAATGAAAATGTAGAATGAAAAAAGCCAGTGTGCACACATTAGGTCTTAATGGCTAGTATATAGAAATAATAAGTCAAGGAGAAATGAGGACAGACTGCCTATGAGCCTGGAGTTTCATTTCGGGTTATAATAATGTTGTGGAATTAGATAGTGGGAATCATTGTGCAACTCTATGAATATACTACAAAACACTGAATTATATACACTTTAAAGAATTGCATTCTATGGCCATGTGAATTATATTTCAATAAAGCTGTTATAAAAAGACAAGCTACAACTAGCACTTTCCACTTGATGGTTGGAATATAAAAATCTTTCTACAAATGTAATAAGGTGCATTTTTGTTGTTCTTGTTAAGCGCTGTCAAGTAGGTTCCAATTCATAGCTACCCGTTATAAGGTTTCCAAGGTTGTAAATCTCTGCAGGAGTAGAACCTCTCATCTTTCTCCTGTGGAGAAGCTGGTGTAGTCGAACTGCCAACTTTGTGGTTTGCAGTTCAGTGTTTATTGTACTGAGACACCACGTTCTCAATAAATTTGTTACTCATTGCCAAATAGTCTAGTTCTCCTCAGTACAGTGCCCTTGCTTGTTGAAAATCATACATCTGACCTGTGAAGTATAACAATGGTCATGCAACTTGTTTTGGCCAAGGAAATGTGGGAAGAAGTTACTTATGAGTGAATTTTTAAAGAGGAGGTTCATAACTCACTAGCTCTCCCTTTTTCCTCTGCCATTGTTGTTGTTAGATGGCATTGAGTCGGTACCAACCCATAGCAACCTTATGCATAGCAGAATGACACACTGCTCGATCCTGGGCCAACCTCACTACTGTTGCCACACTTGAGTCCATCGATGCTGCCACTTGGCCAATCCATCTTATCAGGGGTTTTCCTCTTTTTCTCTGACCCTCCACCTTACCAAACATGATATCCTTCTCCAGTGACTATGACAGCAATATAATTGCTGCAGGAGCCCTATCTTGGCATTTTTCTGCGCAGGTTGAGGGATTTCCACTTGGCAGCACCTTCAACTTTATGGCTTTCTCTGGCCAATGGAGTCTGAAATGTGTACACATTGAGCAGATAGGAAGTAATGTTGTTGTTGTCAGGTGCCATCGAGTCGGAACCGACTCATAGCGACCCCATGCACAGCAGAACGAAACAATGTCCGATCCTGGACCAACCTCACTACTGCC
>NW_006408544.1:11907609-11922365 GCF_000296735.1 Chrysochloris asiatica
GCCTAGCCATCTTGGCCTCCAAGGAGCACTCTGGCGGTACTTCTTCCAATAGGAAGTAATAGCAGCCCATTAACACTGCCACCACCCCTCCTACTCTTTACCCCTCAGCGAGAACTCTGAGCACATTGAGATCGAAGTCTACTGCCCTTAGTTGTAGCTTGTTTGGCAATGAATTTTACTAGCTTTCTTCCTTTTATTATCTCACTTTCCCATTCTCTTACCAATGTCTCTGGGACCATCTCTCAAATAAATTACTTCTATTAAAATTTTTGTCTATTTCTGGTAGAACCCAAATGAAGATAACCAGCCATGTTCAAAATAAAGAACACTCGGTCAGTCCAGGTTCTAGAGAAAAGATGATGCAGACTAGAGCTGATTCCAATTCATTATAGAGATGTGGTGGTGGTGTGCTGTGGAGTCGGTTACAATTCATAGTGACCCTGAACAGAGTTTCCGAGGCTGTAAATCTTTGTGGGAACAGAAAGTCTCATCTTTCTCCTGTGGAACATGGAACCAAAGTGAAAAACAAACCTTTGTTTTTTATGCTTCTGAGATTCTGATATCGTTTTTTACTTCAACATAATATAACCTCATGTGACTAGTTCACTATGTATACATCTCTTCAACCATTCTAAAGATTTATCCTAAAAAAATTATTAGAGACGCACATAAAGTCTTATTTTATGTTCACACTGTGGTGTTATTTATAATTAAATAATGGAGATAACTTAATATATATCAATTGTTGTTGTTAAGTGCTGTTGAATTGGCTCTGACCCATAACAACCTTATGTAGGATTTCTGAGGAGTGGCTTGTGAGCTTGAACTGCTGACCTTGTGGCTCAAACCGACCTTGCAGTCTAGTTCATTAACCCACAGTACCACAAGAGGACTCCAATACATATCAGTAGGGAAATCTAAAATAGAATACTAATCAGCTATATAAATTCACTCAGAAAATACTTAATAAAATTGGGAAATGCTCATGCAATAGTAAAATTAAAAACTTACATAGTAACATTCTAATTTTTTAAAAATTTATATACATATTTGCATATATTATATATATAAAAGTTGTTCTGTTGTTAGGTGCCATTGAGTTTGTTCTGACTCATAGCAAGTCTGTATAGAGTGAATAAGGCTGTAAATCTTGGTGGGAGCAGAAAGCCTAATCTTTATTTTCTTGAGTAGTTGGTGGGTTTGAACTGCCGATTTTGTGATTATATTCAAACTATAACAGTTTGTCTTTTAGCTTTATTTTAAAGGCTCTACTTAGACAGGTGACGAATACCTTAACATACTCCCTCTCTTTCATTTAAAGTGTCTATGGGAATCCTGGTATGGTGTTGTATGATAAGCACTGGACTATTAACCACAAGATTGGCAGTTCTAACCCACCAGCTGCTTCTTGGAAATCCTATACAGTGTCGCTATGAGTCAGAACTGACTTGATGACACAAGAAATCAGACGACGCATTGTATTAGGCAAATCTGCTGCACAAGACCTTTTTAAAGTGCTGAAGAGCAAAGATGTGAGCTTGAGGACTAAGGTGTGCCTGACCGAAGCTATGGTATTTTCAATAACCTTATATGCATGTGAAGGAGCTCTGGTAGCATAGTGGTTACAAATCGGGCTACTAATCTCACAGTCAGCAGTTCAAAACTATCAGCTGTTCTGTGGGAGAAAGATGAGGCTTTCTGCTCCCATAAAGATTTACAGCCTTGGAAACCCTGTGCAGGGTCGCTATGATTCAGAACCGACTCCACAGCACATAACAACAATAACATATGCATGTGAAAGCTGGACAGTGAATAAGGAAGACCTTAGAAGACTTGATGCTTTTGAGTTATGGTATTGGAGGAGAATATTGAAAGGGCTATGTATGGGCTGCCAAAAGAACCAACAGATCTGTGTTGGAAGAAGTGCAGCCAGAATGTTCCTTGGGGCCAGGATGGCCAAACTTCATCTCTCATACTTCAGACAAATTGTCAGGAGGAACCAGTCACTGGAGAAGAACATCATGTTTAGTAAGGTGGAGGGTCAGAGAAAAAGAGGAAGACCCCCAGAGAGATGGATTGACAAAGTGGCAGCATCAATGGGCTCAAGCATGGCAACAATTGTGAGGTTGGCCCAGTACCAGGCAGTGTTTCATTCTGTTGTACATACGGTTGCTATGAGTTGGTACTGACTCGATGGCACCTAACAACAATAACAACCACAACATAGGAGAATAAAGTTTCTAACAAGTAAAGAAGGAACTATAAGGTTAAAAGCTCATGCTTCAATAAATCCATTTATTCCCATCTTACAATAATATTGTATAACATAGGAAAAATGAAAATAGATAGTGGAGGTCCATTGTGTGAAACATATCTCTATGCAGCTAAAATGTATTGGAATGCAAATGTGTAAGTGGTTTAAAGGCTTGCTGAGATCTGGTTGTAGAAATAGATACTGGCATTTGAAACGCTGCATCTTATGGGCTAAGAGAGATGAAAAGTGCTCTGTAGGGAATATGGATCGGAGACAAGCTTCTACTTAAAGCAAGAGCCTTAGGTAATACTCTCCTGTCATGAAAGGAGCCTAGAAAAAAAGGCTTCCGCAGAACTCTCTGGGAGATATAACTCCTGCATATCAGAGGCCGAGGGAGGTGAGGAATACAGACACAAGAAGCAGAAGCAATGCCAAGCCATCCTGCTGACTTTTTGTGAGCGGATTTGTCAGATTTTCAGTGTTCTCCAGCTTTCATATTAAAGATGTACATTTTGTTAAGTGCTGTCAAGTCGATTCCAACCCATAGTGACCCTGTATAGGGTTTCTAAGGAGCAACTGGTGATCTTGAACCACTGACCTTGCAGTTCAAATGACTTTGCAGTCTTATGCATTAGCCCACAAAGCCCCACCAGGGCTCCAAAGATGTACATAGAGGCAACTAAGAAAAACCACCACAAAAGGAACTAGGAACAATGGGAGTTGGGGTGGGGTGGGGCAGAGAAAGAAAACATACAGAGACATTTCTTCATAAATTGAGCTCCAAAAATGCAAACTATGTGAAAAAGATCAAATGCTAAGAACATTAAACAGAATCAGTTGAAACTTGAATTCACTCCAGATTATTCATTTTATGTAACAAAGATTAAAAATAACCATATTGATAATCTTCAAAGAAATAAAGACATGAAAACAGAGCAAGACATTATAAAAACAGAAAGTAGGAAATAAAATAGGTTGATATGTACAAAATTATAAATCTTGGAAATAAAATTCATATTTATTGAAATATTGAAAGAAACAAAATAAGTCTAGATTAAACAAGGTCAAGAAGTGAATTTATGAATGCAAGATACTTGTGAGAAACTAAGAATCATGGCAGTAATACAAAATAATAACAATTATCAAAATCAGCTAAGAACCATGGGAGATAGTTTAAGAAAATTCAACATTCACCTAAATGGAATTCTTGAAGAAGTGAATTAAAAGGATCGGGAAACAAGCAACATTTGAAGAGATAATTTGCCAGTAATTTCTGAAAGCTTTAAAGAAAGACATAATCTCAGATGGAGATTACAGTCAAAGTACCAAGCAGGACAGATAAAACTAATTCCTACATACACATAACAAAGTGAAACAGCAGAATAAGTTAAAACAATCTTAAAACTTACCAGAGGAAAAAAATAGGTTATTAAAAGCAAATTATGGCAGACTTCTTGTTAGCAACCATGGATGACAGAAGACAATAAAAAGAATACTCAAAAGTGCAAATAAAAATCATCCTCAAACTAAAATTTGGTACCTAAACTAACTACCAATCAAAAGGAAATAAAAGTAAGGACAGATACAAGTTAACTCTCACTAAGAGAGGTATTAAAAATTCACTTTTGTAGAGATGTAAGAAAACTTGGGATACAATAAATAAGGGAACAGAGAAATTCATAAACTATGCAAAAAAGTCACTACTACTACCCTCGGAAACCCTGTACAGGGTCGCTATGGTTCGGAACCGACTCGATGGCACTTAACAACAACAACAACAACTACTACTACTACTACTAAGTTTTGTTTTTAAATATTTAATTTAAGCAACAATAACCAAGTGGGAAAAGATTAGCATTCAATAGGTGATTAAAACATGCTAACACCCTTTAGGTATGCTGAAAGAAGCAGAAAATCTGAATAATTGAGGCCATTGATAGAAACCTATAGTTAAGAATGAGACAATAGGTTATACATATGTAAACAAGATTCATTAAATTTCTATTTCATAGAATATAGAGAGATAAGTACTAATGAGACAAAATAACTCAAGTATGACGAACAAAATTTGACTTTTACCAGAAAACATAGGAGAATATCTTCATGATATTCAAGTAAGGAAGGAGTTCTTAAATAAGTCACAAAAACAGGCTCCTAAGGAGAATGATAAACTATATTGTAAATAAAACCTTCCATATTTAAAGAGCACTGGTAACGTAGTGGTTACTAATCGGGCTGCTAACCTCTAGGTCAGCAGCTCAAAACTACCAGTCATTCTGCAGGAGAAAGATGAGGCTTTCTGCTCCTGCAAAGATTTACAGCCTTAGAAACCCTATACAGGGTCACTATGAGTTGGAACCGACTCCACAGCATACAACTATCACCACCACCACCATATTTAAAGATACTTTACAAATAAAATGAAAACTATATAAGCCAAAATCTGGGAGAAGATACTTGCAATGCATATGTGATAGATATTAATAGTCAGAGTAATACATCATTCTATAATTCTTAGCAATCAATAAGAATCAATTCAATAGAAAATATAGAAATTAAAATGGCCAATAAATATATGAACAGATACTCCCACCTATTAGTCATCTTAAAAACGTATAACAGCATGATACCACTTTAAGCTTAAAATGAAGAGTGAGAAAAACCTGTAAGGCTGACAAGTCTAAGTACAAGAATATTATGGGTTAGGTTTCAGACCATCACAACAAAGCAAATATTGCAACAAAGCAAGTCACACAACTTTTTTGGTTTTCCAATGTATATAAAAGTTATGCTTACACTTCACTGTACTCTGTTTAGTGTACAATGGCATTATGAAAAAGTTTGAAATATTTTGAGAACTACAAAAATGTAACACAGAGACACAAAGTGAGTACACACTGTTGGGAAAATGGTGCCCATAGACTTGCATGACTCAGAGTTGCCACAAACCTTCAATTTGTAAAAAAAACCTTTCCAAGTCATGGTGCACATGGATATTTGTCTCCTACACTAAGTGCAGTAAAAGAGGGCAATAAAATGAGGTATGCCTATTGTAGAGATACAGGAAAATAAAAACTCATACATTGCCATTGGAAGTGTGGTGGTGGTGGTGGTTATGTGCCATGGAGTTGGAACTGACTCATAGCGACCCTGTACAGGGTTTCCGAGGCTATGAATCTTTATGGGAGCAGAAAGCCTCATCTTTCTTCCATGGAACAGCTGGTAGTTTTGAACTGCTGACCTTAAGGTTTGCAGCTCGATTCATAACCATATACTACCAGAGCTCCTTCGTCCAATTACTTTAGAAAAAAAATTGACCATTATCTAGCAAATTTGAAGGTACAAATAACCAGTACTCTCAATCTACATATCTTCTAGAGAAATTCTCATACATATGAGCAGGAGATATTCAAATAAATGCTCTTAGAAGTATAATTTGCAGGTACAAAAAAATGAATAAAGTGATTTAATCATAGGTGGAATACTATATACATCAGTCAAAAAGACTGAAACAGCTGTCTAGCAACATGAATTAATCTCTACAATATAAAAATGAGCAGGGCATAAAGCACTTATAGTAATGACCCCAATTATAGGAATCTATAAGACAACTGATAGTAACATTTTTGAATACATAAATACAAAGAAACATTGATTTCATGACTTTGGTTAACTTTAGGGAGAAGGGAGAATAATTCATTCAGAAAACTGTCCACTACATCTTTAAATTTTTGAAGAATGAAGACGCCGTAGCATAGCTAGCATGCTGATAAGACAAAATCAGAGTGTCCGAGGGAAGGACATTATATCTTTACTCTTTTCTATATATATGAAGTGATTCGCAATATTCAAAATACGATTTTAAACGAGATACTACACAGATTGTTGAGAATTTCAAAATGCCCAACCAAGACTTCAGAAGGCTCTTGGTCTATGGGGAGTGGCAGCACTGGACTATAGCTCTGTGCTGAGGGTGGTCTGGTGAGGAGTGTAGACAAGTCAGTACCTCCCACTTACAACCCCAGAGAGATAGCAAGTCCACTGCTAACTGATGCAGCTTCTGGTGAGGTGGGGGATACATTTACAGTGAAGATGGTTAATGACAGTCAAGAAAAGTACTTTTGACATGGAATAAAGCCATCTAGCTAATACATGGTTTAACAGTGATTCCTAATCTTTCCAAGTCACGGTACACATGGATATTTGTACTCAGTCTGGGGGCATCAGCTGCCCCAGGTCTACCTATGCCGCTGAGAGTTGACAGGATCAACATCATAGCACAAGGATGCTGTTGTTATTGTTGTTAAATGCCGTCTAGTTGGTTCTGACCCATAACGACCCTGTATAGGGTTTCTGAGGAGCAGCTGGTGAGCTTGAACTGCCAACCTTGCATTTCAAACGACTTTGAAGTCCAGCACATTAACCCACAGCACCACACCAGGACACCTGCACAAGTATAGCCCACTTGTATTACATCAGTCTGCAGTGACACATTTCTTGGGAAGCTCTGATTCAAAAGATAATCTTTTCTAATCTAAAAGGAGGGAACGTTATAAGCCAATCCCACACTGGCTGCATTTAGCCTTTTGTAATTGCAAAGTTGTTCAAAAAATGTGCACTGAGAGTCATAGCTATGCTGCTTGAATTTGTACATTAGTACTTAGGAGTCCTGGTGTGATACTGTGGGTTAATGCGCTGGACTGCAAGGTCAGTTTGAACTGCAAGGTTGGCGGTTCAGGCTTACCAGCTGCTCCTCGGAAACCCTATACAGAGTCGTTATGGGTTGGAGCTGACTTGACAGCACTTAACAACAACAACAACAATTTAGGAGCAGAAAGAGTTAGCACAAAAGAAGTTCAGTTTACAGTCTGAAAGTTTCCTTTTAAAACTACAGCAGAAGTCAGATCAAGAACCCTCTCCCGTTTATACTGCAATTTAATAACAGGGAATGACTACATGAGACTGGGATGTAGAAATAAGTAATCTGGGTCAGTGCATGTGAAGTAGAACGAGACACAATCATAGAGAAGAGCCACTCAACAGTACAAAACAATATCTTAGTGACGAGGCAATGATATGTCAGGCTAGGAAGTTACATTAGTTATGTCAGCCCATGATTTAGAATTTCTGTATATGTCAGTCACTTACATAGCTCATTGTAGGAGGTAGGTTTATTTTTCCCCCGAATGTTGTTCTAAAGTCTCACATTGAAAGAAATCTACCAGGTAGAAATACAACACTTTATATTTGCAGTTACCATCTTATATCTCAGCTGCATAAAATAATCAGCCTTTGTGTTAGGATAATGCCTATAGGGGGCAAATTCTCGATCTCATGTCCTTGGATACAGCATGGTAAGCTTGGTTGAAGGCAACATAGACAAGGGACAATCATACAGGTCAAAATATTGGCATACTACCTGAGACCCACCAACCCTTCCCTATAACCACTCTGTCATGCTAGCACCTCCTCCAGGATCATATCGTCCAACAGTCTGGTAACCAAAGTTAATGCCTCGCATGGTAGGCTCCCTGTACTATTAAATGTTTGAATATTACCCATGGAGAAAATAACATACCATTCCTACTCTTGAATGTTCACAAACCCTGCTGACACAGCTGTCCCCTGGGTTCCAAAAGAGAATACCAACGCTTGACTAGCTTTACTTTAAGATCTCAAACCTAAGTAAAATACCTCTCTGACAAAAGTAAACGATTCAGCTTCTCAGTAGGCTAGATGCCAGATATAAGGGAAAGAACAGACTTTTAAAATCCCATGACCACAGCTTTGTTGGGGGATTTAATCTTTTGAAGATGAGACTTTAGAGTCATCTTGATCTTCAGCCCAGCAGACCAGAACATGGTCACTTTCTCAGATAGGCTCTTCCTTGTGAGACGCACCTCCTTCATTCCATGTCACTACCAAGCAGCTTGTCTAGTCTCTGTTCATTTAAAAGTTATTTTGTGGGGCATCAGAACACATTGTTGACATTTACACCCAATGAATGTTTTTGATATGCAGTGGCATCCAGAGAATCAGGCCTGCCATAGAGTCAAGAGCATGCAGCAGGGAGGTAGGAATCGAAACGAAACATCCTAAGGAGCAGGAGGCTGGGAAGAAAAGGGGAGTTCATGGCACAACAGTTCTGTTGTTCTATCAAGAAGTCAAAAGAGGAGGGCAGGAATTTGGATAAGCATCCAGGCACTGCTCTGAGAAATTAAGAAAAAACCAAAGCAGAATGACTCCGCCTACTCACCGGGGCTGGTTATTGTCAGGAGGTCAAGTTGCCGCTGTTGCTGCAAAAAAAAAAACACACATTGTATTGTGAGAGCACTGATTGTCGGAACAGCCAAATACATGCTTCATAGATCAGGGTGGACTTGCAAAGTAACAATTCAAACACACAGAGAAGGTGGTAGTAACTCACAACTATACCAGAGAACTTATTATACTGCAGAGACAAAGGAGACTAGAGAGCCTTTTAGTTTGGTCCTTGGAAGCATAGTCAGAGCAAAGAGAGTCTTAAGCTCCTATTACCTGCACTGAGGGAAAGTGAGGCCCAAAGAGGTAGTGGCTTACTTAGGGTCCCAAAGAAAGTTCCATTCGTAACTCGGAGACTTAACCAGACAGCCTTAGATTCTTGTTTGCTCTGAGTGGTTGTACCACTTAAGGGTCTGATATACTGGCAACCTTCTTCATTTTGAGTTCCTGGTCCATTGTCACACTTCTGATAGTACTTCTGACAAAAATAAGCCTGAGTTGATCTATTTGGACTTTCTCAGCAATGCTATGACAATTTTAATTACTGATGACACACTGATTCCTTCTCCCACTGATTCCTCATCCCTTCTTAACACAGAATTCTTAGTAAATAATAATTGTCTGTCACACTAGGGTATATGAATGAGATTGCTTGTGTTTGGAAGCAGCTAACCTAGGGCTACTCCAAGGACTGAGGTGATGAATATCTTACTAGTCCTGTCCTTCTCATATAACGCAGTCACTGGGAACCTCACATGTAAAAGTGGGTTCAGGAGGTAGAGGATGGGGCAGCAGTGAAAATACTCCCTTAGAGACAAGAGTCAAGATTCCTTAAATCTCAGTTTTCTTGCTGTGGCTTGGTGGGTTCATGTGCTGGACTGCAAAGTTGGTTTGAATCTCAAGCTTGGTGGTTCAAGCTCACCAACCACTCCTTGGAAACCCTATACAGGGTCACTATGGATTGGAACGTGGAGTCCTAGCGTGGCACTGCAGGTTAATGTGCCAGATTGCAAAGCCGTTTGAACTGCAAGGTCGGCGGTTCAAGTTCACTAGCTGCTCCTTGGAAACTCTACATACGGTTACTATGGGTCAGAACCGACTCAATGGCACTTAACAACAATAACATGGGTTGGAACATACTTGACAGCAATTAACAATAACAAAAACATTTAATTTTCCATAAGTAGTGTTGGAAGTCTGTATTACAAAGGACCCAAATGAACTCTGAAAATAACTGTCTCAGACACATTTTTGCATTGCAGGGGCCTCACCTGATAGATACTTCACCATATTTCACCTCATCTGCATTTCCCTCTCTCCAAGAATGGCTTCCTGAAATTCTGCTTAAGTACAGAGGGGATGGGAAAAAGATTTCTGAAGTAGCTACTATTAAAGAACACAAAATCCAAACCCAATGGCAACTCGAAGATTCTGACTCACAGCGACCCTTTAGGGACTGCTAGGAAGCAGACAGTCTCATCTTTCTCCCTCAGAACAGCTGGTAGGTTTGAAACACTGACCTTGCAGTTAACAGCCAAACACATAACCCACTGTCCCACCTTGACAGGCACAATATCAGGAATTTTGATGTGCCATTTCATTTCATACTGTGATAATATTACAATGTGGGTATTGTCCAGAGGAGAAAAATGAGGTACAGAGAAATTATCTGTCCAAGACCACATATTCATTGCCTGGCAGAGCCAGAACTAGAATTTAGTCAGTTCTAATCTTGCTTCAAAACCTCAAAATATAACAATGCATATAAATTACCTAATATGATGCTTGCTACATCTTGGTGTGGTGCTGTAGGATATGCACTGGACTGCTAACCACAAGGTTTATGGTTTAAACCCACCAGCTGCTCCTTGGAAATACTATACAAGATCACTATGAGTTGGAATCAACTTGATGGTACTTAACAACAACAAATTAATAATAATAATAACACCAAACCAACTGTCAATGAGTCAATTCCGATTCATTATTGTTTTAGTTAAATGCTGTTGATCAGTCCAACTCATAGCTACCCTGTATAGGGTTTCTGAGGAGCAACTGGTGGGATTGAGCTGCCTCAATCTGCAACAATAGTTTGAAGACATGAGGAATATCTGTGTCTTCTCTCCAGACCAAATAGTACCAGTTATTTTAATTCTCCTCACAGAACCTGGTCTCTAATCTCTTTGTTCTTTTGGGTCATTTCACTCTTCCATTTAACTTTTATTTGTTCCAGCTAAAACTCTTTAAGATCTCTCTACATCTGGTTCGATGACTTCTCATGGGACTAAAAACAAGTATGTTTCCTTAGAGGAGTCTCTAAATCACATATTGTTTTCTTTCCAGTTCATAACTTGTTCTAGTTGATACTTTCAAGCAAATAATGCAACCTCAAGATGCCACTGATCTATACTATGAGCACACAAACTCATGATGACAAGAAACACACACTCATACACACAGGCTAGAAGAAATGATTGAGCCAGGCCACCTTCTTTCCAAAACAGTGAACCAGACCAATAGTGCAATTGGCTCCAACTGCCTTGACCGTGACCAGCCTTTGTGTGTAGCACTTTCTTTATGCATGAGGGAAGAATCTAATGTATCCATATTCTCCAGAAGCTTGAGTTTTTTATTATTTCAGTTGAGAAAGGAATTCTGATACTTGAAAAGCACTTCCTTCTTAAATTAGAGCTATTTTTAAATGATGCCTCAGTGCCCAGAGTATACTAGAGAACAAAGACCCTGACTAGAGCCAGACAGGTCCAGAGCTTGTGTCCTGGCTCCTCTGTGTGCTTTGGATAATGTTATGTCTCTGGCTTCAAAGTTCACAGCTTTTAAATAAGTGAGCAAGAGTGAAATGCCTTTAGTGGTTTTTTTTTTTTTTTTTTTTTTTTTAAGTCAAATGCAACCAACTGCTGTGTTGTGGGTTCCCTGAGAATCTGTTAGCCAAGACACTAAAGGCTCAAAAGACAGAATCAGAATTTAAGAAGGATCATTCTAAACCACCATCTCACATTGTAATTATCTATGCATATGTTCAGTTTTCCTCACCATACAAGGATCCTAGATTTGACACTTTGAACACTAATGACCTCAAATCAGACTAGTTGTGGGAAGATATTAAGGACATCATACATGAAGAAGTCAGTAATAATATAGAATAGTCTATTATTCATATTAATGACATGAGTCGATGGCACAGAGTAGCCTACCACAGACATCTGATAGCCTTTCACCTTACTTACTCAATCAGTGCTAAACAAATAATCCTTGAAGCTAGACTATATGAATAGAAGAGTGTGGCATTAGGATTGGAGGAAAACTCATTGATGGCCTACAATATGCAGATGACACAATTGTGCTTGCTGAAAACAAAGAGGACTTAGAGAGCTTACTGATGAAGGTAAAAGACTGCAGTTTTCAATATGGATTACACATGAACATAAAGTAAATAGAATCCTCACAACTAGACCATTAAACAACATCCCGATAAATGGCAAAGATGTTGAAAATGTCCAGGATTGGACCACAATCAATAATGCCTTTCAAAGCAGTAGTCAATTTGCTACAAAGACCTCAATAAAGTTTTAAAAAGCAAAAATGTCACTTTGATGATGGAGGCACACTTAATCCAAGCTAGAATCTTTTCTATAACTTCAGTCATGCAAAAACTGAACTATAAAAAAGGAAAATAAGAAAAAAAATGATGCAAATTGTGGTGTTGGTGAAGAATATTGAATATATGTGGATTGCCAAAAGAACAAACAAATTAGTCTTGAAGAAAGTTCAGCCAGACTGCATTTTAGAAGTGAGGCTGGTGACACTTTGACTTACTTACTTTGGACATATCATCAGGAAAGACCAATTGCTTAAAAAGGACACCATGTTTGGAAAATAGAGGGACAACAAAAACAAGGGAAACCCTCACTGAGATGGACTGACACAAAAGCTACAACAATGAATTTAAACATACCAACAATCATGGAGATGGCACAGTGTTGTTGTTAAGTGCTGGCAAGTCAGTTCCAACCCATGGCAACCCTGTGTGGGGTTTCCATGGAATATCTGATCAGCTTGACCCACCGACCTTGTGGTTCAAAGCAAATTTGCAGTCCAGCACATTAACTCACAGCTCCACACCAGGACTCACACCAATATTTCATTACATCATACACGATGCTGTCATGAATAGGAGCCAACACCACAGCAACTAATAACAACCAACTCAACTGGACCATTCATGAATACATGTATCCTTCCTTTCACATCTGTACGTATTTGCTCTTGTGTTCTCTGCCAAACCTCATGTTATGTTCTGGGAGATCCCCCTCACTACTCAAGATCTGTGTGACATCTTTTCTGCACACTAACTTCCAACCCCCTCTTTCTCTTCCTCAAAGCAGAATGAGTATTTCATACTTTTGTCCTCCAATCCATTTGTAAAACCTGTCTTTTGAATTATACTATCTTGTCTATTTTCTTGTTCATCTCTCTCACTAGGTTCTTACTTGATGACAGGACTATGAAATTTCATCTCTATGCTTTCACTGCCCAGCACAAAGGTCAAGAAGGAATATTTCATGTAATTTAGTTTAAATGACTCAACCATTCCTTTATTTCTTCTGTAATGATTCCGATAAATAGCATTTAATAATCATGGGAAACAAGAATGACTCTTTCCAGACTTTTCCTTTGTGTCTTTTTGTCTTTATATTGTTGTTTACACATTTTCTGCAGTCAACTCCTTTAATCTTCATCCCTTTACTCTCTTCCACATGATTTCTATCTCCTGTGGACTTCTATAGTTCCTACTGTATAGCATCCCTGTAGTAACAAATTAAATCTAGCCTGATGATAAGTCCATTTAACCTAGAGTTCACAGACAAATGTAACACCACCTAGTCAAATAAGCAGATAATTTCAGGCTAATGTATTAACCTATAAGCCATGGAATAAATTCCCAAACCCACTGTCATTGAGTCTATTCAGACTCATAGCAACCATATAGGACAGAGTAGAAATGCTTTGTTGAGTTTCAAAAGCTGTAAATTTCTACAGAAGTAGATTGCTTTCCCCTGCTGAGCAACTGTTGGGTTCAAACCACTGACCTTTCAATTATCAGTCAATTGCTTTAATCTGTGCCACCAGGGCTCCTCATCTTAAGATAGGATTGAAAAATCTATGGTGACTCTATGCAAACAAAATAAACAGTATAAATTCAAGAATCAGTGTACAACAATTTTTAGCCAAGAAGATGGAGCATGCATATGTTCCCCTCAATTATTCAAAATTAAATTAATTATTTAAAAATACAAGAAATTATGTGAAAATGACCACCATTCATTTGATAGTTTGCTATACTGTGGAGTTTGCCTGTTGCTGATGGAAGTTATGCCACTAGTATTTCAAATACTAAAAGGTTTCAGTAGTTTCCAGGCTAACATAGACTAGGAAGAAAGAACTGGCCCATTTATGAAAAATTAGCTACGGAAAACTTATGAATAGCTGCAGAACATTGTCTAATACAGGGTTGGGAGATGAATCCCTTAGATGGAAGTCATTCAAAATACCACTGAGGAAGAGCTAGCTGCCTCCTGAAAATAGAGTTGATCTTAATGACATGGATGGAACAAAACTTTGAACTTTCATTTGCTTATGGGTACTATTCAAAATGAGAAGAGACAGCTGCAAATATCCATTGATAATTGGAACAATGGAATGTATGAAGTATGACTAGAGAAATTGGAAGTTGTCTAAAATGCATAAAGATCAATAACCTAGCTGTAAGTGAGTTGAAATGGACTGGCACTAGCCTTTTTAAATCAGACAATCACATGGTCTACTGTGCCCAAAATGACAAATTGAAGAAGAATAGTGTTGTTTTATCTTTAAAAGAACATTTTAATGTCTATCTCGAGGCACAATGTGGTCAGTGATAGGATATTATCTCTACACCTACAAGGAAAATCTGTTAATGCAACTGTTATTCAAATTTATGTACCAACTATTAATGCCATAGATTAAAAAAATATATTTTTTTTAAAAACCAACTTCTATAATCTGAAACTGATCAAACATGCAATCAATATGCATTGAAAATTACTAGTTATTGGAATTTGAATGCTGGAAACAAAGAAGAAGGATCAGCAGTTGGAAAATATTGCAGTGGAGATCACTAAAATGAATTTTGGAAGACCAACAACTTATTCATTGAAAAAACTTTTATTCAACAACATAAATG
>NW_006408544.1:11925698-11926842 GCF_000296735.1 Chrysochloris asiatica
TGAAGTCTAATGCATTAACCCACAGCACCACTGACAACTGAGCAGTGGGCAAATACCTAGAGTTAGAAAATCAAAATTGAAGAACATGCTTAGCTGAGGGTCAATGTACCAAAAAGAACTGGTCAATGTTAAACTATTTCAGTAGGTGGCATATGATTCAGAAATGTTGGTAATGAAGGAAGAAGTCCATGTTGCAGTGAAGGTATTAGTGAAAAACTAGGCTCCTGGAATTGACAGATTACTAATTGAATAGTTTCAACAAATATGCAGTGCTTAAGATGCTCACTTAACTTGTCTGTGCCAAGAAATTTAGGCAATGGCTACCTAGTCAATTGATGGGAAGAGGCACTTATTAGTGCCCACTCCAAAGAAAGATGGCCTACAGAATACGGACTGAATTAATGAACATTATCATTAATATTGCACACAAATAAAATTGTGCTCCAGACAATTAATTCGAAAGTGGTTGCAGCAGAACATCAATTGGGAACAGCCAGAAATCCAAGCTAGATCCAGAAGAGGATATAGAACAAGGCATATCATTGCTGACTGATCAGAGGGATCTTGACTGAAAGCAGAGAATGCCAGAAGATATTTCCCTGCATTTTATTGACTATGCAAAGGTATTCAAATGTGTGGATCATAATAAACTATGGATAATATTAGAAAGAATGGGACTCCCAGCATACTTAACTGTGCTCATGTGGAACTTGTACATAGACAAAGAGGCAGTCACTCAAAAAGGAAAAGGGAATGCTGCATGGTTTAAATCAGGAAAGATATGTGTCAGTGTTGTGTCCTTTCATCATACTTATTCAATATGTATGCCAAGCACATAACCTGAGATGTTGGACTATATGATGTTGTACTATATGAAGAATAATGTGGCACCAAGAATTTACAGATCATCTGAAGAACAGATTTGATGCATTAAACACTAAAGACCGAAGACCAGAAGAGTTGTGTGATGACATCAAGAATATCATACAAGAAGAGAGCAAAAAGTCATTAAGAAGACAAGAAAAAAGGAAAAGGTCAAAATGGATGTCAGAGGAGACTCTGAAACTTGCTCTCCAGCGGAGAGAAGCTAAAGCAAATGGAAAAATTGAAGAGGTCCAAGAGCTGAACAGAAAATTTCAAAGAT
>NW_006408544.1:11928434-11930993 GCF_000296735.1 Chrysochloris asiatica
CATGCTGGGTAAGGTGGAGGGTCAGAGAAAAAGGGGAAGAACCCTAACGAGATGGATTGGCCAGGTGGCATCATTGATGGCATCATGTGTGGCAGCAGTAGTGAGGTTGGACATTGTTTCGTTCTGCTGTGCATGGGGTCGCTATGAGTTGGTTCCGACTCGATGGCACCTGACAACAACAACAAGATTGGAGGAAAACTCATTAATAACCTGTGATATGCAGATTACACACTGTTGCTTGCTGGAAGTGAAAAGAACTTGAAGCACTTACCAATGAAGATCAAAGACTACAGCCTTCAGTATGAGTTACATTTCAACATAAAGAAAACACAATTCTCACAGCTGGGACAATAAGTAACAGCAGGATAAAGAGATAAAATATTAAATTTATCAAGGGTTTCATTTTACTAGGATCCGTAATCAAAACCATGAAAACAGCAATGAAGAAATCAAATTATTGCATTTGGTAAATAAATCTGTGCAAAAGACCTCTTTAAGGTGTTAAAAAGCAAAGACCCAAACCATGGTATTTTCGATTACATCATATCCATGTGAAAGCTGGGTAGTGAATAAGGAAGACTGTAGAAGAACTGATGCATTTGAACTATGGTATTGGCAAAGACTATTAAATATACTATGGATTACCAGAAGAGTGAACAAATCTGATCTGTCTTGGATAAAGTACCGCCAGAATGTTCCTTGGAATTTTGGATGATCAGACTTTATTCATATACTTTGGACATGTCATCAGGAAGAGTCAGTCTCTGGGGAAGGACTTAATGCTTGGAAGAGGGTCAGTGAAAAAGAGGAAGACCCTCAGTGAAATGAACTTACACACTATCTACAACAATGGGCTCAAATATTGGTACGATTGTGAGGATGCCAGGGGAGTGCACAATGTTTCATTCTGTTGTATGGTGCTGGAGATCACATGATGAAATTTTGGAAGACCAACTATTTTTATTCATTGCAATGAGTTGGAACAGACTAATCAGCACCTAACAACAACAATAGAAAAATGACAATGCTTGTTACTAAATAGCCTAGTTAGCATAATTATTTGGTATTGGCAATGGAATTTACATGGCATTTGATAAAATAAGGTACATAAAATTTTAATTTCACAAATAATGTATAATCAATTATATAGAGAAGGGGCACATATGACATAAATACTTCACTTATAATTAGTTGACAGAGAGAGATGAGGGCCTTTTATAGAGAAATAGCAGGTTTGATAAGATAATTATTGTTGTTAGATGCCATCAAGTCTGTACTGACTCATAGCGAACTTATGCACAGCAGTACGAAACACTTCCCGATCCTGTGCCAACTTCAAAATTGTTGCTATGCTTGAGCCCATTGATGCTGCCATTTGGCCAATCCATCTTGCTGGGGGCCTTCCTCTTTTTCTTTGACCCTCCACCTTACCAAACATGATATCCTTCTCCAGTGACTGCTCCCTTCTAACAATATGTCCGAAGTATGAGAGACGAAGTTTGGCCATCCTGGCCTCCGAGGAGCAATCTTGCTGCACTTCTTCCAACACAGAACTGTTTGTTCTTTTGGCAGCCCATGATACTTTTGATGTTCTCCTCCAACACCATAACTCAAAAACATCAATTCTTCTACAGTCTTCCTTATTCACTGTCCAGCTTTTGTGTGCATATGAGGTTATTGAAAATACCATGGCTTGGGGCAGGCACACCTTAGTCCTCAAGCTGACATCTTTGTTCTTCAACACTTTAAAAAGGTTTTGTGCAGAAGATTTGCCTAATGCAATATATCATTTGATTTCTTGACTGCTGCTTTTGTGAGAGTTCATCATTGATCCAAGAAAAATGAAGTCCATGACAACTTCAATCTTTTCTCCATTGATAAAAATGTTGTTCATTGGTCCAGTGGTGAGGATTTTTGTTTTCTTTACATTAAGATGCAACCCATGGCGAAGGTTGTGCTCTTTGATCTTCATCAGTGTCAAGGACCAGCCTCGACAAGGGGGTTCGGTTCATGAAGTTGGGAGATCTGGCGGCGACAGAGATAGAGAAAGAATACACACAAAGACGCAAAGAAAGAGAACACAAAACACCCCGAAACCAGAGTGGATGCGACACTGGAGGGCAGACCCTGGACTACCGGTATCGTGGCCCCTGCAGGCAATAAAGCACCGCCCTGCAAACCTTAACGCATGCCTTGCCAGCTGTAACGCCTCGCATACCAGTTGTAACGCATGCGGGCTTCAGTCTGCGCCCCCGTTTTATTTCAGGGAGGAGTTTTACACAAAGGAAGGCGGGGTTTATTAAGACGGGTACAGAAGTGAAATGTGATTAATCGTTCAACAAAGGACACAATGATTTACAGGAATCAAGTTCTAGAACATACATCACAAATTGTCTTGATAATCTAACATCCTTAATTTTCCAGAAATTCAAGCAAATTATTATATGGCTCTTTTCGGGCTCAAATCCCAAGACCGCAACTCGGTTTCTCAAGCCTAATTAACATACCTATAGCACCTAATCTCGGATGGGGGAAGGTGAAAAGGATTGGGAGGAGTCC
>NW_006408544.1:11931993-11938196 GCF_000296735.1 Chrysochloris asiatica
TAGTCAATAAAGCACAGGTAAACATCTTTCTGATATTCTCTGCTTTCTGCCAAGAACCATCAGACATCAGCAATGATATCCCTCATTCCACGTCCTCTTCTGAATCCAGCTTGAATCTCTGGAAGTTCTCTGTCAATGTGTGTTTGCAGCCATTTCTGTATTACCTTTAGTAAAACTTTACTCGCATGGGATATCAAACAGATTGTCCCATGATTTCCGCATTCTGTTGGGTCACCCCTCTTGGGAATGGGCACAAATACAGATCTCTTCCAATCAGTCGGCCAGATAGTTGTCTTCCAAATTTCTTGGCAGAGATGAGTGAGTGCCCCAGTGCCACCTCACTTTCTTGAAAGATTTCAATTTTAGGTCATGCTTATTGTGTCCGAGTCTTGCATTCTTCCTTCCCTGATAAAAATGATGCCCAGGGGAATTCAGAAACCCATTGCTGTGTCTAACCAGGATAGTGTATGCTGAGCCAGGACTCCATAAAGACCATTAAGGAATGAAAGTTTCAAGGTCAACATGAGTAAACTTTGCACTGATGCTATCCAAAGGTTGCAACAACAAGAAGTTGCCAGAGCATCTGTATACTCATTGCCTTTGAATTGATTCAGACACAGGAATATGCCCTATGGGGTTCCAAGGCTGCAAATCCTTTTGGAAGCAGACCACCGCATCATTCTTCCACAGAGTAGCTGGAGAGTTCACACCACCAGCCTTGCAGATAACAGCTGAGCATTTAACCACTGGGCCTCCATTACTCCAGCAGCATCTATAGTGAGAACTTCAGAAATTGCTGACCAGAATGCTTGCTCCAGAGTTAGTCATGATTCTTTCAAACATCCAGTGAAAGTTTATTAGTACAATATCACCCCACCTCTCATCACAGTTGGTTCTCCCAAAGATGTAAGCACCCCAAACTGGGCTTATTAGAAACCTCACTCAGGAATTTTAGGCCTTTTGTAGATTCAGTCATTCTCGGTGAAAAGTACTGTTGTTTCAAGTTAGAGTACCTAACCTTTTAATATTTGTAATCATGAAAATAGCACATGGTTATTTTTGTATCTTGGAAAATTCAGAAAATAAAGAATCAAAATTAATGAAACCTTACTGCTGAGGGAGAACCAGAGTTAATATGTTGATAAATTTTCTTGTCATCTTTCTCACTATGTGTGTATATTTAATATTATATTTATATATGTATAGTAAATTAAGTATATTTTAATTTTGTTCAACATTGTTCTATGTGTATGTGTTCCAAGCTGAGTCTTTGTTTTGAAGTAGAATTTGTTACAGTATATTTATTGTTATAACTGATATGTTTGATCTTATACTGGGATTCTGTTTCATACTTTCTAATCTTTCCCCCCTCACTGAAGGTGGCTTTAATCAGCAAAGCACCAATAAGATACCATGTGGTGACTCTGTTACAAGGAAACAGTTTGCAGAACACAGCTAATGCAGCCTACTAATGTAGACAAAGGTTCTGAATCTGAGCAAGCCTCTTTTTATTTTCTGAGGGAGACTCTTGCATATAATATACAACATACAAAGGTTCTCTCTCTCTCATATCTGGAGCTTTTCTGATTACAGTTATAGAAAGCATTTTGTAGAAAGAATACCATATGTAAAATACAACAAAGGTATGGATTTTGATTATATTACCTATCATCTGTGCTATACTAGGCATGTTACTTAAGCTGGTCAGAATCCATAAAGAGTGTGCTGGTGGGAAACACTGTCTCCTAACACTGAGCTCATAGCCACACCCCAGCAACTGGGACCCTGGCCTTCTCTTTGCCTGAGCATGCTGCACACTGCCATCTTATTTGCACCTGACTCTGGCTCTTGCCCTTGACAAGGCCCCTTTCCATGTGCTGAGCCACTGGTAAGGATCACAGGGGCCTAACAGAAAGGAGAATCAGAGGGAAACAGGAGAAATCCTTGTGAACAGTGGAGAAATCAGCAGAGTGGAGAACATACTAATTGAGAGCTATAGCTACAGCTCTGCCCTACCTCAAGCTGAGACTTTGGACTTCTCACCATCTGGCACCTAGCCTTTTGCAACAGCTTCTTAAATGATCTGCCTACTTCTAGTTTTTGCCTCCTCCTGTTCATCCACCACATTGCAGATGGAGTGCACTTTCTATTATGCACATCTTAAACCTCATCAGAGGTTCTTACAGGATAAAATCTAACCATGAGTAACTATTGGAATCCTTCCATGACCTGGCTTCTGCTTTCCATGTGCCTTCTTAGACTGAACACCAGTCATGGTGAACCACTTTCAGTTTACAGATTTGTTGGGCTTTCCCTTCTACACCACTGCACATGTATTTTCTACTTGGAACAACAATACTTACTGCACCCTACTAAATCTGGCTAACTCCAATTAAGCCACATGCCACCTATTCTGTAAAGCAGTTTTTGACTTTCCAAAGGGACAGTTTCTTGTCCTTAGCCTTCACATTAAGAGTATCGTCACACTGCATTTCCATAAGGTTTTTGCTCCTTCATCCATTCCACTGTTGTGTGGGTTCCCTGAGGGCAAGGAGTTATGTCCTTTTCTTTCTTCTCAGAGACTACTCAAATGCCTGACCCATATATGACCCATTATCCTATAAAAAAACCTTGGTAGCAAAGTGGATTAAGTGTTGGGCTTTTAATTACAAGGTTGGCAGTTCAAACCCACTAACCCCTCCAGCAGAGAAAGATGAAGCTGTCTGCCTCCATAAACATTTACAGCCTAAAAAGCTTACAGAGCAGTTCTACTCTGTCTCTCCTAAAAAGGGTCACTATGAGTTAGAATAGACTCATTGGCAGTGTGTTTGATTTCCCTACCAGCATGATGACAACTAGACAACTAGACAGGGCCCTACTTAATTAATCATCAAAAGAATTCTTTTTTTTTTTTTTTTGCCACCATGGGCACACACATGCACACTCACAAACACTTACACATTATTCCTATGATTTTTCTCAAAAATGGTACGTTTCTGTCTTGGGTACTTAGTGTTTGGCCCATAGAACATTTGGCCTTCATCTCATTCTGTAATTATGTGGCTAAGATTAAAAATAGATTTTGCATCGCAGTTACCCCCTGGGATGAGAAGAAATTTAGTTCTGGGAACTCAGGGGCTTCTTTGATGTGTGAGGTTCTGCTTGGTAGAAGGGAATTGTTGGTGATTATGTGTTCTGTTTTGCTTTCTGCATTTCATGCAGGATTGCTACTTTGGAGAAAAGTCAGTCGTTCATGGTATAGAATGGAGATGATTTAAACGTGAACACCAGTAATCCCTGTGTGCTTGGTTGTCACCCCAAAAGCAAGCCATCATGGAGAAGACCTAAGTAAGGATCAGCACACCATGTAGAAATGGGGTCACAGAGGTATACATACACATTTGACTTCAGGGCAGAAGGCCCTTCCTGCCTTACAACCTTCCTTTCCTAATTAGTTTCTCCCCTTTCTAGCCATAGTCGCTTGTAGACATCTGGAGATTCCCTGTTCTCAAGTGTAGCTTGCTCTCTAGAAAAGACGTGATGTGTCACTGAGACTTTTGTAGCCACCATCTCTAATCTCCACACTCCAGTCTGCCCTCTTCACTGGCCGTAGAATTGATCATTCAAAAACAAATTTTGGGTTTTGTTCTTAGACCAACGTAGGACAAGAACCAGATTACTAAAGCAAGGTCAACAATTCAAGCCCATTAGCTGATCCTTGGAAATCCTATCCAGGGTCCCTATGATGGCACTTAACAACAACAGCAATTTCATTTTTTATAGAGACTAAATCTCTTCTTTGGCATTCAGGGAAGGTATTAAAAACCTCCATAAGTTGTATTACCCTTTGAAAAAGGAGTTTTCATGTCATAACTACTTATTAATAATAACAAAAAAGTACCTATTATTTTCATAACCAAACTCCAGTTGGTCAGCATGAGATACAGAAGACAGGCTTTCGCCTGGGAGGAGAGAACAGTAGGGAAAGGCTATATACCTCTGTTAGGAAAAGGGACAGAATTATGAAAGTTCTGGAAACACTGTTTAAAAGCACTGATCTCATGTCCACACCCCACTGAACAAGGATGTTGGCCTTCTGTTTGCATACAATCACCTTACCTGCTCCTGACTCTGGTCCTGCTTTCTACAAGACCAATTTTTCCACCTGCCCACATGCTAAACCATAGATTGAGCACAGCACAGCTTTCCCAGGTAGGACCTTGCCTTCACTCCGCAACTCTTCCTTTATTTATTTGTTAATTCAGCAAATAAGAATGGCACATCTACTCTATGACAGGCATCTTGATGGAGATAAAGTGAGAAAGGCACTGCCCTCCTGTCTTCAGGGAGCTAGCTAATAGTGAAATAGGGAAGATGACATGAAGCAAGTAATTATGCAATATGAATTCGATTCAATTTATTTCAATTATGGTAAGTGCTTTATAGAAAAATATCGAAAACAGACATAAGACGCTTTGACCATGGTTCGGAGTATCTTTCAAAATCACTCTGGCCTGATGGCATATTCTAGGGTGCTCTTCCCACTTCTCACCTCACAGCCTTTTCTGGGAAACCTGAGCAATATTTGGGGCTCAGCTTTCCACCTTGGCACCTACTTTAAGCAAGATGATAAAAAGTTTATTAGTCTTTTGCTTAGGGATAAAAAAATGACCGTAACTTAGGGCTGAAACAGAATCTCATGGCTAAGGGTTAAGTCCAGATTGAACCTGAGTGGGCTGCACATGTGAGATTGCTTCAGTATATTTTGCTGAGTAGTTTTGGGTCCTGTAGCTTCTTTTTATTGGAAAAGTCAGGCATACAAGTGACTTTCATTCCCAGGGTAGCTCAAAGGAATATCTTAGTTTTAGCATTTGGTGGCCTGCACAAAAGCTGAACAAGTGAAAATGGAGAGACACATATAAAACAGCAAAAGCATTTTGGAAGTAGAGTTAACAGCAACAGCGATTACTATTTGCTGAGTGCTTAGTATGCGCCAGTCTTTACAACAACCATTTGGGATAGGCATGCCTTCCTCTCTATACAAATGAAGAAACTGAAGCTCAAGAGGTTAGGCTACTTACCCAAGGTCACAGCTACTAAGTGAAAACCCCTGGATTCAAAGACATAGTATTTGTCTCTGATGCTTATGCTCAATTTGTTGTTAGGGATGAAGAAAATAATCTTGCCTGACTCCTAGGTTTCTAGGCAGAGGAGCAGCTTGAAATGTGTCGGGTGATACAGACACCTGGAACAGCTGGCATACACAGGGGAATGTTAGAAGCTACAACTCAAGTGTGACCTTTTGTACTCATCCTTTGGAATGTATATATGCTCATGTTTATATTTGATTAAAATCATTCCAATTACATTCTGAATGCCATGACTGAGTCTGCCTAAATATGTGCTGCATGATTGAGTAATAGAAGTATAGGTCAGGTTCCTAAAGAAAAGAAGACACCTGTCCCATCTTACCATCCCAAAGAGTCAGATGGGATCTCATGCTGGAGGATGTCCTCTTCCCCAGCTTTGGAGGAAAGACCTAGGCATCCTGTTTCAGAAGATGAAATGCAAGTAGAGACTGTGTCTTCTCCACCCTGCTCTCAGGTGATAATGAGGACATGTGAAAAAGTGCAAGAACATACATTGTACCTAGAGTAACAATGAGTAGAGGTCAATTCCAGGGATACACAACTGGCAAATGACCACTCAGTGGATCAAAATGTCTCACAGTATACTTAGGTGTTTACATGTTTACATGTTAGTTTTTCTCTCCCTAACTCTACCTTTCCTTTCTTCATCTCCCACCCCCTCCCTTCTCCTTCAAGATCAGTAACTCTTTTCTTTTATTTCATACTTGTATAATCTGTAAGGAGCTCTGGTAGCGTAGTGGTTACGAATCGGGCTGTGAACTGAAAGGTCAGCAGTTCAAAACTACCAGCTGTCCCATGGGAGAAAGATGAGGCGTTCTGCTCCCGTAAAGATTTACAGCCTCAGAAACCCTGTACAGGGTCGCTATGAGTCAGAACCGACTCCACGGCACATAAGAACAACAACAACATAATCTGTATCAGAGTCCTTGTGTCATGTTACAGAATAAGCACAGGATGCTAATCTCAAGGTCGGCAGTTCAAATCCACCAACTGCTCCTTGGAAATTATATTCAGGGTCGCTATGAGTCAGAACTGACTTGCAGCACTTAATAA
>NW_006408544.1:11938296-11962384 GCF_000296735.1 Chrysochloris asiatica
TATATATTATCCCTATAACTGTGACATGGCTGTGGTCTCAATAAGGTTGTTGAGATCCAATGTTTTGCGTTTGTAACCAAAGCAAATTACATAACTATAAATCCTTCTGCTCATTTTGACTAAGTCATGACATTTCTTTTGCAGAAGCCAACTTTAAAATGAAAAAGATACGCCTCTTAAGCCTTCAATTTATACTTTAAAGTGTGGTTACTCTTCATCATTAAGGCTGTCAAGGCTATCCCATAACTTTGCCTCCTAGGATGTCAGAACAAGGGGACTTGTAGATCAAGTAGCCCAAAGATCTTATTTTAAAGAAAAGGACACTCATACCACAGGGAAGGAATCTGCTCAAAGTCACCTGTCATATTTGTGTGTACTGTTTGCTTATTTGTCTCCTTTAGTAGGTTGGAAAGGAGGGATGTATGAAAGAAGGAGTCTCAGTGCCTAGAAAAGGATAGATGTCCAGAGAAAATTATTAAGGAGAAAGGGGAGCAGAGTAGGGGAATGTATATGGGGCTAGGCAGTTAGTCATTTGTTCTGGGGATTTCAGTGTTATGGTTTTAACTGAGGAGTTGCCAAGAGTGCTTCTTTCAAGAGTTGGGAATTAAAATGGCCCCTACAACACAGAGGAAGTGGGGTCAAGTTTTCAGGAAGAACAGAAGGAGAGGGACATGAATTGGTAATGAGGCCCTGACATTATGCTGACATTCACTTCTTTAGATTATCAGGACATCGCTCAATGACACTATATTCTGTTTGCTTTTTTATACATTTGGTTATTGAATACATCATGTACTAAAGTCAGCAGTTCAAGCCCACTTGCTGCTACTTGGGATAAAGATGAGTCTTTCTGCTCTCACAAAGTTTATAGTCCCAGGAAGGCTATACAGTGTTGCTTGGAGTTGGAACCAATTAGAAGGCACTTAACAAATAACTAATTTTAAATAAGAATTTGAAGAAGCTTACAATAAGATCTAAAATTAAAGAAATGAAAACAGAATGAGGTGTGAGGATGTAACTCACAATTCATATCATGGGATACACTGTCCGTTTGCTAGAGATGCACTACAAATACGGTTCTTGCTTTTTACAACCTCTGCATAGTGGAAAACTCAGATAGTTACGAGGTACCCAATAGCGTAAGGATAAAACCAAAGTAAAGACAGTTACAGTACAGAATTTCTACTCTTCCTGGTCCATAGTTTGAAGGCAATCTCTTCTTAAACGTACACGTGGTCATCAAGTCTATTCTGACACATAGCGGTCTTATACAGGGTTTTTGAGACAGCAAATATGGGGGCAGACAATTTCGTCTTTCTTCATTGGAGTGGCTGGTGGATTTGAATTGCCAGCCTTGAGGTTAGCAGCCTATCTCAAAACACCACCAGCAGTTCTCCTTAAGTGAAACACTCACAGTAACTGAATCTTTATCCCTCCCAAGGTCTAAGGGAAGTCTCTTTCTAGGATCCCTATAAAGGGTTTCATGAGGTCCAGGGTGATAGACTTGTCCAGGTGATTCAGCCACTCCACCAGAGCCATATTTGGAACTAGCAAACCTGACTTCCATGCTGCTTTTGAATACGGCTTATGGAGTGTAGAGATATCTGGAATGTGGAGGTAAAATGGCTGCACCTAAAGTAAGGAGCCAGAGATCTGGGCCAGGTGTAAGGGAAAAGAGCAGATGATGAGAACAGATCCTACTTAATATACTCAGGAGTGGCACAGCTCTTGAACAAAGTACTTAAGCTCACTCTCACTTCCCCTATCACTAAAAATGGGGTTTTTAAACTGGGATATAATTTCACACATAATTATTATTTTACAACAAATATTATGCAATAGAATACAAAATTTACCTTTTTGTTTTTGTTGTGAATTATGTGATACTTTACATAGGAGAACATTAGCTTTACATTCATCCTATCTTATTTCATTTCATTGCAATGATTACAATTCCCTGCATTCATCGTCAAACAACCAAAAGGTACACCCCACAAGCTTGCCCCCTGGCCTTCAACACACAGACAAAATTTCATTTAGAAAAAGAGATATTAACTCAAAACTCAATAGAGCAATAAAGCTTCTGAGTGTTTGAGAACATCAAGTTTACTCTCACTTACCTAGGTGGGAGTGTGGTGATTCCACATTATAAGCACTGGACTGTGAACCACAACATCTGTGGTTAAAGCCTGCCAGTTGCTCTGCAGAAGAAAGATGAGGCCTTCTACTCCCACAAACATTTAAAGCCTCAGAAACCCTTTACAGGGCTGCTATGAGTTAGAACCAATTCAACAAAAACGACATACTTAGATGGAAAAGTCTTAGTGGATATGACTTCTAAAAGAGCCTATCACTGTCAGGTAAGTATACAATACATAGTTAACAACTCGCAGAACATAGCAAGGATTGAATGGATGAATTGATCTGAAATACTTAGAAGGCAGACACCGTGTGCTTGTCCTGGTCCCAGTTTGGCCTCTCACTTGCTGTATGACTTGAGCCAATGACTCATCTTCTCTGAACCTGTCTCTACCACCTACTGGCCAACTAACCACTGACAAGTGAGTTAAATACTTTGAAATGGGTTTAATAACCCGTAAGCCAGTAAAGCAGTTAGTATACTGTTTTGGCACATAACATCTGGGTAAGACCTTTATTTTAATTCCATGGTTGGGAAGCTCTCCCTCCCCTCTTTCTTTCTAATGACTCAGCTCATACATCATCACCTCCGGGAGACAGTCTCTGCTCCCTCAGCACCTTGTGCTATGTTATCACTACATGTTATAATTCTCTGTCGGAGACATCCCTGTGAGCTCTTGTGGGCAGGGATACTTTGATCACATCGGTACCTCCAGCTCCCACCACTGCACTGGGCACACAGCACGCTCTCAGTCAGGTTTGCTGAATTGCACAGAACTGTGGAGTTCCTGTGAAAAATTCATGACATTCAGAATAAAAATCTGGCACTCAGAGGGTGGCAACATTAATCTATGTTCCTGCCCAGTCAGAGTAATGCTGCTGCACAATGTCAGAGTTATATATACGGCAGGAAGTAAGGGTACCAGGTTATAAAAGTCTATTTTCTGCATTTGACTGGCTTTCATAGAATACTCATTCCACAGTGATTGACTAAGACTTTCCACAAGAACTTGCCAGCTTGATTACGGGGAAAGAATCCAGATCTAATTGTTCTTTGTAAGCCTGGGACAGAAGGTATTGTTGCTTGAAAAATGGAACTGTCTAAATTAATTTTCCTGAAACAAACATCTTTGCCAAATAAAAGCAATGCATAATAACAACCATAATTAAAAGCAAAATGATATCTTTTGTTACAGGGAAAAGCAAATGTGTTTACCATAAAAGAAAAAAAAAAAAAAGACCAAAATGTTGTTTTCTTGGAACTCCAGAAAAACATGTTGAAGTCTGATGTGAAGGATGTGCATATATGTGTATGTGTGTGTGTGTGGAGCGGAGTGGGGTACAGGGAGATCTTTTTTCAATTGAAAAAGATGTTTTGAAGAAAAGCTCCATTCATATCTTATTTCTGAATAGTATATTCAGAAGACTCTTAAACCCTATACACTTTTCAGAAACAGGAACTGGGAAAGTGAGGGGAATTGACATATACCGAACTGCCCATATTTTTCCTTGCATCGTTTTTCTAAACTATTTTAATTTTATTTTAGTGTTTTATATATATACACAGGTATGCATTCAGATTATATATAGTTGTGGTGTGGAGCTCTGGTAGCATAGTGGTTATGAATCAGGCTGCAAACCTCAGGGTCAGCAATTGGAAACTACCAGCTGTTCCGTGGGAGAAAGATGAGGCTTTCTGTTCCCGTGAAGATTTACAGCCTCGGAAAAAAAAAATACACCTTCTATACTATATAAGTGGCACTGTAGGATAAGCACTGGACTGCAAGGTTATTGTGAACTGCAAAGTCAGCAGTTCAAACCCACCAGCAATACCTTGAAAACCCTAAAGAGGGAGTTGGGACCAACTCAATGGCACTTAACAGCAACAATAAAATGGTATAAATTATTACTAATGTAATATTGGAGTCCTGGTGTGGCACTGGAATGCTAATCATCAGGTCAGTGGCTCAAACTCACTTGCTACTCCTTGAAAACCTCATACAGAGTTGTAATAATTCGGAACCGACTTGATGGCGCTTAACAACAATGGCTAAACTTCGTCTCTCATACTTTGGGCAAATTGTCAGGAGAGAACAGTCCCTGGGTAAGATGGAGGGTCAGAGAAAAAGAGGAAGACCTCCAACGAGATGGATCAGCCAGGTGGCATCATTGATGGTGTCAAGTGTGGCAGCGGTAGTGAGGTTGGCCCAGGATCGGACATTGTTTCATTCTACTGTGTATGGGATCTCTATGAGTCTGTTCCGACTCGATGGCACCTGACAACAACAACAACGTAATATCAATGATTCCAATTCACACAAAATCTCAGCACCTTACACCAAGCTATTTTCATTTTTTTCATGTTGCTTTGTAGTCCTTGTCTAAGTGTATATGCTTATAATACATGAGTTATAATTATATATAAAAATTAAAGATATAGGCTCTCTGCTCCTCCCCATTCGACAGGCAGCCGCAGCTTCTCTTGCAGTACCAGCCGCATCCCTGAGACAAGATGGTGATGGTCGGAGTCAACGGATTTGGCCGTATTGGGCACCTGGTCACCAGGGCTGCTGCTAACTCTGGCAAAGTAGAGGTTGTTGCCATCAACGACCCCTTCATTGACTGCAACTACATGGTGTATATGTTCCAGTATGATTCCACCCATGGCAAGTTCAATGGCATTGTCAAGGCTGAGAACGGAAAACTTATCATCAATGGGAAGCCAATCTCTATCTTCCAGGAGCGAGATCCCGCCAACATCAAGTGGGGTAATGCTGGGGCTGAATAATTGTAGAGTCCACCGGTGTCTTCACAACCTTGGAGAAGGATGGCGCTCACTTGAAAGGTGGTGCCCAAAGGGTAATCATCTCTGCCCCTTCTGCTGATGCCCCCATGTTTGTGATGGGCGTAAACCAAGAGAAGTATGACAACTCCCTCAAGATTGTCAGCAATGCCTCCTGCACCACCAACTGTTTGGTCACCCTGGCCAAGGTCATCCATGACAATTTTGGCATCGTGGAGGGACTCATGACCACAGTCCATGCCATCACTGCCACCCAGAAGACTGTGAATTGTCCCTCTGGGAAACTGTGGTGTGATGGCTGTGGGGCTGCCCAGAACATCATCCCTGCATCTACTGGTGCTGCCAAGGCTGTGGGCAAGGTCATCCCTGAACTGAATGGGAAACTCACTGGCATGGCCTTCCGTGTCCCCACTCCTAATGTGTCTGTTGTGGACCTGACCTGCCGCCTGGGGAAAGCTGCCAAATATGATGACATCAAGAAGGTGGTGAAGCAGGCATCAGATGGACCCCTAAAAGGCATCCTGGGTTACACTGAAGACCAGGTCGTCTCCTATGACTTTAACAGTGACACCCACTCTTCCACCTTTGATGCTGGGGCTGGCATTGCCCTCAACAACCACTTTGTCAAGCTCATTTCCTGGTATGACAATGAATTCGGCTATAGTAACAGGACAGTGGATCTTATGGTCTACATGGCCTCCAAAGAATTAGAGCCCCCTGGACCACCAGCCCCAGCAATGGCAATAGAGGAAGAGAGAGGCCCTCAGCTGCTGGGAATCTTTACCTCAACTCTAATCCCCCTACACACGGAGAAACTCCCATCCTCAGTTTCCATCCAGACCCCTGGAGAAGGGGAGGGGCTTTAGATAGCCCAGTTCTTGTCATGTACCATCAATAAAGTACACTATCCAGCCAAAAAAAATCAAAGATATAATGATGGCTTCAATATGACTTTCTTATTGTCTGTATTGTTATTTTTAGGTTACATTATATCATAACACTTTTTCCAATAGCATTAAATAGCCATTGTAAACACTATTTTAATGACTTCATAATGTTACATTTGGTGAAAATGCATAGTTTACTTAAATATAGGGCATTTAGGCTGTTATTATTTTGTTATTATAAATGATATTATAATAAACATCTTTTTGCATATAGCATTTTCCTTCATTTGGATTAGATTATTTCTCTGGGATGAATACCCAAAAATGGAATTATTGGGTCAGAAAATATGTACCTTTTTATTACTCTTGATACATAGTGCCAAATTGCTTTTCAGCAGGATTGCTCCAATTTACACTTCCATGAATAGTGTGTGAGATAAAGATTTTACTGTAGCCTTGTCAGCATGGGGGATTATAACTTCTCAAATATTCTTTACTAATATAATAGTTATCACATGGTATCTGATTGTTTTGATTTTTTTTTTTTTATGATGATTTGGTGGGTTTGAACTCATTTTCATTATCCTGTTTATTCATTGTAATGCTACAGGGAGAGCTGAGTTTTCACATTCATCTGTTGAGCATTAAGGTTTTAGCTCTGTCTGCAAAGCTCTCTTGCTCAAGGTTCAACCTTTTTGGTGGCAGGGGAAATACTTGGGCCTGACTTGGATCCACCACCTAAATAGTTTTCTTAAATAAGACATTTTTAAAAAAGTTTGAGACAACGTGCATCCCAGTAAAATCAGAAATGTATACCAAATAGTGTTAGTATACTCTTACCAGAGTTTAAGAATGTGTTGAGCTCATCCCCCTTTTTAAACTTCACACTGCTGAGGATCAATGACATCATCCTCCCTAAGCATGAGGAGTTCTACAGATCAGGGCTCTGATCAGACCACTGGACAAGGGATGAACTTCTTTCCCATGACCCTCCTCGATTCCTCAATTCCAAGATATTACAGAGGTTAGATCCACATGAACCTCACCAGATGGAATACACATAATTAATTACATCTGTGGAAAGTGATGGTAGAAAAGCTCCATATCATCAGCTAAAACAAGGCTAGGGGCAGATTGTGGAACAGACCATCAATTACTTATATGCCAATTCAAACTGAAGCTGAAGAAATGAAAACAAGTCCATGAAAACCAAAATATTACCTTGAATATATCCCACCAGAATTTAGAGATCATCTGAAGAACAGATTTGATACATTAGATACTAAAGACTAAAGACCAGAAGAGTTGTGGGATGACATCTAGAACATCATAAAAAAAGAAAGCAAAAAGTGATTAAGAAGACAAGAAAGGAAAAGATCAAAATGGATGTCAGAAGAGACACTGAAACTTGCTCTCGAGTGTAGAGATGCTAAAGCAAATGCTAGAAAAGACGAAGTACAAGAAATGAGGAGGTACAGGTACTTTGAACAAAAAATTTCACAGGTCAGCTCAAGAAGACAAAGTGAAATATTACAACGAAATGTGCAAAGATCTGGAGCCAGTAAACTAAAAGGGAAGACCATGCTTAGCATTTCCCAAGCTGGGGAACTGAAGAAAAAATTCAAGCCTCAAATTTCATTATTGAAGGATTCTCTAGGCAAATTATTGAATGATGCAGAAAGCATCAAGACAAGAGGGAAAGAATATACAGAGTCACTGTACCAAAATGAAATGGTTGATGTTCAACCGTTTCAAGAGGCAGCATATGATCAAGAGCCAACAATCCTGAAGGAAGAAGTCCAAGGTGCATTGAAGGAATAGCAAAGAACAAGGCACCAGGAATTGATGGAATAAAAATTGAAAACTTTCAAGAAAGCGAGGTGGCATTGAAGGCACTTATTCATCTCTGCCAAGAAATCTGGAAGATAACTATCTGGCTGACTGATTGGTAGAGATCTGTATTTGTACCCATTCCAAAGAGAGATGACCCAATGGAATGTGGAAATCATCAGACAATATCTTTGATATCCAATGAGAGTAAAGTTTTACTAAAGGTAATACAGAAATGGCCGCAAGCACGCATTGACAGAGAACTTCCAGAGGTTCAAGCCAGATTCAGAAGAGGACGTGGAATGAGGGATATCACTGCTGATGTCTGATGGATCTTGGCTGAAAGCAGAGAATACCAGAAAGATGTTTACTTGTACTTTATTGACTACGCAAAGGCTTTCCATTGTGTGGATCATGACAAGATATGGACAACATTGTGAAGTATGAGTATTCCCGAACATTTAATTGTGCTCATGAGGAATCTGTACATGGACCAAGAGGTAGTTGTTCAAACAGAACATGGGAACACTGAGTGTTTTAAAATTAAGAAAGGTGTGACAACATTGTATTCCTTCACCATACTTATTCAACCTGTATACTGAGGAAATAATTCGAAAAGCTGAGTTATATGAAGAAAAGCATGGCATCAGGATTGGAGGAAGACTCATTAACAACCCGTGATCTGAAATAATACAACCTTGATTGCTGAAAGTGAAGAGGACTTAAAATACTGATGAAGATCAAGGAGCACAGCCTTCACTATGGATTGCATTTCAATGTAAAGAAACCAAAAGTCTTCACCACTGGACCAATAAACAACATTCTTATCAACGGAGAAAAGATTGAAGTTGTCTTCTTGGATCAACCATCAACACTCATGGAAGCAGCAGACCAGGAATGGCACCTAACAATATCCTATTTTGATGTGTTCATTAGATGACTGTCTCTCAGTCAGTCATAGCTGCATATTGCTTAGCACATACAGTACACCTACTGTTCTTAGTCATGGGCAGGTGGTAGATGAACAATAGACAAGTGTTAACTGTGGAATGGGGCCTGGACTTGACACCTATTTTATGGTGGCCCACTTAAGCCTTGTTACATTATGAGGCATGTTTTATAGTTCTGTTTTGTAAGTAAGAACACTCTGGTGCAGGACCACAAAGGAATTTATCCATGATCACACAACCATGAATTAGTCTTCCTGCTATAATTTCACTTCTCTTTATCCATCCTCCACCCCACACCCAAGCGTGAAAGTTCAAAAATGAAAATCAGGTATGCTGTTTCCCTCCATAAAATTCCCAAAGACAAAATAACAATGCCTAAATGGTGTCTCAGGATCATGCCACTCCTATCTGCCTCTTTAGTCTCCATGCTTGCCCCCACTCCATTGCAGGCAGCAGCCACACTGATGGTCTTTTTTACCCCTGGCAACATATGTTTCCTCTTGCCTCCATATCTTCTTATACTCAGTTCTCTTTGCCCAAAATCCTTCTTGCCACAATCATTCCTTGATTAGCTACCATTCCCTCCTTTTTAAATCCCATCTAACAGATTATTTCTCTCTGTAAGCTTTCTCTGATGTCTGAATGGTTGTGATCCCATTCTTTTTTTCTAATTTGGTAGTCATAGAAAACCTTATGAATAGCAGCAGAACATTGTCATATATATAGTGCCAGAGGTTAAACATAATAATTGTGAGGATGGTGCAGGACCGGGCAGTGTTTCGTTCTGTTGTGCTAAGGGTCACTATGGATTGGAACCAACTCGAAGCACCTGACAACATCAACAACATGATACCCTGTACTTTACCTACCATAACACTTTTGCTACAATCAAATAATTGCCTGTTTATTTTATTACTCCACTGTGAGCTCCTAGAAGGTGAGAACTGTTTTAATCAGCACATAGGCCAAGAGACAGTCAATAGAACAGAATAAGGGAATACTGAATGGTTTAAAATCAGGAAAGGTATGCATCAAGGTTGTATACTTCTGCCATACATATTCAATAAATATATTAAGCAAATAATCTGAGAAGCTGAATTATACGAAGAAGAATGTGACATCAGGATTGAAGAAAGACACATCAACAATCTGTGACATGCAGATGATACAACATTGCATGCTGGAATTGAAAAGAACCTAAAATACTTACTGGTGAAGATTAAAGACTATAGCCTTCAGCATTGATAGCATCTCAAAGTGAAAAATAAAATAAACCCCACAAAAATCCTCATAACAGGACCAATAAATAACACCATGTAAATGTAGAAAAGATTGAAGTTGTCAAAAACTTCATTTTGCTTGCATCTACTATCAATGATTATGAAAGCAGCAGTTAAGAAATCAAATGATGAAAGGGAAAATACTCTCCATTCAACAGGAGCTGGCTGGGAGTCAATAACTGAATTATAGAGGTGTAGGAAGTTCAGGAAGTGGGGGAGGATGCCTGCAAGAAGTCCCATGGACTGGAAAACCTGCTCCAGTAGAGTGAGGTACCCAGAGAAGAGCTGACACTGATTTTACTCAAACCAATCCAGAACATAGAAAAGGATGGGAAGTTCCCGAATACATTTTATAAAGCCAACATAACAGTTATACTAAAACCAGGCAAGGACATCATTAAAAAATAAAATTACATACCAATATCCTTTATGAACATAAATGCAAAAATTCTCAACAAAATCCCAGATAATAGGAATTCAACAACATATCAAAAAATAATACATCATGACCAAGTGGGATTCATACCAGGGATACATGGCTGGTTCAGTATTAGAAAAATAATCAACATAATCCACCATATAAATTTTAAAAAGGAAAAGAAACATATGATTATATCAATTGATACAGAAAAGGCATTTGACAAAATCCAACACCCATTCTTGATAAAAAACATTCAACAAAGTAGGAAATGAGGGGAAATTCCTCAACATAATTAAGAACATATATATAAAGCCAACATTCAACATTACTCTAAATGAAAAGAAATTGAAAGCATTCCCTTTATAAACAGGAACCAGACAAGGATGCCTTTTATTCCCACTCCTATTCAATATTGTGTTGGAAGTCTTAGCCAGAACTACAAATCATGAAAGGGAAATTTAAGGCATCCAAACTGGCAAAGAAGAAAAACTCTATTTGCAAATTATATGATAATATACATAGAAAATCCAAAGACTCAGCAAGAAAATTATTGGAACTAATTTAAAGAGTCAGTTAAGTGGCAAGGTTAAAGATCAATATACAAAAATTAGTTGGATTCCTCTATATGAATAAAGACAGCTCTGAAAAGGAATTAAGAAAAAAATTTACAATAGGCACCCAAAGATGAAATACTTAGGAATAAATCAAACCAGGGAAACAAAAAGCCTATACAGAGAAAACTACAAAACACTACTACAAGAAACCAAAAATGATTTACAAAAATGGAAGACTATACCATGTTCATGAATACTTAATATTATGAAAATGTCACTATTACCCAAAGCAATCTATAGCAATTCCAATCCAGATTCCAACAACATTCCTTAAAGAGCTGGATAAGAATGATCACCAACTTTATATGAAAAAGAAAGAAGCCTCAGATAAACAAAGCACTGCTTAAGAAGAATACTCTCTGATCAAAACAGTTGTCAAAACAACCTGGTATTGATAAAAACAAATACCAGAATAAAGAACCCAGAAGTAAATCCATCCACATACAGTCAACTGATCTTTAACAAAGGACCAAAACATATTAAATGGGGAAGAGACAGTCTCTTCAATAAGCAATTCTGTCAAATCTGAATATCAATTTTCAGAAGAATAAAGCAAGTGCACATCTCTCACACCATATACAAAAACAAACTCAACGTGGATTAAAGACCTAATGCAAAACCTAGGACTATAAAGATCATCAGTGAAAAAATAGGGACAAATTAGGGGCTTTAATACATGGCATACATACTCTATCAAACATTATAAAGATACATAACAGTAGAAGGCAAAATAGATGATTGAGACTTTCTAAAAATTAGAAACTTACATGCATCAAAAGATTTTGTCAAAACAGTAGAAAGGAAGGCCAAAGATGGGGAAAATTTCTTTGCAATGACGTATCAGACAAAGAACTAATATCTAAAATTTAAAGAAAACTACAACACCTTTACAAGAAAAAGGCAAAAAAATAAAAATAAAAAATGGGCACAGGACATGAATACACACTTCACTAATAAAGAAATTCAGGCAGCCACAAGCATATGAAGACATATTCACAATCATTAGCCACTACAGAGATGCAAATCAAAACAACAATGAGACATCTCACACCAGCATGAACAGTGAAGTTTAAAAAACATAAAACAACATATGCTGGTGAGGGTGTGGAGAGACTGTGACCATCCTACATTTCTGGTGGAGCTGTAAAATATTTCAACCATTCTGGAAAATGGTATGGCACTTCCTCAGAAAATTGGGAATATAAATACTTTGTGGCTCAGCAACTCCTCTACTTGGTATATATCTATAAGAAATGTAAGCCAGGACATGAGTAGATATATGCATACCAATATTCACTGCAGCACTATTCACAATAGCAAAAAGGTAGAGACAGCCTAAGTGCCCATCAATGGAATGAATTTTGGTACATACACAATGAAACTTGAAGAATAATATTGATGAATCTGTGAAACACCTCATAACATAGATGAACCTGGGGGACATTATGTTGAGTGAAATTTGTAATCACAAAAGGACAAATATTGCATGAGACCATTATTGTAAAAGCTTAATAAAAGGTTTCCATACTAAAAGAAACCTTTGATGGTTACCAGACATGGAGGGAAAGGGAGAGTAATTCTGACTAGAAGGTAGAAACATATTAGCTTGGGTAATTGGAATTGCAATATACAAGAAGGAGAGGGTATTACACAAGAATAGAGAGGGTATTACATAAGAAGAGAATTAAGATGGGAAGACTCAGGGAGGTAAAAATGGGCTAAAGGGGATATATGTAAATAATGATATATATACAACCTTGGAACAACAGTGTTATATGAGTAGATATATGGATTAAGGCATAGGCTGAATGGGTAAGGGAGGGGAAAGATAGGTTCATGTGTTTGACTGCCTTATAGATATTGGTTTCCTCTGCCTACTATTATAAAATAGATATTCATGTGTAATAGAAATGAATGTTGGGAATTATAGAAAAGACATGCAGACCCACCTAGAACTGCAGGGAAAACTGAATATTCTTATTGAAAGAAAGACCTGCAGAAAAAAGTGCATTGTTGGTCTTTCTGAGTTTCAAGAAAGCTGTTTGTTTTGGAGGTATCGAGGTAAGGAAAGTTATTCCATCAGGGAAAACACCTTTCTAGGACTGAAACTTAAAGAAAACCTTGAAGCAGTCTAGAGTGCTCATTGGTGACCACCTGGGTCAACTTGGGAGTGGAAGTGGGAGAAATGCAGCAATGAAGACACAGGCTGTGTTTGGACATATTTCATTGGCACCCATTGACCTTGACATGAGAGAGAGAAGAGGAAGGACTGAAGTTTAGGGAGTTGTGTGAACTCCTGAGCCCAAGGGCACTGACCTAGCCCTTGGGGGCTAGAGCTGAGAGTGAAGGGGTCAGCTGTTCTGAAGTACAGGGAGGTGTGAGTGAATTCCAAAACTTGCAGCTGGTACCCATTTGACCTGCCTTGGATGGCTTGACCTACCTTCTTGGATGACTAGGGCTGAGCTGACCAGAACTGAGCCAGATGAAGACAAAGATGTTTTATACTGTGAGCAAGTTTAAATTGTTACAATTTGATGAAGTGGATTTTTGTTAATGATGCAGTTGCTCAAAAATCCAACCAGATTGGGACATTTTTCATATCAAGGAACATGCTTGTCTCCTCTGTGTACTAGGTTGATAGGGACAGATAATTTAAACATCATCTATCAAATATGGGGCAGTGGAGGGGGCTGTTATAAAGGCATAAAGTGGCTGGCTTACATGTTTTCATGGGTGTGTTTAGTTTCAGAATGAGGGAGGTAAGGTAGAATCCCCACTGACTATTTTTCCTCTTTTCCAGATAGGTCTGGAGAAAGGGGATGGGGGATGATGCTGATAGGATTTTATGATTCAACTGTGAGTAAGTAGGATTGTGGTTAGTAGGATTGTGGTTCTCAAAACTGTAATTGTAGAAATGTGTAACTAAAAGGGAAGAGTAATTAAACTTTCATTTCAGGAAAGACGAACACTGGACCATGAAGAAAGAAGAGGATGAGTGAAGCATGAAATCTCTACCTAGAAAAGCTATGACAACAGAGATGGTGGCAGAGGTGGTGGCATGAAGAGACAGGCCCATGTACTGAGTAAGGTTGTGTGCCTGTGGGCAGGCGTCTGGCTTGCAGAATATGCCCTTTGGATATTTAAATGAACATATATTATTTTATTTTGTTTTGTATGTGTGCATCAAATATTTTTGCTGTGTTCATTTGTGAAGTATAAGGTGTAAATGGGGACCCACAGGGAGGAAGTAGGATAGCTGTTGTTGCAGGGAGGGGATTGTAATTAATGAGATGAAACAAAGTGTATGATTTGTTGAATGTGAAGCGGATGATCTTGTCTGTAAACTTCATTCAATTCACAATAAAATTTTAAAAACAGAAACAAAAAAACCTCAAAATCATGCAAAAAAGACCAGGTTTACTAGTCAGATAGAAACTGAGGAAACTCCAAGACTATGACATTTGGTCATACTTCAGGTCAGGAATTAAGCTCCGCCCCTTCCCCCCTCCTATGGCTCAGTTTTCAGCCAAGCAATTAATAGGTATAGAAGAGGGACAACAACACTAGTGAGGTATACAAGCCACAGAATATTCAACCTTTTGAGATCAAAAGGGCAGCATTTACCCAGGACAAAGGTCAGAAGGGTCAGGAAAGGAAGAGAAATACAAGGAGGAAATGTGATAAGTGATGTTATATTAAGGAGATTGCAATCATTGAGATGAAACACAGTGTATGACTTGTTTAATTAAAAATTTTATTACCTGTTCTATAAACCTTCACTTCACAATAAAATGTTTTCTTTTTTTAAAAAAAAGAAGAAACGAAACTATTTACTGCATTAAAGAAATCTGCAAAAGAACTTTTTAAAATGTTAAAGAGCAAAGATGTAATTTTGAGGACTAAGGTATACCTGACCCAAGCCATGGTATTTTCAGGCACCTTATATGCAAGACCATAGAAAACCCAAAACATCTGAATTATGGTGTTGGCGAACAATATTGACTGTACCATGGGCAGTCAGAGGAATAAAACATTGGTCATAGAAGTTCAGCCAGAATACTCCTTGGAAGTTAAGGTAGCAAGGCTTCATATCTAGCACTGTGGACATACTGTCAGGAATAAACAGCTCTTGGAGAAGGACATCATGGTTGGTAAATTGGAGGATCAACAAAAAATTGGAAGATCCCCAAGAAGATTGATTGACATCATGGTACCAATGATGGGCTCAAACACAACAATTGTGAGGAAGGCATAGGACCAGGTGTGATCATGGTTGCTATGAGTCAGAAATGATCTGATGGCATTAACAACATGTGGGAGTCTTGGATTAAATTCCCACCCAGTGAAGCTCAAGCTTGGCCACCTCATCTGTCAGTGGATTCTGGTGTGTTGCTATGATGTTGAACAGATTTCAGTAGAGTTTTCAGGCTATCAAGAAAAACCTGGCAGTCTGATCCTGTTGTGCACAATGTTGACACGAGACAGGGACTAACTCAATAACATTTAACAACAACACTAATACTGAACACGAGCCTATCATGTGCCAGATACTGCACTATGTTCTTTATATTTCTTAGTTATCTCTCTAATTTTTGAAAATGATTCTGAAGTTTACATATTAACCTTACTATACAGCTGGGGAAACTTATATTTAAAGGGCTCCAGTTACTTTTTTCTAGGCAATATAGATAAAAGATACCAGCCTAGGAATTCAAACCCAAGTCTGAATGGTTCCTAGCCTATTCTCTTCATATCACACTTCCATGCCTCTCACCCTTCCAATTATGAGCACACAGTAGGTGATCAAGAAAATATAGCGAACTGTTTGCAGCCTTCTTATGAAGCAGTGTAATTTATCTGAATCAAACCTTTTATTTTCTGAGCCAGGTCCTATATGTGAGCAGATGGCAGATGGTGACAACTGTCCTCAGCTCCTCAGAATATCACATTTGTATCCTATTCAAAGACATGTCTGTGGATATAGATGGAGCAGAGAATAGAAGACATGCTTTTCTTCATCTGTCTATTATGTCCCTGAATGCATCAATATTTTTTCTCTGCCAGTAGAATACTACATTGAATTTCCCCTTGTCTCTGCTTCAATGGCTTTGTAATCATCAGGCAAGGACAAACTAGGTAGCTGGCCCCCTGTGGAGAGAAAGCACTGCCTCCAGTATTTACAACAGTTGAAAGAAGAAAGAGCTCCTTGTGCTGAGATGGCTGCATCAATGGCTTTTAAACCAGGGATATGGGTGTGTGTGGGTGTGTGTGTTTGAATTATATGTTTATATCCAGAGAGAGTGAAAGTAAGAGCGGGAACCAGAGCTTCAGTGAGGAAGTTGGAGACAGAGACACGTAAAGAAAAAGGGAAATGAAGGACAAAGAGAAAAAAAAAAAAAAAATAGACTGCAACAACAGAAAAAAGTAAAATGAGAATGAAGACCCAACTTTCTTGGACTCCACCAGACTGATTGCCGAAAAGCCTTTAGATATCATCTAGTTCACAGTTGGCAAACAGCAGCCCACTGGCCAAATCTAGCATGTTGCCTATTTTTTACACAGTCCATAGTTTAAATATATCTTTTACATGAATAAATGGATGGAAACAAAAGAAAAAAATATTTTGTGACATGTGAAATTTTTATGGAATTTAAATTTCAGTTTCCATAAATAAAATTTTATTGGAGCATAGCCACATTCACTTGTTTATATGTTTTCTATGACTGCTTTCCAATGACATTAGGCAAGTCTGCTGCACAAGATCTCTTAAAATGTTTAAGAGCCAAGATGTCACTTTGAGGACTAAGATGTACCTCACTCAAGCCATGGTATTTTCAATAGTCTCATATGCATGTTAAAATTGAACAATGAATAAGGAAGACCATTGAAGAATTGATGCATCTGAGTTGGAGAAGAATATTTAAAAGTATCATGGACCACCAGAAGAACAAACAAATCTGTGTTGGAGGAAGTACATTCAGAATTCTTGGAAACCAGGGTGGCAAGACTTCTCCTCTCATACCTCAGACATATTATCAGGAGGGACCTGTCTCTCGAGAGGGACATCATGCTTGCTGAAGTGGAGGTTTAACGAAAAAAGAGGAAGACCCCTAATTAGATGGACTGGCACAATGGCAGCAGCAACAGGCTCAAGTGTAACAGTGATTGTGAGGATGGTTCAGGACCAGGCAGTGTCTCATTCTGTTGTGTATAGGGTTGCTATGAGTAGGTATCAGCTCAATGGCGCCGAACAATAACAACAACAATCACTAGGGTAAGTGTGAGACGACACAAGGATGGTGTGGGACCTTAGAGATAAAAGCAGATAAATGCAACTGGGAGAATCATGGAGAGGTTCCTGAGAAGGAAGCCTTAAGAATGTTTCTTATAATGTGGGTGGGATTTCTTTAGGTGGAGAAGAGGGAAATGGGGATCAAGGGTCCTATGCAGAGGCTTCTGAAGAAACACACACTCCAAAACGAAAAGTAGATATGTACCTGGGGCATGGTGAATATCCCAGTATGGGTGGAGCTTACAAGACAGGAGGGGTGTGTGGGAAATGGATGACTTGAAGCATAATACAGAGTTTCATGTGCCACACCTAAGAATTTGGATTTCATTCTTAGACAACCAGGAGCCACTTAATTTTTCAGTGATGGTGAGAGAGAACTTACTAATATGTGCCCTTGGCCATAAAGGAATCTGTTTATAGATAGTTAAAATGGTTCAGTGCAACCTATCCCCAATACAAAGGTGAGTATAAGATGAAAAAGATGGACACAAAGTCTGTAGAGAGTCTATCATAGCCCTGGTGTGTGTTCCTGGTGTGTGTTAAGGAGACTTGCATTCATATTACCAAGATCCCATTAAAATGGGAACTGAGGCTCTGAGAGATTATGAGTATTCCTGAAGCTCAAACAAATAGCAAAGAGGTCAAGTCAGAGTCTGGCCTAGATCTGGCTACCTGATACCCTAGCTCAAACCCTTGAGGCCCACTCTTGTTTTTCAAAATTTCCAAGCAAGCAGTTCAGAGACACCCATTTCCCAAGGATGAATCAGAGCCCAGAGCCAGAGTTGCTCTAGAGTTTCTAGGTAGAAGTGATCTATCCTTTCATTTTGCTCCAATTGACTCTATTTTTATTGAGTTATTAGTATCTGAGATGATGAATGCCTAAAGAATGTATCTCCTCTATGTATTCCCAGTGTGTGGCACATGGCCTAGCACAACATAGGTGAGCAGTCCCAGCTTTCAGAATGAATGAACAAATGAAAGACTAGACTGGGAGCTCCCAATTCATCTTGGAGTCTATGGTCCTTCTAGCCAAAAGCAGCCCTTGCAGCTTTCAGGAGATGGCATGCTGAGGCTGAGAGCTGTGCGGGTGACACACGGTTCTAGCATCAGAACCAAATTTATAGCAAATAGTGCCTATAAACAGCACAAGCTACTCAGTTAGGCTAATTTATGTTCACACCAGGACCATCCTGGCCCCCAAAGCCCAGAGCTCTTTACAATTCCAAAATGATTAAAAGCATCACACAAGCCCATATTTTCCATTTTTATTAAAAGCACTAAAGCGGGCAGTGCTTTCTGCATGTCAATGGGGAGCTCCTTTCCAATCCAAAGAGAAAAGACTCTTTTTAGCGGCCACAGCAGTCTCGGTTCACATCCTACTTGGACATCCTTCTGCCTCTAAATCCCACTGTCCTTCTTTCTGCCAAAGGATCTCTGCCCTCTCTACCACACAACAGGGCTTTCCATATCCAAGTCCATCGTTTCTCAGTCTCTTTTCAGTTAAAGATCCATCTCTGCTTCAGATCCTTAAGGACGTCACTGTCCAAACTCCTTAGCCTGATAATCAAGGCCATTCCCCAAACGGTAAAACTCTTTGGAGTCACAAGTCCTGGTTATTCAAAGAGGTTGTGACATTTCTCAAATTTCTAGGATATTGGCCACTCTTCTGATATTTTGCTCAGGGTATTCCCTGGGCCTGGGATGATTTTCTCTTTTTTCTCCACCTTGAAAATATCTATTCTTATCTTTTAAAATTTAAGTCAGTTTTCATCTTTCTTCTGTATTCCTGGACATTCTTAGGCTGTTAGTTATTCTTTTCCAATATGTGTGAAACTACTGAGTGCATATTATACTGGACTGTGTATGTTTATGTATCAGTCTCTTCAACTGTGAGCTTCAGGCAGAGCCTACAAAAGGTGCACAACACAATCACTTGGTGAATGTTATGAAAACGAAGGAATTGGTTACGAATCGGGCTGCGAACCTTAAGGTCAGCGGTTCGAAACTACCAGCCGCTCCGCGGGAGAAAGATGAGGCTTTCTACTCCCGTAAGGATTTACACCCTCGGAAACCCTGTACAGGGTCGCTATGGGTCGGAACCGACTCGACGGCACTTAACAACAACAACAACATCTAGCAGGAGTCCTGGTGTGGCGCTGTGGGCTAATGCGTCAGACTGCAAAGGCATTTGAACTGCAAGGCCGGTGGTTCAAGTTCACCAGCTGCTCCTTGGAAACCCTACACAGGGTTGGGTCAGAATTGACTCGATGGCACTTAACAACAACAACAACAACACCTGGCAATGTGTTCCAACAGATACATCATTGGGATCTGGCTCAGAAATATATTCATCTAAGCTGATGACCTTATTCACTATTTCACTGAGAAAGCACACTAAAGAGCAAGATCCCACCATTACATCTACTTATGCACCTGTATCAGAGTTCACACACTCTGTCTTCCCTCATGTTACAAGGAACTCTTTGTCACTACCTAATGCTAACTTTGCCCCCTTTCACTGTATCCCTTCCCTTCTCTACTGAAAGATTAATTACTACTTTTATATATCATCAAAAAAATTTCAGTTTTACTGGATCTTTCCCATCACTACAAAAACATATTGTCAATTGTTCCACTGGAAAGAAAGTTCTTGACTCCATTTCTCCTTTACATACTACTTCAGTTTTCTTTTTTTTCTTGAAACAGCTGCCTATGGCATTATCTTTGATTCTTCTCCACCTCTTCTCTCCTGAACACATTCCAATAAGACTTTGTCCACCACACCATCACAATTGCTCTTATCAAGGTATCTATGAGTTTCTTGTAAAATCTAATGGTCATCTGCCAATCTCATCATACCTGATAGATCAGCGGCATTTGAGCCCTTTTTTATACTTGATTTCCAGAATATCATCATTTCCCATGGGGTTCTCTTTCTCTGATTCCTTTACTTGTTTCTTGTCTTCTCTGACATTTTAAACTTGTAATATGCTAAAGTCCAATTCTTGGACTTTTCTTTTCAATGTATATTCACTTCTTAAACAATCTCATTCAGTTCCAGACCCCCAAATATCATCTACATGATGGAAAATGCTAACATTTATACTTACATCTCCTGCCCTGACCTTTGCTCTGGACTCAACGTCTTGCCTCTTTATTATATCCATGTAAATGTTTAGTTTTTGTTGATATTATGTGTCATCAAGTTGATTTTGACTCATAGCGGCCATGTATATGGTTTCCAAGTAGCTCCTAGTGGTTTTGAACCACCAACCTTGTGGTTAATTGTCCAGTGCATATCATACAGCGCCATACTAGGGCTTATTTTGTGTGTGTGCGCCATGGAGTCGGTTCCAACCCATAGTGGTCCTGTACAGGGTTTCCTAGGAGCGGCTGGTGAGCTTTGCAGTCTAGGGCATTAAGTCACAGCACCACACCAGGACTCCTCTACCAGGATTTACTGTTCTTGTTGTTGTGAAGTACCATCGAGTCGGTTCTGACCCATAGCAACCATGTATAGGGTTTCCGAGGAGCTGCCGGTGAGCTTGAACTGCCGATCTTGCAGTTCAAATGCAGCCTGGCGCATTAATCCACAGCACCATACCAGGACTAGACATCTGAAATTTAATGTTGTAAAACCAAAATTTGAATTCCTTTATCCAAATCTGTCTTATCCTCAGTCTCTCCCTTGTTATTTAAAGAAATTGCATAACTCCATCCTCCTTAGTGATTAGGCCAAACATTTTGGAGATATTTTTGACAGTGTTCTTTCTCTCATGTTCCATAATTAATCCTTCATAAAATCATGTTGTCTTATTTTCAGAATATATCTGGACTCTGACCACTTCTTAGTACCTTCACCAGTACCCAGTACTGATCCCAGTCACCATCATTTCTCATCTGGAGTTTTCTTAACTGACATTCCTACTTTAAACCTTACTACCTCTTTAAGACTATTTGCAACACTATATTTAGAGTGATCATGGTAAAACAATGTAAATCAGTTCAAAAGCCTCAAGTGGCTTCCATCCCATAGTATTAAAAGCCAAAGTTCTTCCAATGTCCTTAAAGGTTCTACTTGATCTGATACTCCATTACCCTACTGACCTCATTTCCTACTCTGCTCCTTTTCAGTCATTCTATCTCAGCCACTGGCTTCCTTGTGGCTCCTGGAACACACCAATCATGATCCCTCCTAATGGCAGCTAGGCTTGCTTTTCCTTTGTTATGAAACACTCTTCCCCAAATACCTATATCTCCTTTCTTTACTTCCATCACAGTGAAGTCTTTCCTGACTATTTGAAGTTATAATTCCCTCATCTCCCTGCACCCTCCACCTACCCTATCCCTAGAGTCTTCATTTCCATTAATTGCTTTCTTTTTTCCCATAGTATCTTAGGGTTAGCATCACTCTGGTTTATACCATTTTGCTAGTGTAATTATTGATAGAGTTTTTTATTCATCCCCAAAGTGTCCTGTTTTGACAATAAATTCAATGGTGACCTTATTTTTCATCATTTTTTCAACTAAATATTTTATGTATTTATTTTGATTATATAAGCTTCTACCTTATAGAATGTAAGGAGCTCTGGTAGGGTAGTGGTTACGAATCGGGCTGTGAACCTCAAGGTCAGCAGTTCGAAACTACAATCTGTTCCATGGGAGAAAGATGAGGCTTTCTGCTCCCGTAAAGATTTACAGCCTTGGAAACCCTGTACAAGGGTCGCTATGGGTCGGAACTGACTCCACGGCACATAACAACAACAACAACTTTCTAGAATGTAAGTTCTGTGAGGATAGTTGTGTGTATTTTGCTTCGTACTCTTCTGGATTCAGTGATGTTGGTACTATGCACCTGTCTCAAGCTTGTGTGTATGTGTGTGTGGCACAGATATATATGTGGTATGATACATACATAGTATAATGCCTGGCACATGGCACAAAAAACAAAACAGACTAACAACCAAATGTATCACTGTTGAGTAGATTCTAATTCATTCTAGTGACCCCATAGAAAAAGTAGAACAGCTCACTATAATTTCAATGGCTGTGATCTTTACAGACTGCCACATTTTCCTCCCAGAATGGCTGCCTGGTAAGTTTGAGCCACTTACCTTTGGTGGGAACTGAGGGTTTAACCACTGTAGACCAGGGCTCCTTGGCACATGTTGTTAAGTGCCATCGAGTTGGTTCTGACCCATAGCGACCCTGAACAGGGTTTCCGAGGCTGTAAATCTTTAAGACAGCAGAAAGCCTCATCTTTCTCCTGCTTGGCACATGGTAGGTACTTAATAAATATGATGAGTCAAAAATTATCTGCACTGTGTCTGTAGAATTTATTTTAATCAACTTTTAGAAAAGACAAACACATCATTTTTTGATACAATCTCCTTGCTTTTCAATACACTTTGTCCATCTGTCAATAAGCTTTCATATTCCCTTATTTAAAAATGTTTTAGGGTGAGCCGCAAATCAATGAATGCACCACTGTTCTCACTTCTTTATCAGAGGTGAATCTTCATCCTTGAAGGGCTGCTTTCAGGCTTCACCAATGGGTAAAAGTCCAGTGGAACAAGATGAAGACTACAGGGAGGATGCTTTAACACCTCAAAATGAGGTGTTTTTTTTTGTTTTTTTTTTTTTCAGAGTTAACAGTATGGGAAGAGGTTTGTGGATATGCAGTGTCATGCAAGATAACAATGCCCTTGGATAGCAGTCTTCTTCACTGAACCAGAAGTTTAGACTTCAGCTCTTCAGTGAGCATCTTACTGTTATGAGCACTGTTGATTGTCAGACCGTTTTCCTGGTAGTGTTCCAATACAGGTCTTTGAGAATCCCAGAAAACTATAAGCATCAGCTTTCCAGCTGATGGCTGACTTTTGAACTTTTTTTTTGTTTGTTGGTGATTGAGGATACATCCACTCCATACTCTGCTCTGCGTTTTGCTCTCAGGCTAGTAATATGTTTTTAAGAGACTTTTACATTTGAGTATGGGTCCAAATTTTGTTTGCAGATGTCCAAACACTTCAGTTTATGCTCTTCCGTGAGTTGTTTAGGTAGCCATCGCACACAAACTTTTGGAAACCTAAGTCTGTTGTGAATAATTTCATAGGCAGAATCAGGGCTGATTTGCAAATGATTTGCCACATAATCACGCATCTATTCAACAGAATCATTTCATGTGCACACTCAATGTTGTCACTGAGTGTTTTAGTATAACTGGAGTGCATGCATATACGTAAGTGTGCATGGTTATGTGCTGTGGAGTAAGCTCTGACTCAGAGTGACCCTGTATATGGTTTCTGAGGCTGTAAATCTTTATGGGAGCAGAAAGCCTCATCTTTCTCCCATGGAGCAACTTGCAGATTCAAACTGCTTACCTTGTGGTTAGCAGCTCAGTTTGTAACCCACTATGATACCAGACCTCCAGATGTATATATACTTATATACGTATTCCTAGTCTGGTGCTGCACAATAAGTACTGGACTGAAAGGTCAGTTTGAACTGTATGTATGTATATATATATATATGTTGTTTTTTACTGTTAAATACTGTTGAGTCCGTTCTGACTCATAGCGACTCTACAGGGTTTCCAAGGTGTGGGTGGTGAGTTTGAACTACTGACCTTGCTGTTCAAATCAACCTTGCAGTCCAGTGTATTATCCTACAGTGCCATACCAGGACTCTCATTCTCTCTCATATAAATACATATGTGTTGTTGCTAAGTGCCATTGACTTGGTTTTGACTCATAGCAGCTCTGTTTAGGGTTTCCAAGGAGCAGCTTATGAGTTTGAATTGCTGACCTTGTGGTTCAAACCAACCCTGTGGTTCAGTGCTTTATCCCACAGTGCCACACCAGTACTCCTCTATT
>NW_006408544.1:11963194-11966350 GCF_000296735.1 Chrysochloris asiatica
TCATTCAACAGCATTTGCTTCCATTCCCTGTTTGTTTTTCGAAGTACACCGAAGCACTCAGGAATATACAACCATTTAAACAACCAAAGGGTAAACACAGCAAGCCTGCCCCCCCAACCATCAGCACGGAGCCTCTCTCCCTCCCTGAGTCCAGAGTCCCCAGCCACTCCATCTCTCCACGTCATCATCTCTGCCTCCATCTCTGGCTTCACTGCTTCTCTGGATAGGGTCCTGCACTCTGCTCTTCTCCCTTGATGGTCCCAGGGTCCTCTGCTCCTGGACTTTGCAAGATCAACCACTCCCTTCCTATTTATTTATTTTTTTAATGTTTTATTGTGAATTATGTGATAGTTTACACGAGAGTACTCCCCTCCTTTTGTTACAAAATATCTACCTTTACATTTGCAACACTCACAATCAGTCCTGACAGCAATTATTCACTATTGAACCATAAGAATCTTATCCCCATCTCCTTTCACCGGCCCCATCTAGACAGTTTAGAAAACACTCAGTGGAGATTCTACTTTCCCCTGCACCCTCTGAAACTAGGCTTCCTCTTGAAAGCTTGGAATCCAGTCACTCTGTGCCTTTGTAGTGCCCCCCCCCTCCCATTTTGGGTAGCCAATGTCTAAGTTGCCCATCCCTGTCAACCCTGTGTACCAAGGGGGTGGGAATGATCCTCGCTGTAAAGATTTGTTCCCTCTTTTTAGCTACTACATCCATAAGTATAGGTCAATTTCATCAAATTGTAGCAGATTATACTTTTTCCCCTCTAGTCGAGTTCTGATCATTCAGCCATTGAAGTCAGGTCAAGTGGGTACTATCTGCAAGGATGGGTGTTCTAGTTATCTTTCTTTATAAAGCACCATGCGTTGGCCCCTATGGGCAATATTCATGACCTAGACCAGGGAATCTTTTTAAAAAATTTCAGGACTCTTTTAATCTCTAACATCAAATAAAGGAGCCACAGTGAATCAAGGATCCAGTAAAGGTAGGTCAATTTGTAAGGTCATGCCATCAAGAATCTTAGAAATGTGATCTATCAACCTCTGCTCATACCAAGGAAGAAGTGTTTAGGACAGCCCCACAGCTCACAGAAAGACATTCTTTCACTGTAAATACTTTTAACATCATTACCAAATCTCTGCCCCCTCTAAGGAATAATGACTATGTTCAGTGTCATGGGAGGAAAACACACATTAACCAGACGGTAGGTTTTGGATGCACGACTGTGACATTATCTCTAATCATATACCGTCTATTTAATATCCGCTTTTTTGTGAGCTTCACAACTTATAATTATTGCCAGCAGGGAAAAAAAGGTAGGAAAGTGTTGGAAGGGAGGGGTGTAGATATGAGGGAAAACTCTTCCTGACAGCAGTAAATGGTATGAGAAAGATAGGCCAGGGCTTATTACAAAATATTAGAAACTATATTTAGATTAAAGCTAAACAAATGAATTGCACACAGTTGTGAGACAGTGCAAGCCAGGGAGATTTTATAAGGCTTTCAGACTGTCTCATTACATTGTGTGTTTATGACACTGGAAGGAAATTAGTTGAATTTATGAAATGTGCCAAATTTAGGGTCCAAACAAAGCATTTCATAAATCTATATAGGACATGGAATGGCTTACAAGATTAATGAGCTGAACCCTTTTTATTTTATAAAAGAGGGCAAGACTCAAATCCAGGTCTTCTGATTCAGAGCATGACTCAATTGTCTAAAGAATGCAACTATAACAGGGAGCTTTTTCTCTAGTCACTTCCCCTATATTTTGAAGTGAGAGGCGTTTTCTCCATGCTTGGACGTGGGACCAGGGGGGTGCTGGAAGCATTCCAAAAACATCATGAGGCTGAGGTGGACAACTCTTTGGGATTCAGTGATCCTGGTACTGGGGGCTTGCTTCAAGTTTATAGTGTGTGGGGGTGGGTGTGTATAGCACATGTGTATATGTAGTATACATGTGGTGTGTGCATATACAAGGGGGTTTCAAAAAGTTCATGAAAAAATGGAATTAAAGCTAGTAGAATTTTCCATGAACTCTGAATACTGCTCATATATGCCTATTTATAGAGCTGAGCTATTATACCAGAGTACAGAACTACTGGGAGAGTCAAACCCTACAGACAGGAAGGAAGGTCTCATTCATATTTCGTTCCCATCACAAGCCTTGGCCCTCTCTTCCTACTATCTCATAAAGCTTTACAACCATCTACAAGCTGTGACGAGCTCCCCCTCCTCACACTCAGAGCTCAGAAGCAGAGATAAACCTATAAGCTTCAGTATCAGATCCACCAGTAGCAACTCTTAGAAAAGTCTATATGATATACTTGTAAAACCTTAATATTGCTGAGTCTTCGCTTCTGCATGTGTAAAAATACGTACCTTTGCAGGATTGTGGTGAGGATTACTTCAAAGGGGACTAGTATAGGCCCATAATTTATTGAAATAGGAATTTGTGCATGCATTCCCCCTTCCTCTCCTACCCCAAGTAATGGCTAGGTTACTAGTATTTGCTTCTCTGGGTGGTTTTTAAAGGAGGGAAAACCAGGGACTGCTTAAAGTCAGTGGTATTCTTGCACCCACTGAAGAGACTGTGTGCCATATCCTTGTAGAGAGGAAGAGGAAGAGAAGCATGGCTTTCTGGTGCAAAGGTGGAAATTATTTCTCAAACAGGGAAAGGCAACTCTGTCACCTGTGTTTACTCTGTGGCAACGTTCCAGATAATGCATGATATAATTACCACTCGTCTGTCAGTTTGTCATACTGTGTTGGCTTGTGAGTTGCTGTGATTCTGAAAGCTATGCCACCGGTATTTTAAATACCAGCAGGGTCACTAATGGTGGACAGGTTTCAGATGACCTTCTAGATAAATATAGACTAGGAAGAAGGAGTGATGAACTACGTCCGAATATTTAGTCACTGAAACGTTATGAAAAGCAGAGAAACACTGTCAGATATAGTGATGGAAAATGAGCCCCTCAGGTTGGAAGGCACTCAAAATGCTACTAGGGAAGAGCTGCCTCCTCAAAGTAGAGTTGACCCTGATAACGTGAATGGAGTAAAGCCCATAGGAGAAAAGCCCACAGGACCTTCATTGGCTGAAGGGGCACAACTCAAAACGAAGAGAAACAGCTGTAAACATCCTTTGAA
>NW_006408544.1:11967655-12001006 GCF_000296735.1 Chrysochloris asiatica
CACTCATCTCTGCCAAGAAATTTGGAAGACAACTATCTGGCCGACTGATTGGAAGAGATCTGTATTTATGCCCATTCCAAAGAGAGGTGACCCAACAGAATGCGGAAATCATCAGACCATCTCTTTGATATCTCATGCGAGTAAAGTTTTTTACTAAAGGTAATTCAGAAACAGCTGCAAACATACATTGACAGAGAACTTCCAGAGGTTCAAGCGGGATTCAGTAGAGGCCGTGGAATGAAGGATATCATTGCTGATGGCCAATGGATCTTGGCTGAAAACTGAGAATATCAGAAAGACATTTACCTGTGCTTTATTGACTACACAAAGGCTATCGATTGTGTGAATCATGACAAGCTATGGACAACATTGCGAAGTATGAGTACTTGTTCAAATAGAACATGGAAGCACTGAATGGTTTAAAATTAAGAAAGGTGTGCGACAAGGTTGTATTCTTTCCCCATACTTATTTAACCTGTATGCTGAGCAATTAATTTGAGAAGCTGAGTTATATGAAAAAAAAAAACCATGGCATCAGGATTGGAGGAAGACTCATTAACAACCTGCGATATGCAGATGATACAACCTTGATGGCTGAAAGTGAAGAGGACTTGAAACATTTACTTATGAAGATCAAAGAGCACAGCCTTCGGTATGGATTACATCTCAATGTAAGGAAAACAAAAATCCTCACCATTGGACCAATCAACAACATTCTTATCAATGGAGAAAGATTGGAGTTGTCATGGACTTCATTCTTCTTGGATCAACTACCAACACTCGTGGAAGCAGCAATCAAGAAATCAAACGATGTATTGCATTAGGCAAATATGCTGCACAAGACCTTTTGAAAGTGTTGAAGAGCAAAGATGTCAGTTTGAGGACTAAGATGTATCTGATCCAAGCCATGGTATTTTCAATAACCTCATATGCATGTGAAAGCTGGACAGTGAATAAGGAGGGCCATAGAAGAATTGATGCTTTTGTGTTATGGTGTTGGAGGAGAATATTGAAAGTGCCATGGGCTGCTTAAAGAACCAATAGATCTGTTTTGGAAGAAGTGCAGCCAGAGTGCTCCTTAGAGGCCAAGATGGCCAAACTTCATGTCTCATACTTTGGACATATGGTCAGGATGGAGCAGTTGCTGGAAAAGGATATCATATTTGGTAAGGTGGAGGGTCAGAGAAAATCCAGCAAAATGGATTGACCAAGTGGCAGCATGGATGGACTCAAGCATGGCAACAGTAGTGAGGTTGGCCCAGCATTGGGCAGTGTATTGTTCTGCTGTGCATAAGGTCACTGTGAGTCGGTATCAACTCGATGGCACCTAACAACAACAAATAGTAATTATGTGGATGGGTCCTGACACATGGTCTAACAGACTCCTTAAAGGCCCTATAATCCAAGAAATGCACTGAAACAGCAGTATAGGGAAATGACTATGTCAGTAAATATTGATCTAGACCAATTACCAATAATTATAGAGGGTACCCCAATGTTTCTAATACTTTGTGGCTGTCAGAGATCTTGACATCTTAGAAAATGGGGGTAGAAAGCCCCAATAATTAATTATAGAGATGAAAATTTCTACCAGTCCATTAGAATGGGGCCTACAGATTCAGTTAAATACTTTTGGTATAAAAAGAAACATTTCTTTAAAAAAAAAATAAAAGAGACGTATTTCTTACATGTCTGAGTTTGTAGAGCAATTGATAAACACAGTAGCACAGTACCTGCCATGGAATAGTGATCAATAAATGGCAGAGCTTATCATCATTATTAAGTCACTTACATGTTTTTTATCAGCAAGGATCAGTCAGTCAGGTAAGAGTGGTCAAAAACACAAAGCACCAGAAAATAACTAAATGTAAGGAACTGTAACAAAGTAAAACAAAAGAACCCAGTTCCCAAATACCTTCCACTAAAAACTTTAACTGAGCACATATTTAGGGTCAGGCACTGAGCTGGATGCTGGAGATTCAATAATCAGTTAAGCACAGTTACTGACCTAGAAGAACTTTCAGTCTGATGGGGACACAGAAACATAAAGATATTGTTGCAGTGTGCTCAGAGGTATCCCATTGACCATAGGTCCATAAGGTCTCTTAGCTCTACTGCCTTTCTTTTTTTTAATGCCTAAGGAGAGTCACTCCCAAATAGGATTAGACTTTGGCTTCATAGTGGTGGCTGATGAAAGAAACCTACCAGTCAGAAAGAATTTGGTGGGTAGAAGAAGGCATTCCTTAACACACGTACCACAAAAGAACTCTACTCTACTCCAAACTTGGAAAGAAGGCATGAGGACTTCTCTGCTCATAGAGGTCACACAGATATCAATTGGAAGAATCAGACTTTCAACTAGGATGGTCAGATTTCTAATTCTGACCTTTTCTCACTATATTATGCTGCCTCCAGAAATGACCCTAGCAATTAATAGCTTATGCTCTAATAAGGAATAGACCACTTATAAAAATACAAATACAAATGTACACCTTTAAAATACATACAACACACACTGACAGAAAGGAGGAGTCTTATGTAATTCATTTTCTTTCTACATTCATCTGTCTATGGCACACTGCTGAGCACCCATGAGGACACTCCTGTGAAAAACAAAGCTTATACTGCATGAATGCAAACATGCTTGGCCTCAGGGCTGCTCAACTGGCTGTAGATTTGCCTGTTTCAATGGGTGGTTTGGAACATGACAGAGTATCTGGAGGTAGAGTACCAACAGCCTAAAATGTACTCAGTCCAATACCTCATCTTATATGTGTGAGAAATAACTCTTAGGATGGTCCATCTTCAGGAATGAAGGGGGTTTAGAAAGTTGCTAATTGAAATTGTTGGCTAGTGTAACCATAGAAGCTCATGGGGGAGGGGAAAGGAACCTGTTCAATGACTAAACACTTTAAATATGAATGCTACCATCAAGGGAAAATCAGGGAAGGATTATTAACCCCATAGTACTCAGTCAAAGAGGAACTGGGGGTGGGGAGGGACTTTCTCAAACTTCTTGTTGTTAAGTACCATGGAGTCGGTTCTGACTCATAGTGACTCTGCACAGGGTTTCCGAGGCTGTAAATCTTTACGGGAGCAGAATGCCTCATCTTTCTCCTGCGGAACAGCTGGTATTTTTGAACTGCTGGCCTTGCTGTTGGCAGCCCGACTCATAACCACTACACTACCAGAGTAGTAGAATAAAATTATTTGTGAAATGGCTGCATGGTGCATCTGCCCATGTCTTCTGGGTTTGGTGCCCAATTTTGCAAAATCCAATTCAAAAGCCTCACTCTCGCTAAAATGAGTACAGATTGGATTTCTTGAATGTATGTCAGTAAGCACTCGTGATAACTCATCGGTGACCTCATAGGAGATAAACTGGTCCGTCTCAGTTCTCCCTCCAGAGACCCACTGGGGCAAGATCCTAGTCAGTACCCAGGAAGGACTGAGGCAGTATCTGGGGTACTGACAATGTTTCTCACTTACTGAGGGAACTAGAAACCAGTCAGTGGAAAGAACCTGTCCAGGGTTATGTCATGCATGGATCAGGAGACCTCTAACTGCTAGCCAGGATCAGGAGGCTGGTCTGAGAAAGAAATACTTTGGAAGCTGTCCAAATTTTAGTGAACTTCAAAATGTGCAAATTGTTTGACCTGGCAATCTACTTTTAAGAAATAAGTCTAATGAAGTAGGTAAGATTTTCCTACAAAGAAACTATCAATGACAACTACTATAAACTGAGCATTTACTTTAGTAAACACTGCACCAGGTGCTTTGCATACATTCTTATTTAATCCTCAAAACAAACTTTCTTTCTCTAAAAAAATGAAAATGGAGGATTAGAGAAGTGAATTAATATTCCCAAGAACACACAACTAATAACATAAAAAGCTTAGACTGGAATTCCTATCTATTTGATTCCAGAGCCTGGGCTCTTAAGCTTTATGCTATATATTTGGTATAAGGGCTCTAAATGGAAACAGCAAATATTTAAGAATATTTTCAATATATTACTGTGAATCCTTATTTATATGCAATAAAATACAATGAGCCATTCTGAATCAGATGTTGTAGATTAATATCAAGTGATGCAGTGTTTCGTAAAAATATGTGGGTTACCAAACATTAGTTGTGGTTCGATTTTGTACATGTACTGCTAGAGTAGATAGATACATAAATACAAAACATTAATATTCATTATTGTTGAGCACTGGGATTTAAGTTGTACTTTTGATTATATCTATTTTATAGCTTTTCTGCAATGAACATGAAATTAACTAAATAATAGGAAAAACAGAATGTTCTGTTTGCAAAACACAGACGTTTCCAGTAGGCAATGAGGGAGCATGTGCTAAAAAATGGTATTTCTAAGACAGCATATTCAGCTTACACTGGCCAACCCATTACACTTTACCTCTCCAGACCAAAAGGAGCTCTGGTGGCACAGTGGTCAGGCACAACCAAAAGGCTGATCATGGTTCGAACCCACCAGCCATTCCACAGGAAAAAGCTATGTCTATCTGCTTCCATAAAGGTTTACAAGCCTGGAAGCCCTATGGGGCAGTTGTATTCTGTCCTATAGGGCTCATGAATTGGCACTGAGCATACGGCAGTGAATTATACAGCACATGGAAAACTACAGCTTCTCACTAGTTAAAAGGGCTCATTTCTCAGGATTAAAAAGGCTAGTTTCTCTGGTCTAAGGAGAAGCACTTGGGCAGTAAAGGCTGAGGCACCTGAGTATCAGAGGGAGTTAGAACACATTGCCCCTGCCCTGTGGCTAGAAAAATCTAATAATATCCTGCCATATTTTTCCTTCTTTTTTCTCCCAAAGATGTAGCAGGTAAAATTTGTGATTGAATTCCATCTTGATTTCATTAAATATTCATAAAGGCCAATTAGAAGAGGAGAGAAAGAGGCCAGGAGGCAGCCCTTTCCATCATCCTGTCAGAGGCTGGCTGGCCTGGACTGGCCGGTGGTCAATATGGCCATGACCTTTCTGCACTCTCCTCTAGGGTCACTTCTCACCATCCCAGCAAGGGACCCAGGACAGACAGGAAGGGAGGCAGGGGCCAGGTGAGGAGAGACAGCTCATAATTCTGACAGCAAGGTGCTTAGTGTGTAGAATACAAAAATGCAAATGCTGGGAAACATCCTCAATCACTGCTGGAATGGAAAGCTTTCCCTAATGAGCGATGACGATGGGAGCGAGTTGATTGCACTGAAGAAAAACTGCTTAAAATTCATAATCAATCAAGCAAGTTGATTTTAACCTTTTGTGACTAAGCCACCTTACTAAGCTTTCTTTATTGGCCAACTGGAGCTCTTCTCTTTCCACATCCTTCTCCTTGCCAGAACTGAGACAAAAAGATGCCAGAGGAGGACCTGAGAGAGATCTGAGCATATCAGAAAGGCAGAGGGAAGGATCCAAGAGAGCACTGCCATCCTGACCCTATTTTACAATTGGGAGGATGAAGGTCAAAGAGGGCAAGGGACTTAACAATGTCACACAATAAATAGCCAGAAAGCAACTGAAGAGCATTATGAAAAAACATACCCTGAGTTCTAGGTTTAGGACTCAGTTTGTTGTAATGAGTTGTGTGATACTAGAAAAAAAAAATTTTAAACTATTTTCAGGTTTCAGATTCCATATTCAAAAATGGTGATAATCATTTTCTTCTCAAAGAGTGCTTTTGAGACTCAAACAATTAAAAAGATGAAACTGTTCTGAAAATGGTAAAAGTGGTTTGATATTATTTGACCTTCCCTTTCCAATTTCCTGTGCCCTTTGCTCTGGTAAAGGAGCTCTGGTAGTGTAGTGGTTACAAATCGGGCTGCGAACTGCAAGGTCAGCAGTTCAAAACTACCATGGGAGAAAGATGAGGCTTTCTGCTCCCATAAAGATTTATAGCCTCGGAAACTCTGCTGAGGGTTGCTATGGGTCAGCACTTAACAACAACAACAACAACAAATGCTCTGGTAGGAATCCTGGTGTGGCACTGTGGGTTAATGTGCCAGATTGCAAAGCGGTTTGAACTGCAAGGTCGGTGGTTCAAGCTTACCAGCTGCTCCTTGGAAACCCTATACAGGGTCGCTATGGGTCTGAACAGACTCATTGGCACTTAACAACAACAACAGCATGCTCTGGTAGCACAGTGGTTATGAATTGGGCTTCGAACCTCAGAGTCAGTAGTTCGAAACTACCAGCTGCTCCACGGGAGAAAGATGAGGCTTTCTGCTCCCGTAAAGATTTACAGCCTCGGAAACCCTGTACAGGGTCACTAAGAGTCGGAACCGACTCCACGGCACCTAACAACAACAACAACAACAACAATGTTATTCCTTAGAGTTCTGGTGTGGTGTTGTAGGATCAGCACTGGACTGCAAGGTCAGTTTGAACCGTAAAGTCGGCTGTTCAAACCCACCAATCACTTCTCAAAAACCCTATATTGGGTTGCTATGAGTCTGAAATGACTCAGTGGTATTTAACAACAATAATGTTATCCCTTGGCTACTAACTGCAAGGTCAGCAATTCAAACCCACCAGCTGCTCTGCAAGAGAAAGATGACGCTGTCTGTTCCCATAAAGCTTTATAATCTCGGAAACCCAAGGGAGAGTTCGACTCTGTCATTATAGAGTCTCTATGAGTCAGAATGGCCAATACCAGTCCATTTCAGCTCACTACTGCCTAAGATACCGATGTTTATGCATTCCATTTCATTTTTGACAACTTTCAATTTTCCCAGATTCATACTGCATACATTCCATGTTTTGATTTTCAATGGATATTTACAAAGTTGTTTCTCTTCATTTTGAGTTGTGTCCCATCAACAAATGAAGGTCCTGCGGGCTTTTCTTCCACGGGCTTTACTCCATTCACGTTATCAGGGTCAACTCTACTTTGAGGAGGCAGATCTTCCCCAGTCGCATCTTGAGTGCCTTCCAACCTGAGGGGCTCATTTCCCATCACTATATCTGACAGTGTTTCTTTGTTATTCATAAGGTTTTCAGTGACTAAAGATTTGGAAATAGTTCGTCACACTTTCTTCCTAGTCTGTCTTTGTCTGTAAGCTCATCTGAAACCTGTTGACCATGGGTGACCCTGCTAGTTATTTAAATTACCGGTGGCATAGCCTTCAGAATCACAGCAACTCACGAGCCACCACAGCATGACAAACTGACATATGAGTGATGGCTGTTTGGTTTTAAGTTTAAATTTCAAGGAGATCTGTGCTCATGCATAGTAGAACCCTCCGGGGGTGGGGTGTCCATTCGCTTAGGCATCCCCTCTGGTCACCAGAATGGAGGTGTGCAGACAGCAAGAAACCAATGAACAGATACCAAAAACAAAAACAAGAATGTCCACACCTGTTATCTCTGCGGTTCTGTCAGGCATTCATGGCTATTCTGATCCTTCACCGCTTGGTCTCTCCCAAGATGGTGGCTCCGGGAGTAGCTGAACATCTTGAATTAGAAAGCAACGTATTTCTTGATTCTGCTACAAATTCCCCTAGCTATAAGCCTTCCAAGCTTCTAAATACTCCTTTATATGTGGTTCAGCGTTCTAGCACCATCTCCTGAGACTCCTTGGTCCGGTATTCTATGTTATTGGTGATGGAGCTCCTCACTGCACAGCACCAGGAATTGATGGAATAAACATTGAAATCTTTCAAGAAAGTGAGGCGGCACAGGAGGCACTCACTCATCTCTGCCAAGAAATTTGGAAGACAACTATCTGGCTGACTGATTGGAAGAGATCCCTATTTGTGCCCATTCCAAAGAGAGGTGACCCAACGTAATGCAGAAATAATAGAACAATCTTTGATATCCCATGTGAGTAAAGTTTTGCTAAAGGTAATACAGAAATGGCTACAATCATACATTGACAGAGAACTTCCAGAGGTTCAAGCCAGATTCAGAAGAGGCCATGGAATGAGGGATATCATTTCTGATTTCTGATGGATCTTGACTGAAAGCAAAGAATATCATAAAGATGTTTATCTGTGCTTTATTGACTATGCAAAGGCTTTCAATTGTGTGGATCATGAAGAGCTATGGACAAAATTGCGAAGTATGAGTACTCCTGAACACTTATTTGTGCTCATGAGGAATCTGTACATGGATCAAGAGGCAGTTGTTCGAACAGAACATGGGAACACTGAATGTTTTAAAATTAAGCAAGGTGTGAGACAAGGTTGTATTCTTTCAACATACTTATTCAACCTGTATGCTGAGCAAATCATCCAAGAAGCTGAGTTCTATGAAGAAAAACATGCATCAGGATTGAAGGAAGACTCATTAGCAACCTGCGATATGCAGATTATACAACCTGTCTTGCTGAAAATGAAAAGGACTTAAAACATTTACTGATGAAGATCAAAGAGCGAATCCTTTGGTATGGATTACATCTCAATGCAAAGAAAACAAAAATCCTCACCACTGGACCAATAAACAACATTCTTATCAAAGGAGAAAAGATTGAAGTTGTCAAGGACTTCATTCTTCTTGGATTAACTATCAACACTCATGGAAACAGCAGTCAAGAAATCAAATGACTTATTACATTAGGTAAATCTGCTGCACAAGACCTTTTTAAGGTGTTGAAGAGCAAAGATGTCAGCTAGAGGACTAAGGTGTGCCTGACCCAAGCCATGGTGTTTTCAATAACCTCATATAGATGCAAAAGCTGGACAGTGAATAAGGAAAATCGTAGAAGAATTGATGCCTTTGAGTTGTGGTGTTGGAGGAGAATACTGAAAGTGCCATGGACTGCCAAAAAAACCAATAGATCCATTTTGGAAGAAGTGCAGCCAGAGTACTCCTTAGAGGCCTGAATGGCCAAACTTTGTCTCTCGTACTTTGGACATATTGTCAGGATGGAGCAGTCGCTGGGGAAGGATATCATGTTTCATAAACTGGAGGATCAGAGAAAAAGAGGAAGATCCCCAATGAGATGGATTGGCCAAGTGGCAGCATGGATAAACTCAAGTGTGGCAACAATAGTGAGGTCGGCCCTGGATCGAGCAGTGTTTCGTTCTGCTGTGCATAAGGTCACTATGGGTTGGTACCGACTCAATGGCCCCTAATAACAACAACAAATGAGTCAGAACCCACTTGATTGCAACATGTTTGCTTTTGTTTTTATGTTCTCTCCCTCTAAACTACATTCGATGAAGCTATTGGCAAGCAAGGATTTAACCTTGTGTTTTTAGTTACTTAACATTTCCCATATTCCCCGCTGTCTTTTGGATAAAGTTCAAGTTCTAAACCTGGTACTCAGGAACCTTCTCAAATTGAAGCACTTGCCTTTCTTTTTTTGGACTTTAGTTTCCTCATTTATACAAAGAGAAAAAACCCAATAACTAGCTCAGAAGGCTGTTGTGGTAAATAGAAGTCATCTGTAAAGTGCCCAGTATGGTTCCTGGCACATCACAGCTGCTCAACAGGCTCACTTATTATTTTATTAATTTCACAAAAATCTGGGAAGATAGCCTGAATCAGGATATTTTTCACCTTAATTTTACAAATGAGACCTGAGGTGCCCAGAAAGGTAAAACATTTGCTCAAGGCCACACAGCTAGAATTCAGAGCTTAGATTTCATTCTTGGGCTTCTAGCTCCTGGGGGTAGAATGAGGGATGAGAGGAGAGGAGCAGGTGTGGAGTTACCACTGACTGCCAGCATGAAATGGTTGCTTTCTTCTGCCAACCATAAATTGTATAGAACACAGTTTTCTTTTCTAACATGATCACAGGACCTCGGGTTATAGGTCTGTCCAACCTCTCTTGTCTCATTTCAAACTAGTAGAAAATGAAATGAAGCAAAGAGAGCTTCAGTTATGCTAAACAGTTACTTGAATAAAAAGGAAAGATGAAATTCCCAAACAATAACTTAATAGTTTTTTTTATTGCTCAGCTTCTCCTCCGGGCCCCATTGTAAGGCAGTGAAGAGAAACTGAGTGGAAATGCTTCTGCATGAACGGTTGCAAACAAATGTATCATTCAAAGATGATTTTCTCCAGACAGTGGACATCACACAGGGCAGCTGAATGAGCCCTGGACCTGAAGTCACGAAATCTGGGTCTGGTCTCTTTTGAGTCCACTTTATCTTCCTGCTCTTAGGAACAGGTCTGCTCCAAGTGCCAGATCTGTCTTGATGTGAAGCAAGAGAATAAACTTCCAAAAGTTCTACCTCATTCACTCATTAACAAAAATTTATTGAGCATTTACTATATGCCAAGCATTTGGTCAGATATAGAGAAATACAAAGAGACCTGGTATGGCACTGTAGGATAAGCACTAGACTGTTAACCACAAAGTCAGTGGTTCAAACACACCAGTTGCTTCTTGGAAACCCAATACAGGGTTGCTATGAGTTGGAACCAATTTGATGCTACTTAACAACAAACAACAAAAATAGGGCCATACAATGATAAACAAATAGGCACAGATTCTGCCCTCATGGCACTTAAAGTCTACTGAGGAGAGAGCAGCATTTTAATAATCACCTATTCGTATGTACGCTTCTACCCTTTAATAAATGTCATGAAGGAGAAATATGGGGAACTATGGCATATGAGGAGCTTTGGTGGCGTAAGTGCTTACGAATCGCGCTGTGAATCACAAGGTCAGCAGTTCGAAACTACCAGCTGCTCCACAGGAGAAAGATGAGGCTTTCTGCTCCTATAAAGATTTACAGCCTCAGAAACCCTGTTCAGGGTCGCTATGGGTCGGAACCAACCCCACAGCACTTAACAACAATGGCATATTAAAGAGAAGAATCTGATATAGTTGAGGAGAGGAGATGGTCAGGAAAAAATTCCAGGAAACAGAGACACTTGAACTGAGAGACATTCAGAGTTAAGAAGGCAGAGGGATATGAGTGGAATAGGGCTTGAGTCTTCCAGTCAGAGGGAATAGCACAGGGAAAGACCCTGATGCATGAGGGAGCAATGGTAGCTCCAAGGAACTGAAGAGACCAGAGTGCCTGGGTTGTTGTTGTTGTTAAGTGCCATCAATTCGATTCCAACCCATAGCGACCCTGTATAGGGTTTCCAAGGAGCAGATGGTTAGATTGAACCACCGACCTTGCAGTTCAAATGACTTTGCAGTCTGATGCATTAACCCACAGTGCCAAACCAGGACTGCGTGGGTAGAGAGATGGAAACCAAGAAAGATGAGACTCCTGAGTGGTGAAGAATACAGATGGTGCAGACTGGCCTTGTAGCCCCAGGAACATAATCTGTAACTCCAGGTATTCTTAAGAAAGGAAGGCATGGAGGTGTTTTAAAAAGCAAATGGGAATCCACAAATTTTTGTTTTGTTTTTAATTCAAACACCAGAAGGTTTGCTGTAAAAAATACTTCCCTAATAAACCACATAATAATGAGAAAGAATATAATTATTCTAAAGATCAAATGGGAATGCAGAGGACCTGTTGTTTTGTTAGGTGTCATCGAGTCAGTACCGACCCATAGCAACCCTATGCACAACAGGACGAAACACTGTCTGGTCCTGAGCAGAGGACCTGGCAGTGAATAGAATAGAATAGCCAAAATAACTGGAGAAATGACAAAGTTGCAGCATTAACACGATCAGATTTCAATAGTTAATATGAAATAACTATAATCAGACAATTGTGATTGGGGCATAATTAGAAAAAAGAGAAATAGAAGAAAGATAGACACATATGAGAGTAAATCTTAAAGTATTTGCTGCTAGGGTTCCAGTGCATACATGCACAGCCTAATTCCGAATAAAAAAATGTTGAAACACGTCTCTGGCACTCTGGCTATTGGTTCTGCTGTTGCTGCTCCTCTGCCAGTCCTCTGCTAATCCTCTGGTGTCACAACCTTCTGCTCCTGGACCAAGGAGTTTTAATGCACAAGAATATCAGGGTGCAAAGGATGTGCTCCACTTCTTGCTCTTATTTGATGGTAGTGAGATCCCCACTTCTGTTTCTGAGATGGTTCCTTTTAAACACATATTAAGGTTCCAAGTTTTTGCAATCACAATTCACTGTAAATCACTCACAGCTGAATCATATTCTCCTGTCAACATCTTTTTCCACCTATCAGGTTAAAAAATGTTGTCTGGTAGGAATTAATAAAGACCATGGCTAGAAGAGTCTTCGGCAGTCCTGGTATGGTATTGCCGGATAAGTACTCAACTGTAAGGTCAGTGGCTCAAACTCACCAGGCACTCCTTGGAAACCCTATGAGTTGGTCGCTATGAGTTGGAACCAACTGGAGGGCACTTAACAACAGAAGCGTCTTTACATGATTCACTGCACTGCACTGTAGGGAGCAAGGGGATAATTACAAAGGGGTTTGAAGAAACTTTGGGATGATGGATTGTTTGATGACTGTGATGATAGTTTCACTGATGATTAAAATGTCAAAACTTCTCAAATTACATAGTCTTTGGAGTCCTGGTGTGGTGCTGTGGATTAATGTGCTGGACTGCAAAGTTGATTTGAACTGCAGGGTTGGTGGTTCAAGCTCACCAACTGCTTCTCAGAAACTCTATACAGGGTCGCTATGGGACAGAACTGACTCCACGGCATTTGACAACAACAAAGTACGTGTAGCTTATTTTCTTTCAATTATACCTCATTATTAATTTTTAAAATAATAACAATCAACAAACAGATCAGTAGCTATAATGAAATGGTGGAAAGAAAGTCAACAAGCAAATAGCTTGTGGAAAAAAAGACACAAATGCATGTAAGGTGAACAGTTAGAAGGTTTTTATAAAGGAGGGAAATGGTGACAATTTAGAAGACAGTCAAAGCTGTGGGCATGGTAAGAAATACGTAGACATAAAAGAATTTAGGAGATAAAATAGAAAGGACTGGTTATTAGTTGGGTAAAAATAAATGGAGTGAGAGTGAGAGCTAAGAGATGAATCATTTCTTTAAAAGGCATCTCTGGCTATTTCACTTTGCTGATAAATTCCTTTCCATAACTACCATTGCACTCAAGATAATATCTAACCTCCTTAGCCTGTCAAGTGCTTCCAGACCTTCAATGATCAGATCCCTATTGTCTTCTTCAGACAGCTTGTCCTGCCTATCCAACACTTGGGCTTGTCTCAAGACATACTGAATTGCTTGTAGCTCCTTGAATGTTTCCTATTTCCTTGCCTACATATAGGTTTAACTTTCTGTCTTGAAATGTCATTCATTCAATTCTCAAATCTTAGCTAGGTACCTCCTAGATACGTTTTCAGCATTTTGTGCTTTCTTTCATCAGAGCACATAGTGTCTGAATTTGTGTAGAGCTCTGTTTTGTTTCCTGTCCTTGAGGTCTCTTCTGTTGCCTCCTTTCATCTCTCTTCTATGTCCTGGGGTCTGCTTGCTCTTCCTAGATATCTTCTCTGGATCCTGTCCAGTGTCTATGGTAGTATCAGGCGCATTGCAAGTGCTTCCAGGATATATGTGGAATGTATGACATTAGCCTTGAACCCTAGGCTTTACTTCCAATAAGCAATGTTGCCAGGACTAACCAGTTGTTTGCTTGCTGACTTATCAGACTCCATAGTCCCTAATGCTCTGTCTTTCCATGGGAAAACTCCCTACTTCATTTTGTAGTTTATTGGCTGATCCGAATGAGAGACTCTCATGCAATTTGGCCTTGAGGTGGGGCTTCACGGACGTTACTATGGCTTGTCCTGTTGCTCAGTGTTTGTCCCACCCCTAGAAACACACTCTAACACTCCCTGCCTTTCATGTCTCACCTAACACTCTTATTCCTGCCTTCTTCACACAGTCTTATTGTTGTTGTGGTTATGTGCCGTTGAGTCGATTCTGACTCTTAGCCACCCTGTACAGGGTTTCAGAGGCTGTAAATCTTTATGGGAGCAGAATGCCTCATCTGTCTCCCATGGAACAGGTGGTAGTTTTGAACTGCTGACTGTGAGGTTAGCAGCCCGATTCGTAACCACTATGCTGCCAGAGTCTTGAGTACTTTTTAAATCAGACCTGTGCTGGACAATGGTGAAATGAAGACAGGTCTGATATAATCACTAACCCCAATGACCTCAGATGTGACACTAAACAAGTAGCTCTAATTTCTGATTCTTAGTGTCATCATTTGCAGAATACTGTCTAGAGGCTTTTTCGTCTACAATCTGTAGAAAATCCTAGATCAGGAAGATTTAAAAGTCAGAATTTTATCAATGTGTAATTGTATCAGTACCTATCAGAAAACATACAGCATTGATTAAATATTCCTAATTATTGTTGAGCTAATTAATTAACATTTCTAGAGAAGAGATAACTAACTATGATGGTCTGAAACATACATGGCTGTGAGGTTGCCTTCATTCTTCAAAATGCCGTATTTGTGTTTGGGGTTTCATGAATAGCGTGGATTAAGTATGATAGAAAATATTTCTTTGACAACTTAAATCAGGAAGTGTCTAAGATGCAAGGTCTTTAGCTTTAGGAAGCAGTTTAGTGTAAAACCTAAGAATTAAGTTTTGGAGTTATCTCCCTATATTGAAATATCAGCTCAGCCAATTCCTGATTGTATAAACTTGGGTAAATTACTTTGCCTTTCTCTGTCTCCATTTCCTCATCTGAAAAGTTGAAACATAATAAAAATGCATCTCCTAGAGTAATTGTGAGGATTAAGTGAGTTACTAAGTGTCTCATCACTCTTAGAAGACTTCTTGGCATGAGATAAGGGGCTAAAAGAATATTGACCATCATATTACTGTCAGGACCAGTTCTAATTTCCCAAAGAAGAAATGTGGCACTGCTATGGGAGAGAAACTTCAATTCAATAATTATGAACAAATTTCACATTTATGTGTCCTTGCTTCCATTGGCTCGTGCTGCTTCTTATTGTCATCAAGTAGGAGACTGTCCCCAGCCTGCAGTCGCGAGGCACATGTCTCTCTCCAATAATGAATGCCATCACATTCTCTGGCAGGTTTTCTGTTCCAAAATTATAATTACAATCCAATCTAATGGCTTAATTTAATTAGACCTGCCATCTACCCAAAGGACGGATGCAGAATAGACAATCAAGAGCTTAGTAACTAATAAGGGGCCTTCGAAGGTAGAATCATAAGTTATGGGTTACTCATTTGCTGCAAAACCCTGTCTTTTTTCCTTCAGCGTCTTTTGTTCTATCAGCCACTTCTGCTCACAACAAAAGGCAAGTACAAAGCACATTACCTCTGAAAAGTTCAGGCCTATATTTGCAGTTCTTCTATTTCTGTATTTCCCACTTATGAAAAACATTAAGGGTATAAATACTGGAACAATATATACTACCAAATTTACAATGATGTCTTTAAAACATAGGCAACCAAACTAACGTTTGCTTGTGAAAAATAAAAATTATTGAGATTATATATGAATTTGACTGAAACTGAAAAACACAGATGCAATAAGCAACAAAGGAGATACAGAATCAGCGTGTCTCATATACAGGGTTCCTGGAATTGCAAAAGACAATACTAACGACAATCATTTATTGAAGACTTCATGTTTTCAGTACTTTATATGAACTTTATCTTCTCAATTGCCCTTTGAAGTAGATACTGGTATATCCCCTTTAAGGCATAGAATGATAACAAATTTATCCAAGTTCTGGTTCCGCTTCCTATGTGTCTATTTAGACCCACCTGGTCTTTGTGTTTCCCATGGATGACACAGGAACCACTGGTTAATGTTCTAAATGTTGTGACTGGTTGTCTGGCCGATGAGTAGAACTGCCTTACAGGGTGACAAGACCTTTAGGGAGAAGCTTGCCATGCCTGCCTTTTCAGGTGCACCTGGGTGGGTTTGAACCACTAACTATTTTACTGGTAGTTGAGTAGTTAACAGTTTAACTCTCTCAGGAACTCCTAATGTTTTCAATACTGTTGTTAGTTGTCATCAAGTCAATTCCAAGAAGAATGAATATGAAAAATCCAGAACAACAATTATGCAGGCTCTCTAGCATATCATTCAATAATACCTAGTTTGTTGCTGTAGTTTCTAAGTGCTGTTGAGTTGGTTCCCAGTCATAATGATCCTGTATCTGGTTTCCAAGGAGTGGCTGGTGAGTCTGAATTGCAGATCTTGTGATTCAAACAAACCTTGGGATCCAGTGTATATCCTATAGTGTCACACCAGGATTCTAATAATACTTAGTTGTTGCTGCTGTTATTAGGTGTCAATAGGTCAGTACCGACTCATAGTGACTCTATGCACAACAGAATGAAACACTTCCTGGTCCTGTGCCAAACTCAAAATTGTTGCTACTTTTGAGCCTATTGTCGCTGCCACCGCATCAACACATCTCTCATTGGGGGGGGGGGGGAGTGTCTTCCTCTTTTTCTCCAACACTCCACTTGACCAAACATGATATCCTTCTCCAGGGATGGGTCCCTGCTGATAACATGTCTTAACGAGACAAAATCTGGTGATCCTAGCTTCCATGGAACATTCTGGCTGTACTTCTAGCACAGATTGGTTTGTTCTTTGGGCAGTCCATAGCATTTTAATATTCTCCTCCAACACCATAACTCAAATGCATCAATTCTTCTACAGTCTTCCTTAGTCACTGTCCAACTTTTACAAGCATATGAGGTTAATGAAATTACCATGGCTGGGGTCAGGTGCACCTTAGTCCTCAAGCTGACATCTTTGCTCTTTAATACTTTAAAGAGGTCTTGTGCAGGTGGTTTCTTGACTGCTGCTTCCATGAGTGTTGATGGTTGATCCAAGAAAAATGAAGTCTTTGACAACTTCAATCTTTTCTCCATTTATGTGGATGGTATTTATTGGTCCAGTGGTGAGGATTTTTGTTTTCTTTACACTGAGATGCAACCCATACCAAAGGCTTGGATCTTCATCAGTAAGTATTTTAAGTTCTCTTCACTTTCAGCAAGCAAGGTTGTATCATCTGCATATTACAGGTTGTTAATGAGTCTTCATCCAATTCTGATGCCATGTTTTTCTTCATATAATCCAGCTTTTTGGATTATGGGCTCAGTATGCAGATTCAACAAGTATGGTGAAATATTACAGTATGGTGCCCACATTTTCTACTTTTAAACCATTTGGAGTTCCACTGCTCTGTTTGAACAGCTGCCTTTTGGTCTCCATACAGGTTACTCAGGATCACAATTAAGTGTTATGGAATTCTCATTCTCCACAGTGCTGTCCATAGCTTGCCATGATTCACACAATCCAAAGTCTCTGCCTACTCAATCAAGCACAACTAAACTCTCTGCAAAGATCCATCTGACGTCAGCAATGATATCCCTCATTCACGTCCTCATCTACTACATATGAAGTTCAAGCCAGATTCAGGTAATTCCTAGTAGTATTCATTTATTCAGTCACTCAATCAAATATTTGTTGAGCACTTACAGTGTGCCAGACACTGTTAAAAGCACTAGGGATATAATAGTAAGTAATAAAAAAAGTAGTAAGTAAAACTGTCAAAATCCCTACCCCATAAAGCTTACTTTTCACTGAGGGAAACAGATGATAAATAACAGGAGCCAAATAAATTCTATATATTATATTAAAGTAGTGATAGGTTCCACGAGGAAAATCAAACAGGGAAGGAAGGTAATCGGTGTTTGGAGACACACTCAAGATTTTAGATGGGTGACACTGAGAATGTGAAGTTTGATTAAAAACTTGAAGGAGGAAAAAGAACCTTGGAGCTGTTAGGTAGGTTAACACTTATATAAGTAATAAACCTCATTTTCTTGTTCACCCATAAAAACAAAACAAGTTATTTTACCTAGAAAAGGAAACTCCTTGAGCTTGAAGAAAGAAAAATCATATACTGATCTTTAATGTGTGCCAGGCATTATGCTAGGCACTGTGAAGGGTGCAGAAATGAAAGACTGAGCTCCTATCCTCATCATGCTTTGGCTATTGGGGATTGTTGCATTATATATACATATATATATATATATATATGTAAAATGTCACAATAGGTTTCTTGAGAGTGGAACAAACAGGTCCATAGGGGATAATTAAGTTAAGTTAGACAGGGATTAAGGGTGAGGGAGGTAGGTCTTGGAGCTGAAACAGGCCGATAGGTTTCAGGGGCTGGTGGTAGAAAAGTATACAAATATGGAGAACAGAGAGAGATTGGTGATAACATTGCAGGCGGATTGGCAGATGTACAAGGGGGCTAGAGAGGTTTGTGATGGTAAGAGGAAATAAAAATGTATCCAATTTGGTTATTTCTTGTCATGAAAACAAAGAAATCAAATAAATTGGATTTACTGGCTTATGTGATTAGGAAGCTTAAAATAATATGAAATAAGTTTAAATCCCTAGAGGAATGCTATGGGTTATAAATACATACACGCTGCACTAGGTGATTGAAGAAGACAAGTTTCTTTTCTGTGGCCCCAAAAGTGCTCCACTGTGTCTACACATCTAAGTGAAGTCTAGGTCAGCTGTGAATGCCAGTCAGGTCTTCTGAGTTGTGGGATATGGTCTTCAGATGACTAGAACTATGTGACATTTGTACCTGACTTCCCTAGCTGGACAGTGGGTGCTCTCTATACTGCCTGCTTTCAGGGATCTATGTGGATTCAGAATGAATTGAATAAGTAGAAGCCACTTATAAACTTTTGAGTATTGATACTTCATCATCACTGCTCACCATTACCATCTACGTGCATCTTGGCCTTTCTTTATTACAATTAAGTAAAAAACCAAGAGTGTTAGGGGTCCGGAATCATTCTACCCTCTGCATTTCAATGGCTGGCTGTGGGAAAGTCTTGTCAGTTAACACATCAGTCAGAATCACAAGCTGATTCCATGGGTTCTGGAGTAGGAATGTGAACCACAGGGTTTTCAATGGCTGTGGTATTTTAGAAGTAAATCACCAATCTGTTATAATAAGGTGTCTCTTGTTGGGCTTGAACCCCAAACGTTTTGGTTAGCAGTTGAGCACATTAACCATTTGCACCACTCAGTTCCGTGGGAAAATCTTAGAACCTCTCTTTCCTTATCTCTGAGATAAGGCCTGGGAGAGCAGTGGCACTGTAGGGTAAGTACTGGACTAGGAACCACAAGGTTGGCGGCTCCATCCCACCAGCCAGCCCCAGGAGAAAGATCAGGCTTCCTGCTCCCACAAAGATTTACAACCTCAGAAACTATTAAAGTCTCTATGAGTTGGCACTCATTTGATTAGAATTAACAACAACAAGATAAAGCCTAATAATATACCCCAAGTTTATGATAAAAGTTGAATAAAATTATGCAATTGATACATTATGTTGCTCAGTTAATAAATATTTCTGTCAATCACCTTTTGAAGGACCTTAAGAAAACTTTTACAGGACCGCATATTTCCCTCAAAGTTAGAGAAATAGGTACAATCTATAAAACTGTGCTCCATTTTGTAGTAAACCAGGGAGTAAAGGCCTGGATAGAAGCTCTGAATACTTACATTGACCAGCCTCAAGGAGGATCTAATCAGCATAATTCCTCATTCACCAGTCTGTGGGTCTTCACTCTGAAATAACCTTTATATGCAATCTTCAGGCACCCTGACCTTAATTCAAATCCATTCAAATAACATTTACTGGGTACTTACCATATTATAGTCACAAGTAAGTGCAAAGATATGTTGTTGGTGTTAGGTGTCATCGAGTTAGTACTGACTCATAGCAACCCTATGCACAACAGAACAAAACACTGCCAGGTCCTGGACCAACCTCACAATGCCATGCTTGAGCCCATTGATGCTGCCATTTGGACAATCCATCTCATTGGGGGTCTTCCTCTTTTTCTCTGACCCTCCATCTTACCATACATGATATCCTTCTCCAGTGACTGGTCCCTCCTGACAATATGTCTGAAGTATGAGAGATGAAGTTTGGCCATCCTAGCCTCAAGGAGCACTCCGGCTACAATTCTTCCAAAACAGATCTGTTTGTTCTTTTGGCACTTTCAGTATTCTCCTCCAACACCATAACTCAAAAAAGTACAAAGATATAGGCAAGGGCAAAACCAAGAGGAACTGATGTTGGGGATGCAGTGTGACAAATCTAGGATGCTGAGGACTCAGATGAGAGCAACATAAACCAGCCTAATAAGTCTTAGAAGAATTCTCAGAAGGATTGAAATCAATGCTCAATCTTAGAGTATGATTTCTCCAAGCTAAGAAGAAGGGGATGTTTGAATAGAATTATGGAGTCCAGAGCTTGTGTGTGTATAACACTGAATAAGCAATGTTAGGGATGGTGGACTTTAAATTTTTTTTCTGGGACAGTTTCAAGATCCTTCTTCTACCTTCCTCCAGAATGTGTGCAGGTCCCTCTCCTAAAATCACTCCTCTTATGAATCCCTGTTCTCTTTGGCAAAGCAAGAACTTGGTTTTGGCCTTGTAAGAGAATAGTTCTCAGCCAAATTGTGAATCATTCCTACAGGTCCCAGCTGACACCTTATGACCATGCCAAAGCCCAATCACCGCATGATGGATCAACCCACTCTTAGAGGGTCACCCTAATTCACAGGCTAGAAAACTAAGATCAGGCTTCCAAAGCATTAGCAAAGTTGCCTTTTCAAGAGGTCTGAAGACAAGATGAATTCAATACAGCATTTCCTTCTTTTCTTTATGATACTGTGTCTCTAATTTTATTGGCTTTCTTATAATGACATTTTAAAGTACACAGATATCCTGCTTATTCCTAATTGCTGAGGAAATTGTGGGAATAAGAATATTTCAATATATAGAACATGAGGAAAGTATTGAGTCAGCTAGTGTCTTTATTTATGTCATATCATTTAATTCTCAAATCAACCTATGAATGAGAAATTGTTTTCACCATTTCACAATGGAGAAAACAGAAGCTCAGAGAGGCTAAGTAATTTTCTCATTCTCCAGCTGGAAAAGAGAGGAGCTGAGAATTAAAACCAGGTCTGTTGCTCCGTAGCCTGTCCTACCTTGGAGTCCTACCCTTTCCATGTGCACATATGTTCCATACAATTTGGCAAATTCCAAAGATTTCTTAAGTTTGGATATTTAAAATAAAACCTTGAAAGTAATAGCACACCTTTTCTTATCTTCCTGTATAGACAAAACTAAGCATGAATTTACCTTACTGTAACTTGTTTTATTTGTAAGGCTGTATCTGCCATCTAAACTGAACACCCTTAAATCACTATGTCTTTACCTTATTTGGTTATTTGATCATTAGCTTTTCCATGTAGTAAAAATACTAGCTATATTTGTCTCTTCTAAATTCTTCTAATCCTCTTACATTTGCTGCTTCTAAAATATACTGTTGTTGTTAAGTGTTGTCAAGTCAGTTCTACTTATAACGATCCTGTACAGGACTCTCTGAGAGTAGTTAGTGGATTTGAACTACCAACTTTGTCGTTAGTAGTCCAGTGTTACATTAGAGTATCTGGCCTGAAAGTTCGGTTTGAACTGCAAGATCAGAAGTTTAAGCTAAACAGCTGCTCCTAGGAAACCCTACAGTATGACTATGGGTTGGAACCAATTCTACAGCACTTAGCAACAACAACAAACAAGGTGAAGTATTGAATGATAATTGGAGTCTGGGAAATATGTAGAAAGTTTGATAATTTTACTGCATTTACCAGTGATAGTTGTTATAAATAAGTACAAACTACATCATGGTTTATGATCATTGTTCTATCTGCTTTCATTTCAGGAACCAATAAGGAAGTCACTCTTCCTATTGAAAAGAACAAAAGCAAACCCTCCTACAATCTCCACCTTCACAGTAGTAGCAGAAAGTTGAAGCTAGTGGATGCAGTATGATCAGGTTAGACAGATAGATGCAGGCCTCAGAGACACACTCAAAGAACAACCATTTCCACTGAAATGATTCGTAAGCAGTAGGCATTTTGCAGAGCAAACTGAAGGATTGTGAAACCTCCTCAGAACATCACTGTTAAAGATAGCATTTAAAATGAAAATGCACAGCTAAAGACTCTAGATTCATGGAAAGAGAAAGGCTGTGTGCTGGCAGCCAGGAGGCTGGCTTGCAGATTGTGCCCTTTGATTGGTTAAATGAGTATATATTCCTGAGTGTTTTTGTATACATCCTCCCCCTATAACAACAACAACAACAAAATAACAACAACAACAACAAAAAAAACCCAGAGGGAATAGAAGCACATATTGTTGGATGATGATGCACGGAGGAGATTGTAATCATTGCAATGAAATGATGAGTGTAAAACTGATGTTCTCTCATGTAAACTATCACTTAATTCACAATTAAAAACTTAAAAACAAACGAAACTGGAGTATGTGCATAGCACAGTACTAGAATATTTCCTTAAATAATAACAAAACTCCTATTACTAAGTAGTAATATCTCAGTAGCAAGTTACTTAGGAGAAAATAGTCATGGACATGAACAAGAAAGATGGCAAGGCATATGCAGTACAGGTGATAGAGAACTACAGAACATGTATAACAAATACCATTCTTTTAGATACATGTAACACAAGTTCCCTTGAATTTCTTATGGAGGAGGAGTTGAAAACACACACCAGAACTCTACTGACTACCCTGGAATATGTCAATTTTCCAGTTCCTGTATGGTGCCTTTTCACTAAGTCCTCTTGCTTTTCCAAAAATCTTTAATTTGAGAATATCTGCAAGAATTGTGATAGAGACTTAGTCTTGATGGACCCTATATAATTGTGGCATTGTAGGATCAGTACCAGACGTTGAACCACAAGGTCGGCAGTTCAAACCCACCAGTTGCTCCTCAGAAATCCTATACAGTGTCATTATGAGTCACATCCTATTTAACAGCACTTTAACAGCTCTGGTAGCATAGTGGTTACGAATAGGGCTGTGAACCATAAGGTCAGCGGTTTGAAACTACCAGCCGCTCCGCGGGAGAAAGATGAGGCTTTCTACTCCTGTAAAGATTTACTCCCTCGGAAACCCTGTACAGGGTCGCTATGGGTCGGAACCGACTCGACAGCACTTAACAACAACAACAACAGCATATAATTATAGAGTAAAATTGTTCAGCAGCTAAGCGTTGGTCTGCTAACCACAGGGCTGCTTCATGGGGGAAAAAATGAAGCACTCTGCTTTGTAAAGATTGACAAACTTGGAAACTGTGGAGAACAGCTCTACCTTGTCCTGTAGAGTTGCTGGTTTTAAGTTTTATGTTGAGTCAGAATCAACTCAAGGTTAGTAGGTTTGGTTTGGGTATAAACTATGTCAAAGGAAGTAAATCAGACCCACTTAGAGAGAAATTCCTTAATGAATCTTAAATTTGTTTTACTGTTTGGCACAGTGACCTTCTGACATCTCCCAAAAGATCTTCAGTTTTCTGGATTCTACCTAGGGGAGGCTGCCAGAAAAGTAATACTGGCTATATATAGCAGATATAGGTACTCAGTGAATACCTCTGATCACATTTGAAGTTATATGTAACTGAACCATAATGTCCAAGAAATAGATAAATTCACTGAGCATTATCATTAACCAGGACACTCCAAAATGATCTTACAAAAGAAAACCTACTTTTAGTTGAAACCCAGAGGAATAAAGTTTATTTTTCAGCAACAAGCTCTTGGAGGTCTCACTGAAGTCTTTTAGTGAGGCAATTTTCTAAGAGACGTTTTGAGAAACTCCCTAAGTTCCTTTCCATATCATCCAGATGCAGAAAAATATGCAGACCCCCAAGAGCTTAAGAAAAACATTCATTAAGACAGACTGTCAAAACAGTCAGCTCACAACCAAATTTAGGAATTTCACAAACAAGTCATGGGGTGACAGAAATAAAAGAATGACAGTTCTGACTGGCTCTTTTTTTTTTTTTTTTTTTCTTTTTTTCCTTCAGCAAACTGCCCCTGGGTGCCCTGACCTCTGTCTTTGTTTGCTGAGATAACAGTGAGGGAAAAAAAAGTGTTCAAGAGAGAAGACCAAAAGTAGCCATAATTGGTATTTGTCATTAAAGCACATTTTACCAAATGGACTTGTCCCATATGGCAGTTCCTTTCTGTTGTGGGTTATTTATATCCTTTCCAATCTTCCCCACCAAAGCTAATCTATACCACATCAGTAAAAACATTCCCAGGCCTTTCAGTTTCCTTCACTCATTTCCAAGAAGCTGGGCTGCTCATGGAGCAGAAGGTTGTGCCAGCACAGGCATGCTTGTGGTTTTATTGGCTAACATCAAACAAGATTCTTGGGTATTTTCAGACAGAACTGGTTTTTGGATCAGTTTTGTGAGAGCTTTATAAAAGGAACATAGCCTGTTTCTGACTCTGTCAAGCACATCTATCCTACGTTTAAAAGCTGATCAACATTTACGTCTTAAAACTCCATTCCTCCAAAAACTGTTTCATTTGATAACTGCTGACTACTTTGTACCAGGCCCTCAGCAATGCACTGCGGTTAAAGAAGACTATGAAGCTTCCCTGTCCACAAGGAGTTCTAACTTTTTATTTAGTTACTTGTGTAAAGTTTAGATATTTAACTTCTTGTCTATTTCATTGTCTATAAAAAAATTAGCTCACCTTACAGGTTATTGAAAGAAATAAACAGATAATAAAAATAATGCATGTAATGTATTTAACAGAATGTCTTGCACATTGTGTTGTTAGTTGCTGTCGAGTTGGCCCCTGATTTATGGCAAAAACATGCAGGACAGAACAAAATCTGCTGGGTTCTACAAAATCCCCAGTGTCGGTTGTGAATAGGATCTTTGTGATCCATAATGTTTTTACTGTCTGGTTTTCAGAAGTAGATTGCCAGGACTTTCTTCCTAACTCACCTTAGCCTGGAAGCTTAACTGAAACCTGTGTAACATCATAGCAACACAAAAGCCTCTAATGACAAATGGGTGGTGGTTGTGTCTGAGGTGTATTAGTCAAGAATAAAACCCATGATAAGCACTTACATAAGAGTCCTGGAGTGGTGCTGTAGGATCAGCACTGGACTTGCTAACTGAAAGGTCAGCAGCTCAAATCCCTCAGCCGCTCCTCAGAAACCCTATACAGGGTCACTATGAGTAGGAACCTAATCAACAACACTTAACAATAATCATATTATTATAGTTAACACTATTATTAAAAACTGACTTCCAATACTGCCTCCTTTAAGATGTTTTCACCAATACTGACAGTTGAAATTAATTTTTCCTTTTCTTTTTCTTTTCCCCCTATATTATTTTGTTCCCTGAATTACTACATATTCCATTCATCTTGTTATCTCCACTAAACTATGAACTGTTTGAGGTCATTCTTACTTGTCTCCATTTATTCAATATTAATTAACTAACTCATTTATTCCTTTAACAGGAATATACTGAGAATCTATTACTTTCCAGGTACTATACTGCTGTTGTCGTTAAATGCCATTGAGTTGGTTTTCACTCATAACAATACCATATAAATTTTCCAAGGAGTGGCTGGTGGGTTTGAAGCACTAACCTTAAGGTTAGCAGTCCAGTTAATTCTACAGAGCCATACCAGGACTCCAGGCACTATGTTAGCCTCAGGAATATGACAAAGAAAAATAAAATCATGGTATTCAGTCCTTGCTATCAAGTTGGGTGGTAGAAATAGATAAATAGGCAACTATTGACCAGCCTGGGAGTCCTGATATGGCACTGTGGGTTAATGCGTTGATCCGCAAAGTCAGTTTGAACTGCAAGGTGGGTGGTTCAAGCTCACCAGGGTTTCTGTTCCTCAGAAACCCTATACAGGGTCACTATGGGTTGGAACTGACTTGATGGCACTTAACAACAATAACATTGACCCCCCTATGACAGGGCTTGGGATCTGTTACAGTAGACTGGAGGGGCAACAATCTCAACTAAAGAAGTCAGAAAAAATCTTCCCACAAAGAAGAGGAATAAACACTAAATGGCAAATACTAAGTAGGAGGACGGGGTAGACAGGGTGAAAATCATAAGGGAAAGTATTCCCAACAAGAGAAAGGGTTAAAGGCAAGAGAAAGCAAAGTGTTTCAAAGGAACTAAAATATTTTGTTCAGTTAGAGGAGGAACTGTAAAATGAAAAGAGGAGCAAGATGTGTTGGAGACGTATGCATGAATTTGTAGGGCAAATATAAAATTCTGAATTTCATTTTAAGGATTATGTTGTTGTCAGGTGCCATTGAGTAGGAACCAACTCATAGCGACCCCATGCACAGCAAAACAAAACAATGTTCGATCCTGGGCCAACCTCACCACCGCTGCCACACTTCAGTCCATCAATGATGTCATCTGGCTGATCCATCTCATTGGGGGCCTCTTTTTCTCTGACATTCCACCTTATCCAGCATGACATCCTTCTCTAGCGACTGTTCTCTCCGGACAATATGTCCAAAGTATGAGAGACGAAGCTTAGCCATCTTGGCCTCCAAGGAGCACTCTGGCTGCACTTCTTCCAAAACAGATCTATTGGTTCTTTTGGCAGTCCATGGCACTTTCAGTATTCTCCTCCAACACCACAACTCAAAGGCATCAATTCTTCTATAATCTTCAGAAAATAATAGGAGCCCTGGTGGCACAATGGACTACTTGTTGGGCTGCTGACAGCAATCAATGGTTCAAACTCATCAGGCACTCCATGAAAGAAAGGTATATGGAATTAGAATCTACAATCTAAAAAGAGCCCAAAGTGATTCTTATCACCTCCAACCCTACCAACTGCCATTAAATTGATTCAGACTATCAGAACCCAAACCACCAGAGAAACCCAAACTCACTGACATCAACTAAGTCCATTCCTACTTGTAGTTGAAGATATAAATCGTAATTGGAGACCAGACAAAGCAGCTTCAGTAGATGGTCCCAGAACTCTGAACCACACATAAAGGAATATTTAGAAAGTTGGAAGGCTTACAGGTAGTGGAATTTGTAGCAGAAGCAAGAGATCTAGTGCTTTCGGATCCTCTGGGCTCATCGGCTTCCAGAGCAGCCATCTTGGGTGAGATAGAGCAGGGGAAGGATCAGAGCCTTGGCAGACAGATGCCTGACTGATACTCGGCAATAAAGTGTGGACATTTTTTTTTTTTTTTCTATCTGTTCATTGGTCTCTTACTGTCTGCTCACCTCCATTCTGGTGACTAGAGGGGGTGTCTGAGTGAGTGGACACCCCCATCCCCCACCCCCAGAGGGTTCTACTATACATGTGCACAGATCTGCTCAAATTTTAAAGTAACAGTTCCCACTTAAAACCAAACTGCAGTGCAAAATGGACACAGCCATCCCTGAACTGTTTTTCACTAGGAAAAAGGTCAGAACAAGGGTTGTGGAGCAGGAGAGACACAGACTAAAAAGGAAACAGGCTGAAAATTAAATCCTGAGTTACATCATAATGACCAACAGTGGCATCTTGAAATTCCTCAAGCAGCCTTGAAGGCAAGAAGCTGAAAGAGGGAAATTAAATCATACTCATATTTGGCTACAGAATTTTTTTTTTTTTTTAAATTCTCTCTTTTCTGCAATTGTAGACTACAGTATCCAATCTCTCTCTTTTGCTGTTTGTTTTGTTTTTTGGTCCCTCCTTTACCTTTATGGGGCTATTTCTCTCTCTACATTATTGACGAAGAAACAGCAATTGCAGTCATATAGTCAAGCTATAATCACATGCTATAAAATCCCACCATCCAGGCAAGAAGCAATATCAGCTACAACACACCAGATAGGCAGCCAACACCTGCAACAATTACTCTGACTTGAGTAATAAGAAGAGTGAAAAGGGAAGCCCATCTCCTGATCACATCTACCTAGAGGCAAGCAGAAAGCATAATAAAACACCAAAACATACATTCATCTAAGTATCAAGGTCACAGATAACTACTGAATCACCCAAGAAACAGATGACAATCTCTGGACATGTCCAGAAACAAGATAAAGAGAGTAAGACAAATGAAGTAGACCTACATTCCATACTGGAAGGAGGGGAGGCTTGGGAAATGCCTGAGAAGGAATTCAGAAAAATGATAATGAAATGTATCAAAACACTTTATAGAGGAGTTGAGAAAAATAAGGAAGAAATCAGGAAAATGCTACAGAAACAATAAAATAAGATAGATACAGCATTGGAAACAATTCAAAACCTACAAAAAGAGGTCCAAAAGATTAATAATAAAGTATCAGAAATGGACGATACACTGAAAGGGCAAAGGAGTAGAACTGAAGAGATGGAAGCCAGAACTAGTGAGATGTAAGACGAATCTCTCAATACTACTAAGAGAGAAGAGCAAGCAGAAAAAAGGATAAAAAATTCTGAAGAAGGTCTAAGATTCATGTTGGATACCATGAAAGGAATAACTTAAGAATTATTGGCATTCTGGAAAAGGAAGAATCTCACAAGTCCACAAGGAGATAGTTGAAGAGCTTCTGGAAGAAAATTTCTGTAACACCCTGAAAAGCAACAAGATAAGCATTCAAGAAGCTCAATGAACCCCAGAAAGGAAAGATCCCAAAAGAAAATCACTGTTATATAATAATCAAGCTCGCCAAAATCAAAAGTAAGGAGAGAATCCTGAAAGCAGTTAGGGAAAAGACAAATATTACATACAAAGGCAAGCATATCAGATTAAGCTCGGCTCTGTCAGCAGAAACAATGCATGAAAGAAGGCAATGGGGAGACATATTAAAAAAAACCACTGAAAGAAAAAACTGCCAACCAAGAATACTCTACCCAGCAGAGCTATCAATCAAATATGATGGTGTAATCAAAACATTCCAGGATAAACAGAAGCTAAGGGATTTTGCCAAAGCCAACCTTACACTGCAAAAGATCTTAAAGGGAGTTCTGTGGACTGAGAACCAACAAGAACAGACAACAACCAGAGATTGACATACATGGGAGCACCACCCAGATCTCAATAGACAAACAGAAGAGCCAAAAGCAGAAAAAAACTATAAGAACAAATTCAGAGCATCTGGGAGGTCAGTCTATGATCAAAAAATTACAATGTGAAAGAAGGTAAACACATAGAAACAGAGATCCAGGTGTTGAGTATTAAATTTGACTGCCTTAAATGGAGGGAAAAGTTAATAGAATATAAGGTAACCTCAAAGAAATGTAATACTTCACAACATATCAAGAAAACAAAAATCTAAGAATATCGAAACATTAAAACTATGAAGAAACTGAAAAGAAAGAACACAAAAACCATGAACTTAGCACAGGAAGGCATGCAGAACAAAGAAACCAATAGCACCACAAGCACAAAAAAACAAACAAACACAATGACAGCAATTAATCCATACCTATCGATAATTACACTGAAGGTAAATGGAATAAATATACCAGTGAAGAGATGAAGAGTGGTAGATTGGTAAAGGAAACAAGATCCTTCAATATGCTGTCTGCAAGAGAAATGCCTTACACACCAAGACAAAAACAGACTAAAAGTAAAAGGATGGAAAAAAAGATACCAAGCTAATTGCAATGAAAAATGAGCCAGAGTGGAAATATAATCTCTGATAAAATAATCTTTAAGGCAAAAAGCCAGCATAATAGATAATGATGGAGATGGACATTATCTCATAATTAAAGGGATAATTGGACAAGATGACATAACCATAGTAAATATCTATGTTCCCAATGAAGAGCTTCAAAATATATAAAACAAACTCAAATAGTTTTTTTTTTTAGTTTTTTTTTCTGAAGAAAGAAATAGACAAATCTATAATAATAGTGGGCAATTTTAATACACCACTTTCAAAAATGGATAGAACAACCAGAAAGAAACTAGAAATAGACACAGAAGAACTAAACAAGACAATCAGCCAACTGGACCTCATAAGTGTGTACAGAGCATTCAACCCAACAACAGCACAATAAATACTCTTTTCCAGTGCACATGGAACATTCTCCAGAATAGACCATGTGTTAGACCACAAAACAAGCCTCCATAAATTTACAAATATCAAAATGCTACAAAGGATCTTCTCAGACAACAATGCTATAAAATTGGAAATCAACAATAGGAAGACCAAGGAAATAAAGTAAAATACATAGAAACTGAATAACACACTGCTGAAAAGCAACTGGGTTGTAGAAAAAAAAAAAAAGTGAATTCACAAGATTCCTAGAAAGAAATGAGAATGAAAACACAACATACTATAATCTTTGGACACGGCAAAAACAGTGCTAAAAGGACAGTTTATTGCAATAAATGCACGCATCCAAAAAGAAGAAAGAACCAAAATCAACACATTAACATAACATCTCCATCAACTAGAAACAGACCAGCAAAGTAAACCTACAGACAACAGAAGAAAGAAAATTATAAAGATTTGAGCAGAAATAAGACAGACAGAAAATAGAAAAAATTATAGAAAGAGTCAATTAGACAAGAAGCTGGTTCTCTGAAAGAATTCATGAAATTGAAAAACTATTGGCAAACTTAACAAAAGAAAAGAGGGAGAAGACAAAAATAACACGAATAAGAAACTATATTGCTGATGGAAAGATAGAACCAAAAGAAATAAAAAGGTAAATAACTGAATATTAGGAAGAGTTGTACTAAAATGAATCAGAAAATCTAGAAGAGATGGATAAATTTTTAGAAAAGCACGACCTACTTAAACTTACAAAGAGTGAAGTAGAAAACTTGAACAGACCTATAACAAAAGAAGACCAGAAGAGTCGTGGGATGACATCTAGAACATCATAAAGTAAGATAGTAAAAAGTCACAAAGAAGACAAGAAAGAAGGAAAAGGTGAAAATGGATGTCAGAACAGATACCAAAACTTGCTGTCTAGCAGAGAGATGCTAAAGCAACTAGAAGAAAAGTAGAGGTACAAGAGCTGAAAAGAAAATTTCAAAGGTCAGCTCAAGAAGATAAAACCAAATATTAAAACAAAGTGTACAAAGATATGTAGTCAGAAAACCAAAAAAGGCAAGAACACGCTCAACATTTCTCAAGTTGGGGAAACTGAAGAAAAATTCAAGCCTCAACTTTCATTATTGAAGTATTCTATGGGCAAATTATGAATGAAGAAGAAAGCATCAAAAGAAGATAGAAGGAATACAGAGTCACTGTACCAAAAGGAAATGGCTGGTCAACCGTTTCAAGAGGAAGCATATGATCAAGAGCCAATGACATTACAGGAGGAAGTCTAAGGTACATGGAAGGAATTGGCAAAGAACAAGGCACCAGGACTTGATAGAATAAGAATTGAAATCTTTCAAGAAAGTGAGGGCAGCACAGGAGGCACTCACTGATCTATGCCAAGAAATCTGGAAGACAATTATCTGGTTGACTGATTGGAAGAGATCTGTATTTGTGCCCATTCCAAAGAGAGGTGACCCAATGGAATGCGGAAATCATCAGACCATCTCTTTGATATCTCATGTGAGTAAAGTTTTACTAAAGGTAATTCAGAAATGGCTACAATCATACATTGACAGAGAATTTCCAGGGGTTCAAGCCGGATTCAGAAGAGGATGTGGAATGATGGGATATCATTGCTGATGTCTGATGAATATAGGCAGAAAGCACAGAATATCAAAAAGATGTTTACCTGTGCTTTACTGACTACTAAAAAGCTTTCGATTGTGTGGATCATGACAAACTATTGACAACATTGCGAAGCATGAATATTCCTGAACACTTAATTGTGCTTATGGGGAATCTGTACCTAGACCAAGAGGCAGTTGTTCGAACAGAACATGGGAACATTGAATGGTTTAAAATTAAGAAAGGTGTTGACAGGGTTGTATTCTTTCACCATACTTATTCAACATGTATGCTGAGGAGATAATTCGAGAAACTGGGTTATATGATGAAAAACATGGCATCGGATTGGAGGAAGACTCATTAACACCCTGTGATATGCAGATGACACAACTTTGCTTGCTGACAGTGAAGAGGACTTAGGACTTAAAATATTTACTGATGAAGACCAAAGACCACAGCCTTCACTATGGATTGCATCTCAATGTAAAGAAAACAAAAATCCTCACCACTGGAGCAATAAACAACATTCTTATCAATGGAGAAAAGATTGAAGTTGTCAAGGACTTCATTCTTCTTGGATCAACTATCAACACTCATGGAAGCAGCAGTCAAGAAATCAAATGACATATTGCATTAGGCAAATCTGCTGCAAAAGATCTTTTGAAAGTGTTGAACAGCAAAGATGTCAGCTTGAGGACTAAGATGTGTCTGATCCAAGGCATGATATTTTCAATAACCTCATATGCATGTGAAAGTTGGATAGTGTATAAGGAAGACCGTAGAAGAATTGATGCTTTTGAATTGCGGTGTTGGAGGAGAATATTGAAAGTGCCATGGGGCTGCCCAAAGAACCAATAGATCCATTTTAGAAGAAGTGCAGCCAGAGTGCTCCTTGGAGGCCAGAAAGGCCAAACTTCTTCTCTCATACTTCAGACATATTGTCAGGAGGGACCAATTGCTGGAGAAGAATATCATGTTTGGTAAGGTGGAGGGTCAGAAAAAAAGAGGAAGATGGATTGGCAAAGTGGCAGCATCAATGGGCTCAAGCGTGGCAATAATAGAGAGGTTGGCCCAGGATCGGGCAGTGTTTCATTCTGTTGTGCATAGGGTTGCTATGAGTCAGTACCAACTCTATGGCACCCAACAAAAACAAATAACAAAGGAAGAAAATTGACCAAGTCATCACAAAACTCCCAATCAAAACAATTCCAGGTTCCGATTGCTTCACTGGTAAGTTTAACCAAACATTCAGGGAAGAGCTGTCATCATTTTTACTCAAATTATTCCAGAATATAGAAGAGGATGGAAAACTCCCTAATACATTTTATGAAGCAAGCATAACCCTCATACCAAAACCAGGGAAGGACATCACAAAGAAAGGAAAATATAGACCAATATCCCTCATAAACATATATGCTGAAATTCTCAACAAAATCCTAGCCAACAGAATCCAACACCACATCAAAAAATAATATAACCAAGTGTGATTCATACCAGGGACACAAGGATGGTCAACATTAGAAAAACAATCAATGTAATCCACCACATAAATAAGAAAAAAGGAAAAGAACCACATGATCATATCAATTAATGCAGAAAAGGCATTTGACAAAATCCAACATCCATTCCTGATAAAAACACTCAAAAAAGTAGGAATTGAAGGGAAATTCCTAGCATAGTGGTTATGCATAAGGCTGCAAACCTCAAAGTCGGCAGTTCGAAACTACCAGTCCTTCCACGGAGAAAGATGAGGCTTTCTGCTCCTATAAAGATTTACAGCTTCAGAAACTCTGTGCAGGGTCACTGTGAGTCAGAACCGACTCCATGGTACTTAACAACAACAGCATATAAAACCAACAGCTAACATCACTCTCAATGGAGAGAAACTGAAAGCATTCCCTTTGCAAACAGGTACCAGACAAGGATGCCCTTTATC
>NW_006408544.1:12001331-12015566 GCF_000296735.1 Chrysochloris asiatica
AAAAGGAAATTAGGAAAGCCATTTAAAATAGCATTTACATTAGCAACTCAAAGGATGAAATACTTAGGAATAAATGTAACCAAAGAAACAAAGGACCTATACAAAGAAAACTACAAAACACTACCACAAGAAATCAAAACAGACTTACTAAAATGGAAGAATATACCATACTCTTGGATAGGAAGACTTAACATTGTGAAAATGTCAATACTGCCCAAAGCAATTTACACATATAATGCAATCCCAATCCAGATTTCAATGACATACTTTAGAGGGGCAGAAAAAACAATTACAAACTTTATATGGAATGGAAAGAGACCCAGGATAAGTAAAGCACTGCTTAAGAAGAAAAACAAAGTTGGAGGCTTCTCACTCCCTGATTTCAAAATTTACTATACAGCTACAGTGCCCAAACAGCCTGGTACTGGTACAATGAAAGATATATAGATCAATGGAACCAAATTGAAAATCCAGAAATTAACCCATCCACATACAGCCAACTGATCTTTGACAAAGGGACAAACTACATTGAGTGGGGAAGACATTGTCTCTTCATCAGATGGTGCTGGCTGAACTGGAAATCGATATGCAAAAGACTGAAACAAGACCTTTACTTCAAGCCATATACAAAAACCAACTCAGCATGGATTAAAGACCTAAATGTGAATCACAGAAGTATAAAGGTCAGCAAGGAAAAAATAGGGACAAATTTAAGGGCTCTAATCCGGGGCACAGATTCCTGGTGTGGCACTGTAGGTTAATGTGCTGGACTGCAAAATCGGGTTGAACCACAAGGTTGGCAGTTCAAGCTCACTAGCCGCTCCTTGGAAATGCTATACAGGGTCAATATGAGATGGAACCAATTAAACGGTACTTAACAAAAACAACAACAACATTCTAGGGCACACACAGACTGCCAAACATTGTGAAAATTACACAAACAAAGGAAGACAAAATACATGATTGGGACATTATAAAAATTAGAAACTTATGTGCATCAAAGGATTTCACCAAAAGAATAAAAAGGGAGCCCACAGAATGGGAAAAAATCTTTTGCAATGATATATAAGACAAGGGGCTAATCTCTAAAATCTATAGGAAACTACAACACCTCTACAAGAAAAAGACAAATGACCCAATTAAAAAATGGGCACAGGACATGAACAGACACTTCACCAAGGAAGATATCTGAGCATCCAACAAACATATGAAGAAATGTTTCCGATAATTAGCCATTTGTTGTTGTTGTTGTCAGGTGCCATCGAGTCGGAACCGACTCATAGCGACCCCAAGCACAGCAGAACGAAACAATGTCCGATCCTGGGCCAATCTCACTACCGCTGCCACACTTGACGCCATCAGTGATGTCGCCTGGCTGATCCATCTCGTTGGGGGTCTTCCTCTTTTGCTCTGACCCTCCACCTTACCCAGCATGACATCCTTCTCCAGCGACCTTTCACATCCATATTAGCCATTAGAGAGATGCAAATCAAAACAACAATGAGTTATCATCTCACACCAGCAAATAATAGTGAAGTTCAAAATTTCAGAGGACAAATAAATGCAGGCAGGGATGTGGAGAGACTGGGACCCTCCTACATTGCTGATGGGAATTCAAAATGGTTCAACCACTCTGTAAAACAGTATGGTGCTTCTTTAGAAAATTGGAACTAGAAATACCATACAATCTAGCAATTCCTCTACTTGGTATATATTCACAAGAAATATGAGCTATAACATGAGTATATATATGCACACCAATGTTCACAGCAGCACTATTCACAATAGGAAATAGATGGAGACAGCCTAAGTACCCATCAGTTGAAGAATGGATAAACAAACTTTGGTACAGCCACACAATGGAATATTATGCTACCTTGAAGTATAACAGGGAAGCTGCAAGCCACCACATAACATGCATTAACCTTGAGGACACTATGCTGAGTGAAATTCATCAGTCACAAAAGGACAAATATTGAATGAGACCATTACTGTAAAGCTTAAGAAAAGATACCCATACTAAAAGGGGGGAAAAAATTTCTTTGTTGGTTACCGGTGGGGATGTGGTGGGGGGCTTTGTGGGAGGTAGAGGGAGGTGAAGGTAGAGCACAGGGTAGGGGGCAGACACATCATAGTTCGGGTGCTGGGGAGGGCAATACACAAGAAGGGGTAGGGGGTGGAAGAACAAGGTAGATAGGGGAACACTGAAACAGGTTTGCACGGCTAAATGGGACAGAGGTAAATAGTGATGCATGTGCAAACTTGGAACAACAGGGCTCTGTGCTACAGGGATTGAGGCCTAGTCTGAAGGAGGGAAATAATACTGAGATGCTTGACTGTCTTATGTATATTGGTTTCACTTGCCTACTATTGTAAAATAGACACTTGAGTGGGATACAAAGGAATGCTAGTAAACATGATTACAGAAACCTTGTAAGCCCTTCTTTGGCCTATAACTGATTGGAATATCTAAAAGGGATTCTACAATTTGCCCAATGAAACAGGCCTCTTGCTGAGCCTTTGCTGTGTATAAGACCTCAGGTGGAATCCTGAGCCCCATCCAGAACCTTCTGAGGTGGGACATTCCCACTAGAAAGGACAAGCAGATGAGCCTGTAACAAGTAGAGCAAAAGAAGATACATCTTCAAAGAAAGATCATCAGGAAAAACCCAAAACAAAAACATCAGCATGATTGGCTACTACAAGAATAAGCAAATTGTTTACCGGGAAGCCATGAAGCAAGCAATCAAGTCCTTTCAGGACAACCCCTCCCCCTCTAAGACTGAAACACAAAGGGAACACATGAGCAGTTATATAAGCTTGCTGGCGACCACACTGGTATAATGGTGAGTAGAAGAAGGGGAAAGGCAGCAATGAAGAAATGGGGTAAGTTCAACCACGTTCTATAGACTCCCATTGACCCGCAGATGAGAGAGAGAAGAGCAAGGGCTGGTTGGTCCAAAGTGTGGTGAGACCTGGGGACACCTGAGCCCATAGACAAGGACATAGCCACAGAGGACTAGAGCTGAGAGTGAAGCATCCAGCTGATATGAAGTGAAGGGAGACGCAAAATAATACCTAAACTTGCAGACAGTACTCATTTGACCTAGCCTCGATGATTTGGTAAGCAGAACTCGACTAGAGGAAGATAACAAAACAAAACAATTTTTGGTAAAGGAAATGAAGGTAAATTGCTACAATTTGATGTTCTTGACCTACACTCATGGAGGCAGTATCTCAAAATACCAACCGAGAGGGAAGGAGTCTTCGCATCAAGTATCAATGCTATCCCCTGTGTATATAGGGTAGATAGGGATGGGCAACTTAGACACTGGCTATCTCTGGTAGCGTTGTTGTTGTTGTTAAGTGCCATCGAGTCGGTTCCGACCCATAGCGACCCTATACAGGGTTTCCGAGGTTGTAAATCTTTACGGGAGTAGAAAGCTTCATCTTTCTCCCGCGGAGCAGCTGGTAGTTTCGAACCACTGACCTTAAGGTTCGCAGCCCGATTCGTAACCACTATGATCTCTGGTAGCGTAGTGGTTATGAATCAGGCTGCTAACCTCAAGGTCGGCAGTCCGGAAGTACCAGCTGTTCTGTGGGAGAAAGATGAGGCTTTCTGCTCCCGTAAATATTTACAGCCTCAGAAACAACCCTGTGCAGGGTCACTATGGGTCGGAACCGACTCCATGGTACTCAACAACAACAACAACCTAAAATGAGGGGGCGATAAAGGCCAAAGTGATTGGTTTACTAGGTTTCAAGAGGGAGTTTAGTTTAAGAGAGTGTGTGGGATGATAGAGTCCCCACTGAATAGTTTTTATCTTGTCTAGATGGGTCTGGTTAAAAGAGATGGGGATAAGATTCTTATAATTCAAGAGTGAATAATTGTTATCATGACTAATTACAACTGTCACAATTATAAAGGTAGAAGTTTTGTAACAAAAATGGGGGTATAGTTAATCTTATAGTCCAGAAACAGGACCCTAGGAGCATCAAGGAAGAAGAGCACAAGTGGAATGTGGGACCTTATCCAGCGAATAGTGACTCCAGAGATGGAGGCAGAGATGGGGAGATGGAGAAAGGGAGCAGCTAAGGACTCTAGATTCAGGGAAAAAGAGACTGTGAACTGGCAGCCAGGAGGCAGATTTGCAGAAAGTGCCCTTTGGTGGTATAAATTATTATATATGCCTGGGTGTTTTTGTTTTTTGTTTTTTTTTTAAAGGAGCTAAGATTAATAGAGAGAAATACTGATAACTGATGGTACATGGAAGGGATTATAATCATTGTAATGAAACAAAGTATATGATTTGTTGAATGTAAAACTGATGATCTGCTCTGTAAACTTTCACTCAATTCACAATAAAAATACAGGAAAGAAAGAAAAACAAAAATGGGTGTCAGAAGAGACTGTGAAACTTGCTTTTGAATGTAGTGAAGCTAAAGTGACTAAAAGAAATGAGGAAGTAAAGAGTTGACAGAAAGTTTCAAAGAGTAACTCGAGAAGACAAGGTTAAGTATTATAATTTAATGTGCAAAGACCTGGAGTTAGAAAACCAAAAGGGAAGAACATGCTCAGCATTTCTCAAGCTGAAAGAACTGAAGAAAAAAAATGCAAGCTTCAACTTGTATTATTGAAGGATTCTATGAAGTTCTGATGTGGCGCTATAGGATAAGGACTGGATTGGTCACCACAAGGTCAGTAGTTCAAACTCACCAGCCCCTCCTTGAAAACCATATACAGGGTTGCCATGACTTGACATGAACTGACTCTAAGGCACTTAACAACATAACAACAATGGGGTCCTGGTGTCACACTGTAGGATAAGCTGGGCTTCTAACAGCAAGGTTGGCAGTTCAAATCCACTAGTCACTCATCAGAAATCCTATACAAGATTGCTATGAGTTGGAACTAAATCAACAAAACTTAACAACAACAACAACAATGAGCAAAATATTAAACGATGCAGGAAGCATAAAAAGAAGATGTAATACACAAAGTCACTGTACCAAAAAGTACCATGGACTGACAGCAGAACAAATAAATGTGTTGGAAGAAGTACAGTAAGAATGCTCCTTGGAAGCAGGGATGGTGAGATTTCATCTCTCATACTTCAGACATGTTATCAGTAGGAATCAGTCCTGGAGAAGGGTATCATGTTTGGTCAAGAGAAGGTCAGTGAAAAAGAGTAAGGACCCCATGGTGATGGACTGACATAGTGACAGTAGCAATGGACAGAAACATAACAATACACAGTAACCATATGATAGGGCCAGGATTCAAATGAAGGTCTATATGATTCTTTCCAATAGATAGTAAATGTGTGTTGAACTGCACTAAATATATTTCAAACTGTTATATTGCCCATCTCAGCATATTAATCTGCGTGTCTTGTCTCTGGGTTCAGAAAAGAAGTCATCTTACCATTTCTTGGACCTTGTTCTATAAAAATATATCTAAGAATTCCAGAAACCAAAGACATAAAAGCCTAGCATCTTGAACATAGGTGAAGACACAGGGAAGTATGCAAAGATTAAAGATAAATAGTGATACATATATACAACTTTGGAACAACAGTGTTCTGTGTGTAGATACACAGACAGAGACACAGGCTGAATAGGTATGGAAAGAAGAGTGGCATATACATATATATCCCACAAGTATGTGAGTTTGAAAGAAAATACATATCCATGGGTAACCAAGGAGGAAGTGGGGCAACTGTTGTTGTATGGAGGGAATTGCAATCATTGAGATGAAACAAAGTGTATGATTTGTTGAATGTAGAACTGATGATCTTGTCTGCAAACCCTCATTCAAATCACAATAAAAAGTTAAAAGAAAAAAAGAATGGTCATAAAAGCTTCAGTAAGTATTTTTGTAATCAATCTTTGATAGATGACATTTTACCAAATAAATGCCTTTTTTTCCTTAAAAAAAAAAAAGTCTAGCATCTTACATCCCCACAGCAACAGGAATTAGGTGTCAAAAGTTGGCAGTTGGCCCAATGATTAAAGCTAACCATTAACTCTTAATTTGTTTTTGAATGGTTTCCAGCTTAACATACAATGGCTTGTTATTTTATCCACAACACTTAGTCCTAGAAAAGTCCGTGTTTCAGGAGTAGTAAGTTAATGCAGTAAGTCAGTGAGTGTTAGAATAAAAGTACTAAAGTCAGAAAATGAATAAACATTGTCATTACTTACCCAAATGTGGTCCTGTTCTGATTAGTTCATGGCCATGTACATTAAGGCACGACATTAATATTATCTGATTTAAATCCCACAACATTCTTGTAAAGAATATTCTATATTCTATAAATATATATTTTGCAAATGAAATAACTGAAACTGTCAGGTTAAGTGACTTTTTCAAGGCGGCACATACCCAGTTTTGTTCTCCACACTGCCTCTTCCATATGAAAACAAGGCACATTACCATGCTTTTCTAGTCTTCAATCCCATACTCTACAAAAATGCAGATGCTCATAATGGTGGTGGCAGCAATTATTTTACTATATAATTTTAAATGGTTTTCCTTTTTATAAGGAGAATATAGCATTTTAATCATCAAGAAAATGTGTGATTTTTCTTTTGTGTCTCAGTGTCAGGAATAAATACTGTCCCGAGTGTCATTTTTCTCTGAGTTTCAGTTTGCAGGGATTGGAGAAAATTGTTGATGACCACCAAAGCTGTTGGATCGCCCTCAATAATCCATATGCATTACTCAGAGATTTTCCATTAACCTTTTGATTCAAAAAAAGGAAGAAGATGAGCCTATTAAATATTTTGACTTCTTCAAATGAAATCTAAAGGAACCCTGTGATGGAGTTATTATCACAAGCCTCAGTTTCCTTAGGGACCACTTCCCCTGTGCTCTGCATTGCACCCGTTTTTGGCATTTATCCTAACCTTTCTCTCATTGTCTTGCCATTGACTTGCCATTCCCCACTAAACTCTAAGCTTCATCTCAGAGTGTCTAAGCTTGGCACAGGGCCTAGCTTCAAGCTTCTGCTTAGCAAATGTGTGCAGAATGAATGAATTTCCTTCTTCTGCTTTAAAGGGAATCTGTTAAATGTATAACCAGTGTTGATATACATTTAAATATTTCCAAGATTTTTCATATAACATGCCAAATCAGCAAACATTTCTTATGTCTGGATTTTTGGTTCAGGAAATGTTACACTCAAACTCTGATGTATGCTCTGATCTTTATTTAGCAACCATCCTAATTAATCATGAAGCTACATTGTTTATGAACTATTTTCATAAATTGTGTCTTGGGTCTAAATTCCCACTTTTCCATGCTCATTTCTGGACTTCATTTAGTCAAGATGGCTCCTACTAAGATATGCCAGGTCCATCTGTCAGAAATACCCATCTTAGGGCCCAATGGTCAAACTCAAGTTGAACAATTTATTTAAGGCCAAACAACTGATAACAACAGAGCAAAGAGTTAAATTAATCATGTCTGACTCCAAAGACTGTACCTCTCTATTGTACCACATGCCCAGCATGAGGACTATACCATGGAAGATGACCAGAAAAACTTTGTTAAATCAGTTAATAAATGAACTTATGGGTAGTATTCTATCTGTAAATAATTCAACTGCTTTCAAGTCTGAGTTTGGTGCATCATGGAAGAGAGGTAGATAATCTCTTATATCTTCCTTTTTGTTGTTCCAAAGTACTTACCACCTTCTAATATTCTATTTTTTCTTTACTATTTTTGCCCTGGTGGCACTGTAGGATAAGTACTGGCCTGCTAATCACAAGGTGGGCAATTCAAACCTAACAGCTGCTCCTGTAAAGATTGGGAGCCTCAGAAACCCTATATAGAGTCCATTTGAGTTGCAATGGATTCAGTGGCAGTCTACTCTGAAAATATAAATTTCACAAGATTATGAATATTTTCTGTTATATGATGTATCCCAAGTGTTAAGAATAAAGCTTGACATATATATGAAAAAAAGAAAAAGAAAAAAACAAACAAAAAAGAACCCCACGGCCATCAAATTGATTGTGACTCTACAGAAACCCTACAGGGCCGAATAGAACTGCCCCATGGGATTTCCGAGGATGCAAATACGCACAGATTCATGTACCTTTTTCCCGTAGAACGGTTGTTGGTTTTGTTCTGTCACCCTTTCAGTTAACAGCCGAGTTCTTAACTACTACTTCATCAGAGTTCCTTCTGGCATATAACCCACACCCCTTCCAAAACCAAACCTACTTGGTGGCATGCAAGTAAAATTTGCTAAATATAATTCAAAAGTGGCTGCAACAGTACACTGACAGGAACTGCCAGAGGTTCAAGCCAGATTCAGACAAGGACATGAAACGAGGGATATCATTGCTGGTATGACAGATGTAGAAAAGAGAGAACACCAGAAAAATGTTACCTGTGCTTTAGTGACTTTGCAGAGTGACTTAGGACTGTGTGGATCATGACAGGTTATGGATAGCACTGCAAAAAATGGGTATTCCAGAACACTTAATTGTGCTGTTGAGGAACCTGTATATAGACCACTAGGCAGTTATTCAAACAAAACAAGGCAACAGTGAATGGTTTAAAAATCAGGAAAGATGTGTATTCTTTCACCAGACTATTCATTCTGTATGCTGAGAAAATAATCCAAGAAGCTGGATTATCTGAAGAAGAATGTGACATGAGGATTGGAAGAAGATTCATTAATAACCTATGATATGCAGAAGATACAACCTTGCTTGCTGGAAGCATGATGTTGTTGTTATTAAGTGCTATCAAGGCAGTTCCAACTCATAGCTACCCTGTATAGATGATTTATAATTCTTACTCATGAAGATCAAAGACCACGGGCTTCAATACTTGTACATCAATGTAAAGAAAACAAAAATCCTCACCACTGGACCAGTGAATACAATCGTAATAAATGGAGAAAAGACTGAAGTTGTCTAAGATGTTATTTTGCTTTGATCTACTATCAACACTCATGGAAGCAGCAGTCAAGAAATCAGGCGACGTATTGCATTAGGCAAATCTGCTGTACAAAATCTCATTAAATTGCTGAAGAGCAAAGATGTCAGTTTGAGTACTAGAGTGTCCCTGACCCAAATCATAGTATGTTCAATAGCCTCATTGCATGTGAAAGTTGGACAATGAATAAAGAAACTTTATAATAATCGATGGATTTGAGTGATAGTGTTGGAAAAGAATATTAAAAGTACCATGAAATGCCAGAAGAACAAATAAATCTGTCTTGGAAGAAATACAACCAGAATGCTCCTTTGAAGCCAGGATGGCGAGACTCCGTCTCTCATACTTCAGACACGTTATCAGGAGAGAACAGTCCCTGTAGAAGGATATCATGTATGGTAAAGAGGAGGCTCAGTGAAAAAAATAAATACCCCTTCCAAATGAAAATGGCTTTCAAAGGGACTCGCAATTCAACGGCCATATTAACACATATTACCACATATAATACTGAAGGAGGAAGTCCAAGGTGCATTGAAGGAATTGGCAAAGAACAAGGCATCAGGAATTGATGGGATAAAAATTGAAATCTTTCAAGAAAGTGAGACGGCACAGAAGGCATTCACTCATCTCTGCCAAGAAAAGTGGAAGACAACTATCTGGCTGACTGATTGGAAGAGATCTGTATTTGTGCCCATTCCAAAGAGATGTGACCCAATGGAATGCAGAACCCACTGGGCAATCTCTTTGATATCCCATGCGAGTAAAGTTTTAGTTAAGGTAATACAGAAATGGCTGCAAGCATACACTGACAGAGAACTTCCAGAGGTTCAGGCTGGATTCAGAAGAGGCCGTGGAATAAAATGGGATATCATTGCTGATGTCCAATGGATCTTGTCTGAAAGCAAGAATATCAGAAAGATGTTTACTTGTGATTTATTGACTGTGCAAAGGCTTTTGATTGTGTGGATCATGACAAGCTATGGGCAACATTGTGAAGTATGAGTATTCCGAAACACTTGATTGTGCTCATGAGGAATCTGTACCTGGACCAAGAGGCAGTTGTTCGAACAGAACATGGGAACACTGAATGTTTTAAAATTAAGAAATGTGTACGACAAGGTTGTTTTTTCACCATACTTATTCAACCTGTATGCTGAGCAGATAATCCAGAAAGCTGGGTTATATGAAGAAAAAGGTGGCATCAGGATTGGAGGAAGACTCATTAACAACCTGCGATATGCAGATGATACAACCTTGCTTGCTGAAAGTGAAGAGGACTTAAAACATTTACTGATGAAGATCAAAGAGCACAGCCTTTGGTATGGATTACATCTCAATGTAAAGAAAACAAAAATCCTCACCACTGGAGCAATAAACAATAAAAGAAGACTGAGTGCCAAACATCATTGCCTTTATCCGGAAGAGCTGCTGGTAGACTGAAGTTGTCAAGATTGAAGTTGTCAAGGACTTCATTCTTCTTGGATCAACTATCAACACTCATGGAAGCAGCAGTCAAGGAATCAAATGACATATTGCATTAGGCAAATCTGCTGCACAAGACCTTTTGAAAGTGTTGAAGAGCAAAGATCTCAGCTTGAGGACTAAGGTGTGCCTGACCCCAAGCCATGGTATTTTCAATAACCTCATATGCATGTGAAAGATGGGCAGTGAATAAGGAAGACCATAGAAGAGTTGATGCTTTTGAGTTATGGTGTTGGAGGAGAATATTGAAAGTGCCATGGGCTGCCAAAAGAACCAACAGATCTGTTTTGGAAGAAGTGCAGCCAGAGTGCTCCTTAGAGGCCAGGATGGCCAAACTTCGTCTCTCACACTTCAGACATATTGTCAGGAGGGACCAGTCGCTGGTGAAGGTGGAGGGTAAGAGAAAAAGAGGAAGACCCCCAGGGAGATGGATTGGCAAAGTGGCAGCATCAAAGGGCTCAAGCATGGCAACAATTGTGAGGTTGACCCAGGACCAATCGTTCTGTTGTACACAGGGTTGCTATGAGTCGATACCAACTCAATGGCACCTAACAACAACAAAACCTCATAGGAACAAAGAACCCTGCACCCATAAAAATTTACAGCCTCAGAAACCCTATACAGGGTCTCTGAGTTGGAACTGACTTTAAGGAACACAACCACCATTACTTAGAGACAGTTTACTACTACATCCTTATTCAGTAAATGCATCATTCTTCATGCTCCTAAAGCATTATCCAAACTATTCTGGCAAAGCATAGTGTTACCCTACTTGTTTATTTCACCTACCCCTAGCCTGTGCTGTCCTTGGAGTCAGGGACTGACTTGGTCACTATGCTATCATAACATCTAGCATATACTTGGCACTTGTTGGTGCTCAACAACCAGTATATGATTCTCAGAGTGTGCTCTCTGGGCCAGTAGAAACAGCATCACTGGAAATTTTTCAGAAATATCAATTCTTGGGCCATATTTCAGACCTACTAAATCAGAATCACTGGGAGTGGGACCAGTGCCTCAGGCAATTATGATGCATAGTCAAGTTTGAGAACCACTGCACTAAAGGAAGAAGCCCGGCTGGTACAGTACTTAAGTCCTTGGCTGCTAACAACAAGTTCAGAGGTTCAAGCCTATCAGCAGCTCTTCCAGATAAAGGCAATGTTTGACACTAAAGGAAGGAGTCCTGGTGGCACAGAGGTTTAAGTGTCTGGCTTCTAACTGAAAGATCAGTACTTTGAAACCAAGAGTCACACCTCAGGAGAAAGATGTGACAGTCTCCTATAACATGACTATGAGTCAGATAGATTCTGGGTTTGGTTTTAGGTTGGGAACTAAACAAACAAGGAAATCAAAGAGAACGTTAATGAAAGATTAATCAAGAAAGATGTTTCTTTCTTGTTTAATTCCCTGTGACAGGAAAAGAAGCATTTGGATTGGGTCTGATAGAGATAAGACTTAGATACTGAGAAATGTAAGGGAAGGAAAGGTCTTTTTGTAGAAAAATTGCAGAGACGAGGTAAGGAGGTAGAGAAGTATAGTACATGTTGGAAAATGTTGCTGTGCCCATTTACCTGAACTTTAGAAAGCAGGAAGGAAAGAAAAGTTTACTAATTTGATGAATGCAACATTACAAGTTTATTAATTTGATGAAAGTACAGTTTACAAGTTTACTAATTTGGTGGTCTATTTCACTAGCACATAAACTTCTCCACAGCAGGGATTCTTCTTGACTCAAGTCTGTGTCCCCATGTCTGACTCAGGTCAAGAGCCTAGTGAACTGTTGAAGAAGAATGATTGAGGAAGAATGTCAGAGAAACAGGTTTTCTGTGAGATGCAAATGTTCCTGAAAAGGACAGTGCGGAGAAAATTACTCCACTGCATTTAGAGCATAAACTTTCCCTTCTGGCTCCATCTAGTGTCCTAGTGGGCAGATTTCTGGCCAAGGACATATGTAACTACAGAGGAAATATCTCTGATTGGTATGATGCAGGAATAGGGATGGGAGGAAGGCAGAGCCACCTGGGGACCCAGGTCTCATGTTTATGCGTGACCAGGGTTTCAAATGCAAAACACATTTTAGGTTGAAGTTTTCTTTTTCTCTTTTTGTGGTAAAAATGCAGATAACACAACAGTGCCAATTCAACATTTTCCATGTGTACAATTTAGATCTGAGTTTCCTTGATTTTTTTCATTTGAAATTCATGTGTGTATGCACCTGTACACACGTGTACACACATGTATGTGTGTGCAAACACACACACGTGCCTTTCTATCATTTCATGTTCTCTTGTCCAAAGAAAACTGAGCAGGGATGAGAGGAAAATTTTCACTGATGCCAAATCCCAAAGGTTGTGTATCCAGAATCGTTTAATTCCCTGTGACAGGTTTGGACCATGTTCTGTAACCTCCACCAGGGGGTATCCCAGAATAACAAAGTAGCCATCAAAACTAGGACTTGGGAGGGAGTAATTTTTCTTTAAAGGTGATCAATAAATTATTACCGATGCCTTTGATCAGAACTAAATGAGAACTTGTGTAACTAAATAATCAGAGATGCAAACATATGAAGAAGTGTGCTCATTAAACTAAACTGAAAAAAAAAATCCTGAAAATTACCTAAATGTTGAATAAGAGGAAATGATTAAATAAATTATTCACATGCATACTATTGAATAGTATAGCTTTGAAGACTATTTAGTAAGTTGGGTAAATGACCTCTGTATAATGTTTTTAAGTTTAAAAAAGATAATATACTATCACAACAATTATATTTAAAATGTATAGAAATACAAAGAATAAAAGATTGGTAAAAAATGCAATGTCATGCTACAGGATAAGTGCTTGACCATAAGGCTGGTTTGAACCTCAAGGTCAGTAGTTCAAACCCACCAACTACTCCTTGGAAACCCTATACAGGGTCACTATGAGTCTAAACTGACTTGACAACACTTAACAACACAACAATGCTGTGATATATTGTGTGATATATTGACCTGTGGAGTCATCAGCAATTTAAATTTATATATTCCTATTTTATATATTGTTTTACAATGAGTATATTTATAATTTGAAATGTAACATTAAATTAAGAAGTGGATAGTGGCATAAAATGAAGAAAGTGTTAAAATATGAAAAGAAGGATATTAGTAAATTTGGACGTAAGCAATCAAATAAAACATGTTGTTGTTGTTAGCTGTTACTGAGTTGGTTCTAGCTCATAGGAACAGACTCAGCAGAAGAAAACCCTGCTTGGTCCTGCACCATTCCCACAATTATTGCTATGGTGCAGTCACTGTGGCAATCCCTTTCTTTGGGGTTCTTCCTCTGTTCTGTGGACCCTCTACTTCAGCAAGCATGATGGTCTTCTCTAGGACTAGTCCCCCGGATAACCTGTCCATAGTACATAAGACTTATCTTGCCATCCTTGTTTCTAAGAAGCCTTCTGGCTGTACTCCTTTCAAGATATATATTTTTAAAGTCATTTATAAATAAGTAGCCAGGTCTTTCTTAGTTTATGTTGGTCTGGAAGCTCTGCTGAAACCTATCCACCATGAGTGACCTTGCTGGTATCAGAAATGCCAGTGGCAAGGCTTCTACCATCACAGCAACAATCTGCATGACAAACAGAGGGATGAGTAGTGGAAATAAAAAGTAGGCTGTTGTGTGCCACCAAGTCTGTTCCAACTGTATAGAGTTTCTGAGAATGGCTAGTATATTTGAACTGACAACCTTGTAGCTAGCAGTGCAGTGCTTATCCTACAGTGCAATACCAGGGTCCAAAAAGTAGGCAGTCCTATACT
>NW_006408544.1:12015847-12036113 GCF_000296735.1 Chrysochloris asiatica
GACGGCACTTAACAACAACAACAAATAATACCTAGTATGACTCAGGTTATTACTGACCAAGTGGTCATATGTTGAACTTTGAGCACTAATGTACTGCTTCCTATTTTATATAGGATTAAATAAAACTAGTGTGTACTTAAATTAGGCAGTTTAATTTTCAAGTGTAAAATAATACTTATAAGACAATAGCTATGTAGGTTGGTGCAAAAGTTACCCAGCTAAATCCAGGGTGGTTAATCACACATCCATGATAATATCTATCCTTAATGAGCCCTCTAGGAATAACATCATTTATTGAACAACAGCTATACTCTCCCAAACATTTTCCTATAAATCTCACACTGACAGATATACTATTCTCACTGACAGATATACTATTCTTTTTGCTTAAAATTGTTTCTCTGAACTGGGGAGGTCAAGTTAGATTTGCTAATTCTTGTAAAGTTCCCAACACTGAGTTAAACATTGTGTCTGTCTTCTCAGAACTTTGACTCAGAGAATCTTCACAAAGAATTTATGATATAGGGATACTATTAGCTTCATTCTGCAAATGAGAAAATTAGAGTCCAGAGAGGAGAAATGACTTCCCCAAGGTCATACAGCTACTACACAAATAACAAAGCATAGTTCAATCCCAGACATATCTGCTTGCAATGCCCAGGGCACTTCCTATAACATTTTTCATTTACATGAGAGGTCACCTCCAGGGGAGAATTAAAAGGAGGGAGGAGAAGATGAACTATTCCCCCACATCCGGTGATTGAAGCTCTCAGAAGGCACCACCAAGACACAACTACTGCTTTGCACTCTAGTGACCTTGAGGTTGAAAGGGACAAAGAAGCAGACACAATGGTCCCTGATGAGTCCAGAGGAAAGTCAGTTCTCAGGGAAACAGCTGGCGTTTCTCCAGTAGCCAGGCCTGGGACACAAACAGATCAATGCAGACACTCGCCTCCACCTAATGAGCTAATGACAAGGCGGGTGGGGGGATGGGGGCTCTGTCTTATTGGATTGCTGGTCATGCTGACAGGGCCTAGAGTTAAATGGGCTTAGTGTGTGGGTGGGGGACTCATTTTCACATTCTCTAGTAGAGTCTACCACCTACATATGAAAGCTGGGTATGGTTTGTTCCTTTATTTGTCATTTGCTTGTGTGTTTATTTTTCATTACTCTCCTATGATAAGGTTGAGATTTGATAGCATGGTGTTGTCAGTGACCTCAAGTAGTATTGCCAATGACTGAATCCACATATAACAAAAGACAGCATATGTTACAGATGAAGGAACCACGGACTTCTCAAGAGGTAATTTGGTGTGTAACTGAGAGTCCTTACCCGGGCATCAGCAGAGATGCACTGTAATCCCCTTACTGACTTGGGTGGCATTGGGGGCAAATCCCTGCCCATCTCTGGATCTCAGTTTCCTAGGTGACCATATAAGCATGTGAGTGACTGGAGTAAAAAGATGTTTCGGTGCCAAGTAGCATGTGTGGGCAGAAGTAGCTACTTATTTGATTCTGATCCTGCCTCTACAAACCTAGACAACTTGCTAATAATGGTAATAGTGATAATGCCGGTTTATTGTGCAGCTACTGACTGAGACAACCATTGGGCAAACTGCCCTTCAATAACCTTGCAAAGACATTATGATTAACATCATTTCATAGATGAGTAAACTGAGATTCCAAAAGGACAAATATTACTCAAGGTCACATAGCAAGACAGCAGGAGCCAGGACAAGAGCCTTGAACTTACTTCAGTGCTTTCCTGATTGAAGTCACTTCCTGTTAGTGAGGGGGGTTTGTTTAAATGCTCCTGTTTCCTGAGCATGGTACCTCTTTTTCCTCCTGTCTTCATACCACAGAGTTACTGTACTTGTCATTAACATCATACTCTCACCCACTTTTTGAGCAGTCTTTCCTTCTCTGTGTCTCTCTTTTATCTCCTTTCAGTGTTCTAGGCTGCACTTCCTCTGGTCTGCTGCTGTGGGCATGAAGCAGGCCTCCTCCTTCAGGGACTGCCTGACAATCTCACTGATCCCAGTCTCAGGCTGTCCCAGTTCCTGCACTGGCTTGTTCCCAGCATGTTCAGGCTCCAAGGGGCCACTTCTCACTGGCAATTGCCTTAGACCCTTCTGGGTGGCCAGAGAAAGTGTCATTGGAGTGGGGTAGAAGCAGGAACAAGAATGGCCTAAACTCCACTCTGGATACCCAGATGTTTGAAAGTAGACTCACTGCTTGCCTCAAGACACAAGATGATCAAAGACCTAGGTAGTTTTCAAACTAGAAGGAACCGGGCTGGACCACTGTCCTTACTCCAAGACTGGAGAATGTAAACTACAACAACAGAGATATTTTTGGAGTGGTTTCAAAATAGAAACTTTATATATGCCTTTCTCTAAGGAGGGATTTGATCTAAAAGTGCCTTTGGGGTTGAACTATTCCTGTGGTTTTTAAATTTTGAAACTGTGGACCCCTCTCTATAGAGGAAATTATGTTACAAGTTTGTAGTATAAAAATGGTGCACTGGGGTGAGATGCTGTCAAGACTTCATGGATTATAGTTTGAAAATCACTTATCTAGCCTAGCTTTTGTATTTATTCTGATGCTAAGAGTGAAGTATTGACCAAAAATTAGGTCTCCTGACTCATAGTCCAGTGCTCTATCCCCTTACACATTGTTTGACTCATGTATCCAGTCGTTCGTGCCCCCATCAATCCATTCCCAACCCAAATGATATGTATTGAGATTCTACTATGTTGAATCTACTGAAAGAATTACGGTAAAATATCATTTAAGCCCACAGATCACAGAAGCACAAGTGGAAAAAGGAAGGCAGACCTCTATATATGGATTCGGTCAATTTCAATATTATTGGCATTTTGGGTCAGTTGTATGTCTGTAGGGTAAGCTCTCAACGGCGAAGTCTGTTTTAAATGCAAGGTTGGTGGTTCAAACTCACCAGCTGCTCAGTGGAAACCCTATATAGGATTGCTATGACTCAGAACCACTCACTAACAGTAATTCTTCACTGAGTGGGGAGAGGGATCCTGTGCAATGTAGGCTGTTTAGCAACAGCTCTGGTTTCTACCCATTAGATTCTAAAGACACCCCATTCCAAACATCCTCTGATGTGTGTGTGTGTTGGGGTGGGGGTCACCTCCAGTTGAAAACACAAGAGAGTATCATGAGATAATCTTGTTAGTTGTGAGTTTCAACCACCAACCTTGTCATTAGCAGTCCAGTGCTTATCCCACAGCACCACACCCAGACTTAGGAACTCAAAACTTTCTAATGGAAGTCACCTCATGCAAGTTCACATTGCCCAACCACAGGCAGCCTGCCTTCTGCATCCTTCAGAGTTAGTACACTGGTGTGTACTTTAAAGAGGTAAGTGGTGAAGGAAGTCTTTTAAGAACTCTGAGAAGGGGCTCCCTTGCACTTATGTGTAATCCCTACTCCAGGAGGACTGGGGCCATTTAGAAGGAGGTGGGTTGTGGAGAGAAATCATTAAGATGGTGGGGATAGGAACACAGTGGGCAGGTAGGATGGATGAACCTCAGTTTATTCACCTGTAACATGCATAGAAAGTGGTGCCTACTGTCTCCCCAGTGACTAATAAATCCCTCCTCCAGGATTGTTTCATAATTTACCACAAATGAGGTTGATACTTATTAGCCACCTCTGAAAACCCATTTCCTCAGTCAGGCAGATTCCAAAGGGAAAAATAAGGTAGTTAATGCTCCAAACCATACCTTGGAATAACAATGATGACGATAGTGATTGACTTTCCTGTGTGATTTTTATAGTTTACTAAGCATATCACATACTTCGTCTCTCATACTTCAGACATATTGTCAGGAGGGACCAGTCACTGGAGAAGGATATCATGTCTGGTAAGGTGGAGGGTCAGATAAAAAGAGGAAGACCCCCAACGAGATGGATTGGCCAAGTGGCAGCACAGGTGTACTCAAGCGTGGCAACAGTAGTGAGATTGGCACAGGATCAGGCAGTGTTTCATTCTATTGTGCATACGGTCGCTATGGGTCGGTACCGACTCGATGGCACCTAACAACAAGAAGCATCTCACAAGAAAGTCACATATATGATTCACAAAACAACTCTCTGAGGTACAATGACTTACTACACCTCGTGGATGAAGAAATCAATGTGCAGAAAGGTTGAGCACTCGGCCTAAGGTCACACCCAGACCTGCCTGACTTCACACTCCTTGCTATTTTGGGTGCACCAGCTGCTTGTACTTCATTAAGCATATTGGAAACTACCCCCCAGTCCAGGTTTTCCAGAGACAAGACATGAAGTGATCAAGACAACTAGACTGAACAGGGAGGGAAGAGTGGCCTCATTGCACTACCACACTGACTGTGATAGTAGCAATCGAGCTAGCTGAACAAATGCCAAAATATCTGATTTGAAAGAAGAGCTGGAAAAAAAAAAAACCCTTTCTACTGTTTGCCTGCCAAGGCTCTGCACTGGGACATGGGTACGGAGCTCTGCTGAAGGCTTAATTCTATTGATTACACATTCCATTTTCCAAAGTACCATTTGCCTGAAAGAGCAGGTGGTGTTTTCGGCATCCATTTAGCTGATGTATTAGCCATGTGGCTCAGTGCATCAGCAGGCCCGAGTCATCAATTTAGGGTGAGATGACAGAGGGAATCACTCACAGCAGAATTATAATGGGAAGAGGGGGAGGGGGAATGGAACACGGAGAAAGGGACGAAAACATTGGAATCATGATCCTCAGTGGGACCTGAAGTCATTGGATGAAAATAGCAAACATACTTAGGATGACTGTTGCTGGCCCTGTGCTGGACAAGGAAGATTCACAAAAACTCTCACCTTGAAGGGTTCAGTCTAGAGGGGAAGGCAGACATAAATTATTTCATGACAACCACACTGGATACATATTTTGAGTAGCGGGATGTAGTAAAAAGTGCTTTAGGATTCCACAGCTCTGGTTCAAATCCCATCTTTATTATTTACTACATGATTTCAGGCATAATTAGACTGAAAACTCCTGGAAAATAGATACTATTTCTTATACACATGTTGTTGTTGTTGTTAAGTGCCGTCGAGTCGGTTCTGACCCATAGTGACCGTATATAGGATTTTTCCAAGGAGCAACTGGTGTGCTTGAACTACCGACCTTGCAGTTCAAATGGCTTTGCAGTCTGGCGCATTAACCCACAGCGCCACACTAGCCCAGAATTTGACAGTGCCGTCATAATCACAAGAGTACAATGATGAGGGCAATAAAGTAGTAATTATAGAATAACATTTACTGAGTTCTTGCTGTATGCCAGGTAGTACCTAAATGATATATGTGTTTTAATCCTTGCAATACATTTATGAATTGTTGTTGTTGTTGTTGTTGTTGTTAAGTGCCATAGCGACCCTGTATAGGATTTCCGAGGAGCAGCTGGTTGAGCTTGAACCGCCAACCTTGCAGTTCAAACGGCTTTGCGGTCTGGCTCATTAACCCACAGCGCCACACCAGGACTCCATGTTTATGAATTAGGTACGCTTATTATCTCAGTTTTATAGATGAGCAAATAGACTCAAGGATATTCAATAGCTTTCCCACCCACTATCACATAGGCTGGAAGTGATGATGGAGCCAGCTTTCATACCCAAGCCCATATGCACAGCCTTCCAGCCATTTAACACTATGACATTCAACTATCCTAATGATTGTACTCAAGGAGCTCTGTAGCATAGGTTACAAATCGGGCTGCGAACCACAAGGTCAGCAGTTAGAAACTACCAGCTGTTCCGTGGGAGAAAGATGAGGCTTTGTGCTCCCGTAAAGATTTACAGCCTCAGAAACCCTGTACAGGGTCGCTAGGAAGTGGAACCGACTCCACGGCACATAACCAACAACAGTTATGATTGTACTCAAGTTACATATGTGACCTTGAAGAGACTCCATTTTCTCCCCTCCCCCTCAAGCAGATGTACTCTTCTTCCCTACAATTTGTTTTAAGCATTAAAGAAGACAATATGAAGGGAAGATTTAGTTAGCAGTTCTAAAAAGCTCCACAAATAGTACCAGTTATTGTCTATATTCTTCAGATTATTAAGTTCTGGAAGAATCTTTACAGGGCAGAAGCTGCCTACTTTAAGAGACCCCTTTCCAGTGCCTGAGCAAGTGTCTAGTCGTCTTTACTGAAGCTAAGGTGTCTCTATTAGCTTCTATCCCTGCTAGTACTCCAGTACATCTCTTTGTAATTAGATAATTAACATTTTATTTATTAAGACTTTTCTCATTTGACATGCACCCTGAGGTGGGTCACAGCAAAGGCAAAATGTGAGCAAAGCCAATAATGGCTTTGATGATTGCAATTCAATAAAAAGGCTCATTGGTCCTTGAGTGTCAGTAAAGAAATTCATCTGACAGAAGGATACAAGGGGGTGGAGAGAGGAGGATGACAGCTGGTTGTCCGGAAAGAGAACCCACCACCACTCTATCTTTGTCTGTCTGCTGCAGAATTACTCTCACCCTCCTAAAACAGAAAAGAAGTGACATGAAGCAAAGAACAACTTATTGGATTTGCTCACTCATTCTCTTCTTTATTCAACAAATATTTTTTTGTAGAGGTCTCGTTCTATGCCAAGCACCATAGTAGACACTGGACACATAGAAGACACATAGTAGAGATGAGTAAAATATAATTGTTACTTATAATTTAGCATGAGGAAGATTCTTGTACAGCTACAGAATAATGTCATAATTCATTGCCACATTACTTAAAATAATAGCAATTTTGAACCATGTAAATTATAAATATTAAGAGATTTCTAATAAAATATGGTACATCACTTCAAAGAAATATTATTTAAATCATTAAATAATATTTATAAATCACTTCAAATAATGTGGGGACACACAGCTCAATGTCAAATGATATAAAACTGTAGATGTATATGCAATATATGTAAACTTAAGAATAAAATCTTCAGTATATTAATAGTAGTTATTTATGTTAAGGGTGGTGTTTTTCTTGGGTGTTATATTGTCCAGTATTTATAATATTTTCCTCAGTGAGCATAAAAATGTCTATCCAAAAGTATAAAATAATAATTACTATTATGAGTCGGGCTGGGAACCGCAAGGTCAGCAGTTCGAAACTACCAGCTGTTTCGCAGGAGAAAGATGAGGCTTTCTGCTTCCGTAAAGATTTACAGCCTCGGAAACCCTGTACAGGGTCGCTATGAGTCGGAACCGACTCCCAGGCATATAACAACAACAACAACAACAACAACAAAATAGATGTATCAGGAGAAGGATGAGGCTTTCTGCTCCTGTAACGATTTGTAGCCTCAGAAACCCTATGCAGGGTCACTATGAGTTGGAACTGACTCCACGGCACACCACCACCACTACCACCATAACAGATATATAGGTACTGACGTAGCTCTGTTACGGTGTTGGAGAAAAATGTTGAAAACACCATGGACTGCCAGAACATCTAACAAATCTGTGTTGGAATAAGTACAGCCAGAAGGCTCCTTAGAAACCAGGATGGGAAGAATTTGTCTTTCATACTTTGGACATATTATCATGAGGGACCAATCCTTGCTTGGTAAAATGGAAGGTCAGTGAAAAAGAGGAAGACCCCCAATAAGATGGATTGGCACAGTAACAACACTAATGGGCACAAGTGTAACAACTGAGAGGCTGGCATAGGACCAGGCAGTGTTTTGTTCTGTTGTACATAGGGTTGCTATGAGTCAGAGTTAACTTGATGGCACCCAACAACAACAAATGTATAGGATATTCCAGACTCAGAAAACAATGACTTTCCAATTTTTCCATTTTACAGATGAATAAATGAAGGCTTTGAGAAATTAAATAATGTGTCCGAGGTTTCTCAGTTGGAGCTCTGCTGTAGCACTGTAGGGTAAACACTAGACTGCAAGGTTGGTTTGAACCTCAGGATCACTGGTTTGAATTCACCAGTTGTTCTGCAGAAACCCTATATGGGATCGCTATCAGTCAGAACCAACTCGAAGGCACTAAACAACAACAAGGTTGAAATGCAAAATCAAACCCACATCATCTGATTCTATGTCTGGAACTCTTTCCACTGTACCACAGGGACTTTGGAAGGGCTACTTGAAATATGGGAGTTGGCCTGCTTACAAGGTCTTAAAGGACTCTGACTGCCATCTGACTGATTGCTACAAAACAAATTAGGAGTAAAGGAATACCTGGGAGTGATTCAGGGATGAATCTCTGAGATCCAAGCTATCCACAGACCTAAAAGTGTACAGCAATGTAAAAATAACCTTGACTGTTTGTATTTCAACTCTTCAAGATTTATTGTATTTGAACTAGAAGGTCTGGGCACTTACTTAATGTTTTAGTTTAGATTTAGAACATACAGTCCCAGCAGTGAACTGATTTTGATGTTTGAATATTTCAATATCACTGTATTGTGTGCTCAGCATCCATGATGAAATATATACCTTCAAGTCCAATTTATTTTTAAATTCATTATAGTCTGTTACATCTGGCGTTTAATGAATTCTGCATTTGGCCACATATCCCAGCCCCAATGTTTTTGCAATTATATATTTGTGTGCATACATCTGTGGACTTATAAAACCCAATTATCCCAAGAAAAGTCCTGTTTAACGACAAATATTTCCAGTCTTAACAAGTACTTCTTTTCTTAGTTATCAGCAAACATTAAAGAACAGGAATACTGAGATATCAATAAATCTAACATCCCAGTTCTACTCTTATATCTGGTAGGATAATGCCATGAATTTATATGAGATACTGCTTGAGTCCAAGGACTGGAGAGATCAACCTTATCTACAATATCCGATATCAGGGTAGGAAGGGGGCATTCATAGAATGCTCCAAAGAGGAAGTGAATTGAGTTTTAAAGGATGAGTGGTGTTTGTAAGGGTGATTTGATTAGGCAAGGGATGATGCCAAGTATATTTTCTAACTAAACTAATAGTTGCCATCAAGTGAATGGTGTGTGTTAGAGTAGAACTGTGCTCCATAGGGTTTTCAGTGACTGACTTTTGGAAGCAGATTGCAAGGGCTTTCTTTTGAGCATGCTAACCAAAGCTCTGGTAGTGTAGTGGTTGCGAATTGGGCTGCTAACCTCAGGGTTAGCAGTTCAAAACTACCAGCTGTTCTGTGGGAGAAAGATGAGGCGGTCTGCTCCCATAAAGACTTACAGCCTTGGAAACCCTGTACAGGCTCACTGTGAGTTGGAACCTACTCCACGGCACATAACAACAACAACCATTTGCTACTCCTAGAAACTCCAGTTTCTACCATGGTATTGTTAAAAACTGAGAGATAGCATTAGCAGTCATAGTTCTAGGAGTTAGAGTAAAGCAACGTAGCAAATAACAGCCATTGGAGCAGGAGGCCCAAATGGAATCCTGGATTATGTAAATGAATCTTATTTTATACATTATATAGTCACAAAGGAAAGACAAGAGGGCTTCAAAAATCTGTGGAAAAATAAAATCAAAAGATAATGAAACCTTTCTATAAACTTTGTGAAGCCTCTTGTATGCTTCAGAGCCAAAAGGATGGTGTGTAATACTATAAAATACCCAAGGGGGCTCATAAGGGATTAGGGAGGGCAAGGTATAGGTATGGATAAAGATTCCAAAGATAAGGACAGTATAGTAGACGAGAATATGAGCGTCTAAGACATAGGTGTGGTTTTAAGTTGGAACTGTGATTATTCCCAAATTTGATCTTTACATACCAAAGAGTAGCTGAAGCTAAACAGAACTTTCTGGATGGCTGCTCTTCCTCTACTTTTTCCTCATAATCTATACCAATTGAGATTATGACAGCTCTAGAAAGTTGGCTGACAACGAATTCCAACCCTGAGGTTCCCTGATACAGTCCATATATGTTCAGACCTTGGTCAGTGTCACATGACTTATGCGAGAGTTGACCATAGAATCCAAGCCTTCAGAGCCTTTGCTCAGAACTCTTTCTATCAGGTGGGCTCTGCTCCCCATCATGTCTTCCTGTGCCCTACATTTCCCTACCTGCCTTTGACAGTACTGCTTCTACATCAGGCCTATGGTGTCAGGTGGGAGGCAGAATGCTATAGTGGAATGAGCAAGAACCATAGAATCAGAAAGATAGACTGATGTTTGAATGCCAGCTCTGTCCTTTACTGCTTTTCCATCTCCGCTAAGTCACTTAACTTATCTGAGTAAATGAGGTCTTTGTTTTTGTTTTTTTTTTTAATGATGATAATATTGACATTAAAGCATTTATGATCATTTGGAATATGCTAGAAAGTATAATTTAAACTGACTTGAAAAATTAAAAAACTGATAAGGATGGAGAATTTATGGTTCATATATCAGAAATACCCATGGGTTGGTTCTGACTTCAAATGATGTCATCTATGGGTTCTCCTTCTGGGGTGACTCCAACCTCACTTCTGATGGTGGTCCCTAATGGTTTCAGTTCATATCATTACAAAACCCAGGATAACAAAAGAGAAGAACTCTCTTTCGGTAACTGCTCTTCAGAAATGAGATGTACTCTCTCTCATAGAAGTTCCTTAACAAATGATAGCTGTTGTGATTGTTTTATTATTACCTTGTTAATGGTACAATGATTTTTACATGGAAGTGTGTATGTATGTAGTGGGGATGCTAACTAGGCAGCAAAGAAAGGAAGACATGGATCTCCACCCACCAGAGGAGCAGACAATGAGTTTTAATACTTTTGTTGTTGTTATGTGCTGTGGAGTCGGTTCAGACTCATAGTGACCCTACACAGAGTTTCCGAGGCTGTAAATCTTTACAGGAGCAGACTGCCTCATCTCTGTCCCATGGAACCGCTGGTAGTTTCGAACTGCTGACCTTGTAGCTCACAGCCCAATTCATAACCACTACGCTACCAGAGCTCCTTGGGCACCTGTAACTGCATGATGGTTTTCTGATGTCTTGCAGGATCTAAACTGCTTCCACCCAACCCTTATCTCTATCCCTCTCCAATGGCAGGAGGCAGTCTAATTATGAGATAATGACAGTGGAATAGAACTCTGTCACTGGATAATGATCTTTTGTGTTTAGATGAATGAGGAAGACAAATTTGGACACCTTAAGAAACCTACCAGGAAGGGGCTTCCAAAATGTTGATGTTTAAAGAGGGAGGCTTTAGTCCTGTCACAATATTCTAGCCATAGCTGGAATACATGCAGACAGAACTAATATGAGACTGATATAGAAGGTAGTTGACTATTTTGCAAGACCAGGGATGATTTCAAATCATTATCGAGTACACTTTGCTTGAGGTAGCGGAATTCCTTTGCTACCCAGAGACAGGAAGCTGGAACATATGTCCTCTTGAAGTCAGTTTGGGTCTGGAAACCACAATTTTTTGATAAATAGCTTGTATGGAAATAAGCCAAGAATGGCATTCAGAATAATAGGAAAAAAAAAAAAAAACCCACAAAAAAACAAAACCAGTTGCTAATTCATTGTGACCCCTTGTGTATTAAAGCAAAACTGTGTTTTATAGGGTTTCCAATGGTTTCTTTTTCAATAGTAGATTGTCATACATTTTCGTGGTGGTGCCTCTGGGTGAACTTGACCCTCAAACCTTTCTGTTAGGAGCTGAGTGTGTTATCTACCTGCACCATCCAGGGAGAAGACAGAAATGCTTGCATCCTTGCTAAGTACTGGCATCACTTCGGAGAAGTGACTCAGTCCTCTCCTTATCAATCCAATGATTTAGTTCATTGGAGGTCTCTAATCTGACAACTTCACATCAGTATCAATGTAACTGACTTCCTTTCATTTCATTAACATATTAAAGACAATATTTCTAGTATGCAGAGGGGAGAAAACTTTGAGCATCTATCTGTACTTCTCAAGGAATAATAGCATCTTAAACATGGAAGATACTTCAAAGGTCAGCTAGTTCAACATTTCCAGAGATCCTGCATGCTCTGCTAGAACACTGTTGTGGTGGAGAACTTACTATCTACCCAAGCATCCTATCAATTGTTGGTGAGTTCTGATTTCTAAAAGTCACTGGTTTGTTTTGTTTGTTCATTTATTAATGCATTCACTCAGCAATTTAGCAGATCAAGGATTACACAAGGGGGCTTCAAAAAGTTCATGGAAAATTCCATTATCTTTTAATTCTATTTTTCCACTTTTTTTTTTTTTTTTTTAAGCCCCTGCAACCTCTGGTAGCATAATGGACTACAAGCTGGATTGCTAATGGCAAAGGTCAGCAGTTTGAATCTACCAGCTTCTCCGTGGGGGAAAGTTGAGACTTTCTGCTCCTGTAAAGATGTATAGCCTTGGAAACCATAAACAGGGTCGCTGTAAATTGGAACCGAATACAAGGCACATAACCAGCACCAGAATGCACTGAAACCTTGCTATAAATTAGACCCAGTCTCTGTTTAAAGAGCTCAATGTTGCATTGAGTATCATACAGGAAGGAGCAGAGCAGAGTGCAATACTACAAGGAGACGTGTAGAAACAATTACATAAGTGCTATGGCAGAAGAAGTATGTTAGAGTCTATTTACTAACAAGAAGAAAGGTTCAGACTGCGTTTTGTGGAAGGAGGTGGAAGAGGTTTAGGGGAAGCACTCTTAGCAATAAGAGTTGTTGGCAGGATACCTAGGTGGCTTGTTATTATATTCAAGGTTACATAGCATAGTGGTTACAAAGCAAGGTATCTAGGGTCAAACTTTCTGAATACAAATCCCACCATTGCTACTTTCAGTTGAATGTTCTTGAGTAGGTTTCTTAAGTGCTCTGTGCATCATATGTACAATGGAAGCAACAACAGCATCTAAATCATAGGATATGAGGATTAAATACGTTTTTAGGTACAAGGTTCTTAGAACTGTGCCTGATATATAGCCAGTTCTCAGTATTAGCTTAATGTTCATAGTATACTCTCAGTAGAAGTAGCGGTAGTGTGCTATTAATAGCACCAGTAGCAATAGGAGTACTAGAAGCAGTAGTACAAGTATTCGTAGCAATAGCAGTAATGGTAACAATGTTGTTATTGTTAAGTGCCATTGAGTCAGTTCCAACTCAGAGGGACTCTATACGGTTTCCGAGGTGGGTTTCAACTACCGATCTTGTGGTTCAAACCAACTTTGCAGTCCAGTGCTTATCCTACAGCATCCCGCCAGTTAATAATAGCAGTGGTAATTCAAGTAGTAGTAGCAGTTGTGATATTAATACAGTAGGGCCAATGGCTGAAATAACTCTGGGAGTTTCAGAGCCTTTATTTTTTTATTGCCTTTTGCTTTTGCCTGCACCATCATGCACTCTCTCCATTAAAGACCAATAAGAAATTGACCTTTAAAATGAAGGGCACTCAATAGATTATCTTCAGTGGCCATGAAGGCTAGGGAAGTCAGCAGACAAGTGTTTTCCTTCCCAGCCAAAGTATGTGTTTGTGGAGTGAGGATGAAGTCTCAAGAATGACAGGCCCACTGAAGGGGGAGATCTGGGGCCAATGAGAAGGAAGCTATTCTAGCTGAGTAGGTAGAAGAGGAAGAAACTAACTGACTCAACAAATGTGTCAGACACTGTGTGGGATACTTTCCTCAAAACTGACATGGGAGCTGATGGTCAAACTGAATTGAGTCACTTCCATGTCTCAGAAGGTTCAGTGCTAAAACTCAAGTCCAAGACTGCTAATGACACCCAAACTATCTATCCAGATGCCTTGTGTCTTCCTTTAATCACTAGGAGTGCCTAATGTGGATTTCTTATGTGATTTGTGATGTGACTCCACAGTTGAGGACAGGAATGCCACCTCAGATAGTCAACTATCATGACAATGTCTAAACATACAAATGCCGTTTACCTAAAAAGCTAAAAAATGTGCATTTCAAGGCCTTCATCATCACAATTTGAAAGCCATCATTTCATTTGAGACAAGAATTTTAGTAAGCAAACCAGTGATGCCACCTCTTCTTGTTTCTTGATATTAATGCTTGTGAAAAGCCTCTGCTAGATAGAGAAAGAAGTCAGCACAGTGCTAGAAGGAATAATCAACCCCGCTCTGGAGCTCAGGATTAGAGTTGCATCGTTCCAGCAACTAGAATGAAAGCTTAATCAACATTTGGATTAGTGCATCCCCATTTACAAGAGTTTGAACTCAATTAAAAATTTCAACCAGAATCTTGGCACAGGTGCCTTAGAGGCAGAATCGGACTGTTCTGGGCTCTCACCCCAATTTTAATATGTATTCCTGGAAGGAGACGGTTGGGTCAGATGGACCCAGGGCTCAATTTAGACCCCTGGCACAAAAATGTAATAAAGTTCCGTTAGGTATTACATGACAATTTAACTAAGCTACAGAATTAGTTGCTTCCAAAGGTCTTGCTCCTCCTTATGTTTACTATTTTCTTCAAATTTGATGCCATATTTTAAAGATAGTGGTAAAGTAAGAAAGCACTAGACTTAGAATTCAATGGACTTGGTACAAATAGGACTCCATCATTTTTACTTGCTGGATGCTCTTGGTCAAGTCACTTAAGCTTTCTAAGTCCAGTTTCCTCACCTGTAAATTTGGAATAATAATAGACAGTTCTTCCTCAGATGGTGACTGTGGGAGTTTAAATTTCATAACAGAAACAACACACTTGGTATATGGAATTTCTGAACTAAATTACTTATATTCCTGAAAAAATCTGTCATTTCTGTTAAGCTACACTCTGTAACATTTCTGTCCTTTAATTCTTTTTTTTTTAAGTTTTTATTGTGAATTGAGTGATAGTTTACATGGGAGAGCATCAGCTTTACATTCATTCTATTGTATTACATTTCATTGCAATGATTACAATCCCCTCTATGCATCATCATTCAACAGCATTTTCTTCCAATCCCTCTGGGTTTTTTTTTTTTTTTTTATTTTTTTTTATGTACAATGAAGCACTCAGAAATATATAATCATTCAAACAACCAAAGGGCATACCCTGCAAGCCTGCCCCCTGGCTGCCAGCACACAGTCCCTCTCCCTCCTTGAGTCTAGAGTACCCAGCCACTCCATTTCTCCATGTCATCATCTCTGCCTCCATCTGTGGCATCGCTGCTTCTCTGGATAGGGTCCCACTCTCTGCTATTCTCCATTTATGGTCCCAGGGTCCCCCACTCCTGGACTGCAAGATCAACCACTCCCCTTCTTTTGTTATAAAACATCTACCTTTACATTTGCAACATTCACAAACAGTCCTGGTAGCAATTATTCACTATTGAACCACAAGAGTCTTATCCCCATCTCCTTTCACCAGCCCCATCTAGACAGTTTAGAAACCACTCAGTGGAGATTCTACCTTCCCCTGTACCCTCTGAAACTAAGCTCCCTCTTGAAAACTTGTAAGTCAGTCATTTTGTGCCTTTGTAGCCACCCCCATTTTGATTAGCCAATGTCTAAGTTGCCCATCCCTGTCAACCCTGTGTACAGAAGGGGTGGGAATGATCCTTGCTGTAAAGATTCATCCATAAGTATAGGTCAAGTTCATCAAATTGTAGCAGATTACACTTTTTCCCTCTTCTTTTTTCCTCTAGATGAGTTCTGATCATCCAGCCATTGAAGCTAGGTCAAATGGGTACTATCTGCAAGTATGGGTATTCTTGTGCATCCCCCCTCACTTCTTATCAGCTGGGCGCTTCACTCTCCACTCTAGTCCTCTGTGGCTATGTCCCTGTCCATGGGTTCAGGAGTCCCCAGGTCTCGCTATACTGCTGACCACACAGGTCACGATCCAGGATGACAGGAGTCTATTGAGTGTGGTCAGACTTAACTCACAGCCTCATTGCTGTTTTCCCCCACTTCCCCTTATCTGTAGAGCAGCGTGGTCAGCAGCAAGATTATATGCCTGCTCGTGTATTCCTTTAGAGTTTCAGTGCCCTTTACTCTTCAGATTAGAGTCTGGCCCTTAATAGTTCCTTTAATGACAAGAACCATGTTCTCAACACTTGGCTTTTGTGATTGACTTTGCCACTTGCCTTCACCAACACACCTCTCTAGACCTAAATCCTTCTCCTATACCTTGTCCATTTGCCTGGTTTATCTCTGATACCACACAGCTGCTCCAAAAAGTAGACCTGGCCCCTGAATTACCCAGGAAGCACACCTCACTCCAATCCATTCTTGACACAACAAAGATATCCTTTTTAAAATAAAATCTTACTCCCTTCTCAGTAGCTTCTCAGTGTTTGTAAAAAAAAAATTTTTTTTTAATGTTTATCATGGTCTAGGAGGCCCATAGGATAAGCTCTGGACTGCAAAGTTGGTTTGAACCTCAAGGTTGATGGTTCAAACACATCAGCCCCTCCTTCATAACCCTATATAGGGTCACTATGAATTTGAACTGATTGGACAGCACTTAAAAACAGCAACATGGAGGCCCAGACACCTTTTAAGATAGTTTTGTGCCCCAGGCTCATCTGCATCTTTTCATTTGAAAATATCTCACACTCTAGCCTGCTCTTTTCCATTCTTCACTGTTCTCTTTTCCTGGAGGAATTTTTTCTACACATCTCCCTCCTACTCCTTTTGTTTAATTCAAGTATTCTGCATATCACAACTCAAAAATCACTTCCTCAGGGGTGTCACTCCTGTACTCAGAAAACATATCAAGTCTTTATATTATATTCACTGGAAAGACATTTTTTGTTTTTTTTTCCCAAACTGTATCCAGCTTTATTAAATATACTTTTCATAAACAATCAAGGTATTCAGGTAGGACATGGACAGACAATTGTGAACAGTAACTTTCAAACTCCCTTGTTCGATGGACTCCCAAAATCAGAAAGCCACTATGAAACTCAACGAAGTCTTCATCTGATGCTCTGAACAGGGAAAGTTTAGAGTGAGGGTTGACATTTCACTTTAGCATGTTGTTTAACAACTTTTCACGAGCCGACCCTGACTTTATGAAAATGAAATGAAAATGGTAGAATGACCAATCTGCTGACTCAAAGTCTAAAGGAACCGCTGCTCTTTTGAGGGTGCCACTAAGATGACACCACTGGAAAGTGCAGGTTCCCTGACACATGAATAACCAGTTTCCTGAGGTCAGGTCCCAACAGGTCTCTGGGTTTATGGAAGTCAAGTCTATACTGAAGGCAGAGAGGGTGAAGAGGATATGAAGATGTAAAAACAAATTGTACTTTCCCCACACCACCAAGAAGGAGCCTTTCAAAACTAGATGGGGAAGGTGCTTGTTTCCACATCAATCCAGCTTTGGAGACGCTGTATTAGTGACATTTGCCCCTTTTCCCCAAAACAATGAAGTGTGTTGTGTGCTAATAACATAGCTTAAAAAATAAAGGAAAATAAAATTCTGCAGTTTTATAAAACTTGATAAAAAGTAGTATTTTAAACTGTACACTCACCAGAAGTACACAGTTATAAAAAATGCACACACTTCACTTGGCATCCCAGCACCTTCAGCTTTCTGTCCTGGTCCCTTCTGGTATCTTCATTTTCTGCAGGGTTATTTCCATCCTTGCCAGCATCGGCTTTCCCCTCTTTCTCTTTGGGTACTTTCTCTCTCTTCTTTGCAGGAGACATTTTAGGCTTAGGCTCTGGCTTTGGAGGAGCAAGTTTAGCAAATAACCTTGAGGATCTTCTCTGAGGTTCACCCTTCACCTTGGCTTTATCTCCCTTAGCATCCCCTTCAGCCTTTCTCTTGGGTATGGTGGCTTAGGTGGTGGGGCGCAGGTGCTGGACACAGGGATGTGGCTATATGCAGCCTTTGGTTGATCCGGGGGTTATTCTCGCCTCTTCTTCACACTGCTCTGGAAAGACTTTTAGAGCATGTAGTGTATTTTATAACTTGGTTAGTGGTGGTTGTGTGCCGTGGAGTCATAGTGCCCCTGTATAGGATTTCCAAGGCTGCAAATCTTTATGGGAACAGAAAGCCTCATCTTTCTTCTGAGGAGCGCCTAGTAGATTCTAACTGCTGACCTTGTGGTTAGCAGCCCAACATGTAACCACTATGCTGTTAGGTCTTCTTATTTATAGCTCACAATGATGTATTTGACTAATGTCTGTCTTCACTGTAAACTGCAAGAAGGCAGAGACACTCACTGTTTTCTCTACTCCTGATATGCTGTGTAGGATTGTGGAGGATGAATACCATCACGTCCAACACTGGTTATCCTGGAGTCACTTGCTTTGATCCATTTCTAAATCCTGATTTCCTAGACAACCTCCACACTTCTAATCTCATGACTCCTTTCTTTCTTTAGATCAGTTGACCTGGTAATCAGCATCACTTCTTATGATATTATCTTGGGCTTTTCTCTGATTTTGTTACCATAGATCACCTTAAGGAAAAAAAAAAAACTCAGCAAGTGTAGTTTTGGATCCGTGGGCCAAGCCCAGGCTTCCAGGTCAGTCCTATCAGATATCAGCCAACTTCCCAGACATGACTTGCCTCTTGTCCAACTTAAATGTACTGTTTCAGAACTAAAGGCCTGGAGTGCCCAAGCCCCATGGCACTAGGCCTGGATGCCTGCCTGGTTTCTGGATTCCCCTTTCAACCCTATCAATCTCTTTATCCCTACTTCACTTAGTTTGCTGCATTTGGGCCCAAATATGATCCACACAGAAAGGTGCTTGGTAAACTTGAAAAGACTAAACACGTGTAAGGGATTAAAGGCTTAATTGAAGTTCCCTCTCAATTCACAACCAGGCTTCTACTTGGCACACTCTGCCATCTGGAGAAGCATTCCTACTTCTTTCTTCTCCGATGACAGTTTTAACTCTCCTCTCTTTACTCTCTCCTACACTGGCATAATTAGAACAGATTTTTTTTTTTTTATTAAATATTAGGTATGTTGCTATTCGATTATTAAGGTCCCCCATATTTAAGCTTCTGTTTACTCTCAATATGATTTGCTCACAACATAGATGCACAATAGCACACTGGATAGTCAGCACTCAATCTACTATGTTAACTCTTTTATTGTTGTTGTTAAGTGCTGTCGGTGCAGCTCTGACTCATAGCAACCCTGAATAGGGTTTCTGAGGAGCGGCTGGTGGGTTTGAAACACTGATCTTGCAATCAGAAGTACAGTGCTTACCCTACAGTGCCATACTATTTATTTTGTTGTTGTTAATGTGCCACAGATTCCGTTCCAATCCATAGTGACTCTTTTTCTGAGGCTGTAAATCTTTGTGGGAGCAGAAAATCTCATCTTTCTCCCACAGAGTAGCTTGTAGACTTGAATTACCGACCTTGTGGTTTGAAGCCCAGTGCTTATCCTGCAGAACCATTTCTTTAGTATGAGCTAAATAGTTCATGCTCACAGTTACATTAGAGTGGAGAGTAATATAGCTAAGACTTGTTCTGTTACCTTGGGCAGATCCTAATCCATTACAGAACCTCACAGTCTCATCTGTAAAATAAAGAATTTGGTGGGTAAATGCGAATATCTTAGTTATCCTGGTTAAAATGGATCATTTGTGTGAAAGGGCCTATATATAGCCTGTTGTAAATATTTTGTCATTGCCATTTTGAATTTAATTACTTCACAGGATAAAACAGAAACAGAAGGTCATGGAGGTTAATATAGTCCTTCCTTCCTTCAATTATTTATTTAGTAAACACTAATTAAGTGTTTGCTACAGGCTAAGCATTGTGCCACAGGTTAAGTGACTTACCCAAGATGGCATAGAGATTTCATGTTTGCTGAGGGTTCAATATAAGCCTAGCACTGGCTAAGTATTATGTACTTTATATACACAGCCTAATTTAATCCTCACAGTGATTCTATGCAGAAAACATTATTAGTTATATATATATATATACTTATGGATAATGATGTTGAGGCGCAAAAAAACTACATGTCATCACAATAAACATTACAGGAATCTTTCTCCAAATGATTCTACGGGGACTGGAAAATTCTATGTTGTTGTTGTTGTTATGTGCCGTGAGGCAGAAATCAATGTATGATGAGTCAGAAATGACCATAGGATATAAGTAAGACCAAACAAAACTCCTCAACACTGGACCAATAAAAAAAAAAAAAATTCTTATCAACAGAGAAAATACTGACATTGTCAAGGACATCATTCTTCTTGGACCAACTATCAACACTCAACAGAAGCAGCAGTCAAGAAATCAAATGACATTACATTAGGCAAATTTGCTGCACAAGACCTTTTGAAAGTGTTGAAGAGTAAAGATGTCAGCTTGAGGACTAAGGTGCACCCGACCCAAGCCATGGTATTTTCAATA
>NW_006408544.1:12044897-12046670 GCF_000296735.1 Chrysochloris asiatica
TCTTAAATGGAGGGAAGAATTAATGGAATATAAGGTAACCACAACAGTGGGGTTAGGGTGGGGAGGTTAGTTCAGGTGTTTGGGTGGGCAATACAAGAAGGGGGAGGAGGTAGAAGAACAAGATAGGGGAACATTGAGACAGATTTGCATGGCCTAAGTGGGACAGAGGTAAATAGTGATGCATACTCAACCTTGAAACAACAGGGCTCTGTGACACATGGATCTAGGCATAGTTTGAAGAAGGGAAATAATACTAAAATGCTTGACTGTCTTATGAATATTGGTTTCCCTTGCCTACTATTGTAAAATAGACACTTGAGTGGGATAGAAAGGAATGTTGGGAAACACGATTACAGAAAACTTGTAAGCCCATCTTCAGCCTATAACTGACTGGAATACCTAAAACTGGTTCTTGCCCAGTGAAATAGGCCTCTTGCAAAGACTTTGCAGTGTATAGGACCTTAGGCAGAATCCTGAGTCCCATCCAGAACCTTATGAGGTGGGACATTGCCACAGACAAGGACAAACAGACGAGCCTGGAACAGCTAGAGCAACAGAAGATACATCTTCAAAGAAAGAACATCAGGAAAAACCCAAAACAAAAATGTCACCATGACTGGCTACTACAAGAATAAGCAAGCTGTTCTCCAGGAAGCCATCAAGGCAAGCAATCAAGGACAAACTCCCTCTAAGACTGAACTCAAAGGGAACACATGAACAGGCAAGTCAGCTTGCTGGAGACCACATTGGTTTACTAGTGAGTGTAAGAGGGGGAAAGGTAGCAATGAAGAAATAGGCTGAGTTCAACCACAGTCCATTGACCCCTCATTGACCTGGAAATGAGAGAGAGAAGAGGAAGTACTGGTTGATCCAAAGTGTGGTGAGCCCTGGGGACACTTGAGACCATGGACAAGGAGATAGTCACAGAGGGCTAGAGCTTAGAGTGAAGCATCCAGCTGATACGAAGTGAGGGGAGATGCACAGGAACACCCAAACTTGCAGACAGTACCCATTTGACATAGCCTCGATGACTTGATAATCAGAACTCAACTAGAGGAAGATAATTAAAAAAAAAATTATTGATAAAGGAAACAAGGGTAAATTGCTACAATTTGATGTACCTGACCTATACTCAACGGGAGGTAGTACTTCTAAATACCAACAGAGAGGGAGGGAATCTTCACATCAAGTATCAATGCTATCCCATCTGTACACAGGGTAGATAGGGATGGGCAACTTAGACATTGGCTACCTAAATTGAGGGGGCGCTAAAGGCACGAGATGACTGGCTTTTAAGGGTTCAAGAGGGAGTTTAGTTTAAGTGTGTGTGTGGGGGGGGGTGTAGAAAGCGTCCCCACTGAATAGTTTTCATCTTGTCTAGATGGGTAAAAAAGAGATGGGGATAAGATTCTTATGATTCAATAGTGAATAATTGTTAACATGACTAATTGTGACTGTTACAATTGTAAAAGTAAATGTTTTGTAACAAAAACAGGGAGTGGTTAATCTCACAGTCCAGAAACAGAGGATGCTAGGACCATCAAGGAAGAAGAGCACAGGCAGAATGCAGCACCTTATACAGAGAAGCAGTGACACCAGAGATGGAGGCAGAAATGGGAACATGGAGAGAGGGAGCAGCTGAGGACTCCAGATTCATGGGAAGAGAGGGACAAGAGCAAGTGGCAAGGAGGCAGACTTTCAGAACATGCCCTTTGGAGGTGTAAATTATTATATATACATGAGTGGGTTTTTTTTTTTTTTAAAAAAAAAAAA
>NW_006408544.1:12046770-12048638 GCF_000296735.1 Chrysochloris asiatica
ACAAGATGGTTTGGCCAAGTGGCAGGATCGATGGACTCAAGTGTGGCAACAGTAGTGAGGTTGGCCCAGGATCGGGCAGTGCTTCGTTCTGCTGTGCGTAAGGTTGCTATGAGTCATGAGTCGGTACTGACTCGTTGGCACCTAACAACAACAACAAAGTGTATAAGCAATAAACTCCAGCACAAAGGCACTTGTTTTAAGATTCATAAAATTAGTAGGGAACAACATAGTAAGTATGGAAGCCAGAGAAATGCTCTCACAAACAAAACTGGGAACAATGAGTTTTTTCTTGAAGGCCAGCTGTACAGATAAGACAAGATACAAAATGTACATAAACCCTTTCTCCCCATGTAACCTTTCACTCCCTCACTTCATTCAGGTCTCAGATGAACTTTCACCTATTTAAGGAACCTTCCATGTCCACTGTATCTCAAATTGTCTTCAACATACCCTATCTCTTACTTTGTTATATTTTTTCTTCATAGCCTCTGAGATCACATTATCTATTTGTTCATTTGTTGGTTGCATGAATAAATGCATGAATGCAGATACCCTACACCCTTCCTAGCTTGTTGGTACTCTTTTACCTCTATGTGAAATAGCTCTTTTCCCACTAGACAGTCTATGGGAGTGAGTCCAAAGGAAAATTGGGTTTGCTGTCTGATTCCCCAAAGGGACTCCAGGGGATTTGCTGCATCCACTGAAGAGTCCCCCCACCCTCCCCTTGAGGCAGCATGCTGTGGGAATCCTGCCAGCCTCCAGGCCAGTCTGCCTGCCTCTTTCCTGATTAACTGTTTCTTGAGTACTCCAGGATATTGATGAGAGATAGGTGTGTAGGATGTTAAGATATGTACTCCTTGAGTTAAAAAAAAAAAAAAAAACCCAAACCTTTGAAGGTCAATTAAATTCTAGTAATTTCACAGAACATGGTGTTGAATTGAAGAAGAAAAAAATATTTTGCAATCCTTTAGTCTAATTTTGATTTTCCAAGTCAAAGAGTCATATGAAATTAATGAAAAAGAAATGCCCAGGAAAGTAAAGGTGCTATTACTCCCTGGATTTGTAAGAATGTGGAGACTATATCTGAGTGTTTCTTTAACTGACAAAAGACCACACATCATCTTTTAATGTGATAAGGACAAAAACTTTTTCTTGTTGAATGCTTGCCAGAAATGAGACCTGGAAGAAAGGCATTGTTTTCTGCAATTACACAGTTGCCAAGGTAACCATGTACAGATGTTAGCCTAAGTGCAAGTTAAAAGATAAAGCATCTCATAAATTGGAATAAGAGTATTTCAAAAAGTCTGGGCTAATCCTGGCACAGAGTGACCCTTCTAGAACCATAAGGATTTTTTAGATGGGCCAGGAAATGACACTTTAAAGGTTACCTTTCTGCTGTTACAGCTGTGAACCTTTTTAATGAGTGTTTCACTTGGAGTAAAAATCTTCAGGTAATTTTTTAAAACTTCTCATAACCCTCCTCACCCTCTACATTAGAAGAAGAAGAAGAAAAAAAGCTGTTTGATTTTAGTCTAGAGAAACACAAAACCTATAGAAAACAGTATTTATCCATCTTACATGGCAGAAAAAGACTTAGCTTTTCTCCTCCTTACTATTTTAAACAAAGAATATATGTGGTCTGCTTTCAAGAAAGGGCTGAATTAGTACCAAAGAATTAATATCAAAGTGTACTACCTTCTCTGAGACTCAATTCTCTCTTCTATTAAATAGAGGTAATTATAAGGAGCTCTGGTAGCATAATGGTTATGAACTGGGCTGCTAACCTCAAGGTCAGCAGTTTGAAACTACCAGTCATTTGTTGTTGTTGTTGTTGTTAAGTGCCATTGAGTCGGTTCCGACCCATAGCG
>NW_006408544.1:12049473-12054517 GCF_000296735.1 Chrysochloris asiatica
AGCAAATTTGCCCAATTTCTTGATTGCTGCTTCCATGAGTGTTGATGATTGATCTGAGCAAAATGAAATCTTTGACAACTCAATCTTTTTTCCATTTATCTTGATGTTATTTATTGGTCTAGTGGTGAGGATTTTTGTTTTCTTTACAGTGAGGTGCAACCTATACCAAAAGCTGTTTGTTTTTTTTTGTTGTTATTTTTTAAATCTGTAAGTATTTTAAGCCCTCTTCACTTTCAGCACCAGTGGTTAATGAGTCTTCATCTAACCCTGATGCTGTTTTCCTTCATATAATCCAGCTTCTCTAATTATTTGCTCAGCATACAGACTGAATAAGTATTCTGAAAGAATACAAAATGTGGTATTTTCAATAACATCATACTTAGAAAGTAGAAAATATTGGCGGCCATTTAGCTCAACTTTTCATTTAGTTCTGATTATTTGTTCTAAAATATTGTTACCTTCTGACTTTTGCTTTAGTTCATACAGATACGGGGACCTCACTACCTTACAAGGCAGTCCATGCAATTCTTGGACAGCTGACATCTTTTTATTAAGTTGAAATATGCTGGCTATAGCTTTTATCCATCTCTTCCATTTTACCCAAAGTAGTATCACATATTTTATTCCAAAGAGCCCTATAGCCACAACCAGTCCTACTTGTCAATAAGAAGCAGTTCTGTGTGGCCACTGACATGCTATCTCACCTCTCTGGCCTTCAGCTTTCAATACCTTAAATGGAGATAGTAATTTGTCTCTCAAACTTTTCTGAAGATCAAAATGAAATGCCAGATGGGAAACTTCTTTGGAAACTGCAAAGTGCCATACTTATTAACAATGATTCTCATTTTATTCCAGTCAGCCCTGTTTAATCTTGTGCTGATAGGAGCTGTTGACCTTGATTGTCAGGAATAAGCTTTCCTTGGTTAAGTTCTGCCCTCTCTCTATAGTCCCAAGGCCTGATGACTGATTTGCATCTTCTTGGTTCCCCTTGCTGCTTTCTCAGCACGAGTCCTTTGCCTCTCTCCCCAGGTTCCCTAGTTGTTGTTGCTCACCCATTTAGTTAAATGTTGTTTTGAGGAGGTAACCTATTTTGGTAAGTGCCTCTGGGGAGCTCAGGAAGGTTTAATTCTCTTTCTTTTCCCTAATGTTTATCTAATGGTAAAGGATTGAGATAAGTTTGATATCCCTGGAGGCCCTAGGCTGAACAATTCAGTAATATATGTGTGTAGGGGCTGAGGCATTGTTTTCTGAAGATAGTAGAATGTGGGCTGAGGACACCTAGCCATTACTTCAGATCAGAAGTCATTCCTCAGGTGGGTGTCCCAGGACCTCAGTAAGGGGCAGCATTAATAAATTAGAGTACATTCAGAGGAAGGGACCAAGACAGTAATATATGAAGGGGCTTCAAAAAGTTTGTGGAAACATTCCATTATCTTTTAATTCAATTTTTCCATGAACTTTTTTAAGACCTCTTGTATGTCTCTTGTCCCAATGAAAATATATTTTTTTTTTCCAATGCAATTATTAGTTGCCCTGTCTTTCACTCTCAAGTGAAATTTAGAGGATAAATGATATGATCACTTTAGACATAAGAGGAATACATAGGGGGAGTCTGGGTTCTGAGTTTCAGACCTAAATATATAGTTACATGCTGGATGCCACCACTAGATATGACACAGCCAATCTCAAACTTAAAATGTCCTGAATTGAATGACTGTCATCTTCCCCCAAGCATGCTCTTCCCTCAATGTTCCTTCCAAAGTAAAGGGGATCACGTCCTACCTGATTTTCTAAGCCAGAAACCTTTGAATCCTCACAGGTACTTTGGTCACAAACATAACCAGTCTCCAAAGAATCCTTCAAATTGTTCTCCTCTCGGTTCTTACAGTGCTTTCCATAGTTCTGAATCTGAATAGTGAGTGTTTTATCCAATGGTGAAGATGGGAGAAGAGAGCGCTGCAGTTCAGCTTGTGCTCTATGTGTCTCTGGATTCATCCTGCCTACAGAGAGTGCCCCTGTGTGCTCTGCCCCATTACAGCCTATGACTGGGGATGTAAGGGTTCAATATATTTTGCCACTCACTTAAGCCATGTTTTCCAATCTGGCTTTTGAAACTGGTAATTTGCCTGTGTCTCAGTTGATTCTGATCTTGGATATGAATCTGCCGCTGCTGCTGTTTGCTGTCAAGTTGCTACAAATCTTTACAGAAGAAAGCTTTATCTTTCTTCCTTGGAGAAGCTGGTGGATTTGAACTGCTGACCTTGCAGTTAGCAGTCCAATAGGTAACTTCCTTAAACCTCAACTAAATCCAGGATTATATTTAACTTTTTTGGTTTTATAAAAAGTGGAAGACATTTACCCCCCTTTTCTTTTGTAAAATCAGAGAATTTGCCTTTTGAAGTTGCTTAGTATTTTTACTATACACACTATGATCTTTTGGGAAGTCGCTTTCTATAATGACAATCCACAGGCTAAGCTTCCCAGACATCTTATCTGAATCCAAAGGAGTCATGAAAAGCCAGATGGAGATAGGTTTGCGGTGGGAGTACCATCTGAGTGGCAGGCTCAAGGAATTTTAACAGTCCCCTCTGGCTCACACAACTCAGGATAGTCACACAGTGGGATTTTAACACTGAAGCATCTTGGAGTTGTCAAAAAGGACTTGATTATTTGCGTATCTTAAAGTGGCCACCACTTATCTGGCTAGGACACTTTCTCAACTACATGCAAATAATTGGGGAAGTGTACTTTATAGTTTGTTGGCAAAGAGCTTTTTCCTTTATTAATCTGATTTTATTCTCACAGAAGCATGCTAAGAACATAAAATACCCTTGTTTTTACACATAAAGAAATTCAGTCTCAGATTGACTTTGCCCAGGTTCTTTAGCAAGTTTATGAATAAGTTTGGGAAATCCTCTCAGTCAGTTGAAATCATAAGCATAAAGAAGAATCTACGTGTGGTGCTGCAGGATGATGCACTGGACCTCAACAGCAGTTTGAATCACAGGGCTGGCAGTTCAAACTCGCCAGCCCCTCCTTGAAAACCCTATTCAGGGTTGCTATGAGTTAGAACCAACTTGACGGCACTTAATAACAACAACTGCAGAAATAGCTGCAAAAACTAACATCTTGTACATGTGGGCAGAGATCTGTGATTTAAAAAAAAACAAACCCCCTCCCCCAAAACTTTACTATTAGTGAGGTGAAATGGACAGGTATTGATCATTTTGAATTAGGCTACTATTCTACAAATGAAAAACTGAAGAGGCATTACATTCCCATCAAAACGATCATTTCAAGATCTGTCTGGAAGTATAATGCTGTCAGTGATGGGATAATATCCATATACCTACAAGGAGTCCCAGGTGGTACTGTAGTGTAAGTATTGGACTTCTAACCACAAGGTCGGTAGTTCAAACCCATGAGTTGCTCCTTGGAAACTCTATGCAAGATCACTAAGAGTTGGAACCTACTCTATGGCAGTTAAAAACAACAGAACCAATAATAGCAATAAGGTAAGCTAATAAGACACAGGATAAAACCAATAATGCAGAAGATGAAGAAATTAAAGAAATGAAGAAATTAAAGAATTTTTTTATCAACTTCTGCAATTTGAAAAAATCAAACAAGCAATCAAGATGCATTGATTGCAATGAGAAAGTTAGAAACACATAAGAAGGATCTGTAGTTGGAAAATATTGGCTCTGGAAATACCAAGATACATTTTTGCAAGACCAACAACTTATGCATTGCAAATACCTTTTTTTGAGCAAAATAAATGGATACTACACACATGAACTTCACCAGACACAATACACAGAAGTCAAATTGACTACATCTGTGGAAAGAGACAAGGCAGACATTCAGTATCGTCAGTCAAAACAAGGTCAGGGGCTGACTGTGAAGTAGACCCTCAATTGCTCATGTGCAAGTTCAACTAAGCTACATTTAATTGGCCCATGAGAACCAAACTATGACCTTGAGCTATTTCCACCTGAATTTAGAGACTATTTCAAGGACAGATTTCACACATTGAACAATAAGATGACATGCTACATTAAGAAAGCAAAAGGTCTTTTAAAAGACAAAAAAGAAAGAAAAGGCCAAAATGGACATTGAAAGAGACTCTGAAACCTGATTTTGAATGTAGAGTAGCTAAAGTAAAAGAAAGAAATGATGAAATAAAAGAACTGAGCAGAAGATTTCAAAGGACAGCTTGAGAAAGGAATTACAATGAAACGTGTAAAGACCTGGAGCTAGGAAACCAAAAGTGAAAACCATATTTGGCATTTCTCAAGAGGAAAGAACCAATGAAAATAAACAAGCCCTCAGTTGTATGCAATATTGACAGTTTCAATAGGCAAAATATTGAACAATGCAGAAAAATATCAAAAGAAGATGGAAGGGAGAACAAATAAGATGGTGGATTGGGTAGACATGCAATGAGGAGCTCTGTCAGCAACAACAGAATACAGGACCAAGCAGGCTCAGGGGATGGTCCCAGAACTCTGCACCACATATAAAGTAATATTTAGAAGGTTGGAAAGCTTACAGCTAGGGGAATTTGTAGGAGAAGCAAGAAATCCATTGCTTTCTAATTCAAGATGCTCAGCTGCTCCTGGAGCCACCATCTTGGGCGAGACCAAGTAGGGGAAGGATCAGAGCAGCCACAGACACCTGACAGAACCACGGAGATAAAGGTGTGGATATATATACATTTTTGTATTTGTTCATTGGTCTTTTGCTTGCTACGCACCTCCATTCTGGTGACTAGACGGGGTGCCAGAGCAAGTGGGCACCCCATTCCCACCCCTAGAGGGTTCTACTACGTATGTGCACAGATCTCCTCAAAATTTAAACAGACAGTTTCCACTTAAAACCAAACGACTGCAAAACAGCTACAGCCAGCCCTGAACTGTTTATTGCTAGGGGAAAAAAAACTGAATGGGGACTGTGGAGCAGGACAGGCAGACTAGGAAGGAAATAGTCTGAAAATTAAATCCTGAGTTATGTCAAAATGACCAACAGTGGCATCTTGAAATTT
>NW_006408544.1:12057831-12068795 GCF_000296735.1 Chrysochloris asiatica
AAAAAAAGCTAAAGTGAATAGGAGAAATACTGTTAACTGATGGTACATGGAGGTTATTTATAATAATTGTAATGAAACAAGGTGTATGATTTGTTGAATCTAACACTGATTGTCTGCCCTGTAAACTTATACTCAACCCACAATAATTACCTAAAAAAAAAAGAAGATGGAAGGAATACAGAGTCACTGTACTAAAAAGAATTGGTTAACACACTGCCATTTCAGGAGGTAGCATATGATCAAGAACTGATGATATTGAAGGAAGAAGTCCAAATTGCACGGAAGGCATTGGAGAAAAACAAGCCTCCGGGAATTGATGGAATACCAACTAAGATATTTCAGCAAATGGATACAAGTGCTCACTTGTCTATGCCAAGAAATTTGGAAGACAGCTATCTGGCCAACCAACTGGAAGAGATCCAATATATGCCCATTCTAGAGAAAGATGATCCAACAGAATGTGCAAATTATTGAACAGTAATACCATCAATATCATGTGAAAATAAAATTCTGCTGAAGATAATTAAAAAACAGTTGTAGAATTACATCAATAGGGAGCTGCCAGAAATTCAAGTCACGCTTTATGGCACTTAACAACAATATTATTATTATTATTATTATCAAATAAGGCTTCACTTTGATGGCTTTGTTGCTATCATAAATTCATATCTTTGGTGATTCTGTCAGATTTATAGATCTCTCTGTTACTTGTGCTTTCCATGTGTAGTGTGCCTTTAAAAATAAGGTATTTACAGACACCAGATTCTGATTAGTTTCAATATATGCAGTTTCTGCATGACATTCACAACTGCTAACCCAGAGCCCAGCATCTGTAAAGTTGCCTGCAAACATTTGACATTTGGAAGTGGTTTTTTTTTTTTTTTTCCTCTTTTGAAATCAATAAATCACTTTTGATGACTTTAATGGAAATTAAATAAATGAATAAAATTAGGCTTTACCCTATTATGTCCTAATTAAGAAGTTTACATTTTCTACTGTAAAATGGAGCTTGTCAGACCCAAAGACTGAAACATTTTAACCATGTGTCTCCTGAGCTAGCACCCAGGTCTTCAGGCAATTGTTGGTGTGATCTTCCATAGCCCCTATTGCTTTAAGTTCTTCATCTCTCAGGGACATTTATAAGTCTGCAAACTTTCCAGAGCACAGATTTGGCCAGATAGACAAGGATTTTAATTCCAGTTCTGTTTATCAGCAGGGTGTCTTTGGGCAAATAGCTTAAATTCTCTTAGTCTCATTTTCCTCATCCCTAGAATTAACGTAGTGGTTACAAATCAGGCTGCTAACCTCAAGGTTGGCAGCTCGAAACTATCCGCTGTTTCACAGGAGAAAGATGAGGCTCTCTGCTCCCATAAAGATTTGCAGCTTCGGCAAACCCTGTGCAGCGTCACTATGAGTCGGAATCAACTCCACAGTACTTAACAACAACAGAATTAGAATTTACTTCTTAAGGTCAATGGAAGGATTGCATGTACTACAGTTAAGGTGCATGGCTCATAGTAGGAGTGCAACAAGTACCAGCTCCCCTTCCTATTCCTAAGCGCTTTATCAAGCAGTGTATCTTACTGACCAAACCAATTGGCCTTATACAAACCAAAGCCCTTCTATCTTCTGTTGATGCATCATTTATTCATCCATTCAACAGCTATTAATGCGTGTTATGTGTCAGGCTGAAATATGTGATGAAAAATGTCTCTGCCATCATAGTGTGAGAGATAGAAAACTAATAAGTAAACAGGTAGTTGAAATATATAATTATAATTACAATAAGTACTTGAAAGGAAAAAACAAAATTCTATTAGAAAGCAGGTGACCTACTTTAGAGTAAGATTTGGGGATGGCTTCTCTGAGGAGGTGACATTTAAGCTGAGAATGAGAAAGATTCAGCAAAGAGAAGGAGTAAGGAAAATTCCAAGTAGACCTAGGAGCTGTGAAGGCCTGAGGTGAGAACAACCTTAGGCTGTCTTTCAAATCCAACTCTCTGGCTTTCCCCACAGACCTCTCACCACTGCAAAATAAATTGCGCATCAGTATTGGTATATAACTTTGCATATACTCTTTTCTCTGCTTCTGAAACCCTTCTTCCATTTCTTCACCTGAAATGCCAAGCACCAAATACCACATTTCAAATATTCCTTAATAAATTCCTCCAAATCAGATCTTTCCTCCAGTGGCCTTCTATTTTGGTGCTTAGTTTTATAATAATAGACTGCTAATTGATACATGTAGCCGAATTGACTTGACAATGACAGGTGCTGGTTGTTGTTGTTAAGTGCCTTTGAGTCAGTTCCCACTCATAGAGACCCTGTACAGGGTTTCTGTGGAGTGTCTTGTGAGCTTGGACCGCCAATCTTGTGGTTCAAACTGCCCTTGCAGTGCAGCACATTAGCCTGCAGTGCCACACCAGAACTCCACTGGTACTGGTAAGAAGTACATAATAGCTGTTATTGAACTGTTTCCAAGTATTTAACTTGAGTTATCTCCATTTTTACAGAAGTCCTTGGAAGTAGGTATCGTTATCATCAACTCCATTTTATGGAAAAAGAAGTTGAGAGTCAAATTCTGTCAGAAGCAGAGTCTGCATTTGAACCATAAAATTTTGTGTCCAGGAACCAAATTCTTACATACTTATATTACGGTAGTGACATCTCTATCATGTATTTTCTCCCATCAGAACCTGAGATTCCAGTGAATATGATCCTGTGTGATTCATCAATGTTATCTTCAATATATAGCAAGTCCTGGCACAAAGGAGTTAACTATTTGCTGAACAATATCTTGGGGATTACTGATCCTGAATGATAAAGATGAAGTCACCTAACACATAAACAGGTCTGTCCCTTCAGCCTTCAGGCACAGCCTGTACTGTGGCCTCTGCTGATCTGATTTGTGCTGCGATTGACAGCCTGGGTCCCTCTCCTTCGGTCCTGTTAATGGCATTAGCATCTAGTCAATAATGCTCAGCATTTCATTTTACCACTTTAATTAACAAATTCAATTTGTTCAAACCGCTGTGAAAACAAATTAAAAGCTCAAGAATTGGGCCTCCAGGAGGGAGAAAAGAAGTAGGGGCTCTGCACAGATTAGACTGGGTGTTGATTTGATCTTTGAGCTCACAAGGAACCGGACACTGCCTGTCCTTCAGCCATCTTCCTAGCCCTGACCATATAGAATGCCCTAGAGATATAGGCAAATCAGGCAAATCAATTATTAATGCACTCCTTCTCTTTGTGGGCAAGATGGTACCCTATTCTGCCCTTCAACCAGCTCTCACTCTTCAGAAAGGCATCTGGTTTAGTTTTCAAGTCAACAAAAACAGGAACAATCTCTCAGTCCAATGGTTCTCAACCAGCTCAACCAGCGACAATGTAACCCAGTAGCATGGAGTGCTACTGGCATCTAGTGAGAGGCCATGCATCTGCTATGCATCCTACAGTACACAGGATAGCTCCCCTTAACAAAGAATTTTCTAATCTAAAATGTCAGTAGTCCTGAGGTTGTAAAACCCTGTCCTAGTGCCTCTACCGTTTTCTTAGCACCCTCATCATTAGATGGAATGTCTCTGTGAGACCAGCAGGATGGGGACTGATGACCCCTGCTTAAAAGATGGACAAATTGAAAAGAGTAGTTTTAAATCACATTGCAGTAAGTAGCAATAATGAGAGTAGAACATGATCTCTGAGTAGAGAGCATCTCTGAGTAGAAAGAACCTTTTGAAGACTCCATGTAGTTTTCTGGGGAATGAGGATAATTTACATTTATGAGTAGAGGTCAGGCACTGGGGAGGATACTTATCTATGTGATAGGCTGTCTAGATGGAGAAGGACCTGAACTTCAGTGAGTGAAGCTGGAAAACTTCCACATGTTCCCAACTTCAATAGTTACACAGTTATAAGTTACAACTTCAATAGTTATACAGTGACTGACTGCATAGCAGCTACACAATTTGAATAGAAAGCCTCTATTCAAAAGGAGCTCTGGTAGCATAATGGTTACAAATTGGGCTGCAAACCTTAAGGTCAGCAGTTCGAAACTACCAGATGTTCCGCGGGAGAAAGATGAGGCTTTCTGCTCCTGTCAAGATTTACAGCCTCGGAGACCCTGTACAGGGTCGCTATGGGTCGGAACCAACTCAATGGCACTTAACAACAACAACAACATTCAAAAGGTCATCAGGGTCATACTGTTGTTAAGTGTCATTGAGTCCATTCCAACTCATAGTGACCCTGTAAAGGGTTTCAAAGGAGAGGCTGGTGGGTTTGAACTGCTAACTTTTTGATTAGCAGTCCAGTGTGTAACCTACAGAGCAACACTGGGACTCTTGTTGTTTAATGCTGGCAAATCAGTTCTGACTCATAGAGACACTGTATAGGGTTTCCAAGAGCAGCTGGTGAGTTTGAACCACCGTTCAGTTCAGTGCTTTATCTCACATCACCACACCAGGATTCTAGGACTCTTATTAATAGATGATTATTCAATTGTCTTTTCAATTTTAGCAAAGAAGAAGGGATAAGTGGAATTTGAACTACATGGAACTTTTGTAGTGCTAAAAATCAACCAGTATGGGTTACACCTTGGTTTAAAGAAAGCAAAAATCCTCATAACTGTTCCAATAAACAGCATTATGATAGAGAAAGGATGGAAGTTTTCTACAATTTAGTTTTACTTAGATCTATAATCAATGCTCATGGAAGCATCAGTCAAGAAACCAAATGATGAGGTAAGGTGTCCATAGCACCTGAGAGAGCATTCTGGGTGCACGACTAGCCCGTATACACAGAGACTCCTAAAGTCCCTGGACTGGTGTACAGAATCAGATGTAGGCCTCCAGCCTGCATCCCTGTCTCCTATGGCTCAAGACAGAGTAGCACCACCATATCTGACTTTGTGTCAGCAGGATTCACAGAAACAGCTCAAATGACTCCAGAACTATGAGTGAACTTTGGAAAATAAATGAGCATCATGAAGAGCAAGGACAACAGACATAAATTGCTATCTAACAAATGATGTGTTTAGTGGGCAAATCAAACACTGCTTTAAAATGTTAAAGAACAAAGATGTCAAACTTTCATGACTAAGGTGCTCCTGATGCAACTCATGGCCCTCTCAACCGCTTCATGTGCATTCCAAAGCAGCTGGACAATGAATAAGAAAAGCCAAAGAAGAAGTGATGCCTTTGGATTATGGTGCTCACTAAGAATATCAAATATGCCAGGGATTACCAGAGGAACAAACAAACAGTCAGAATGATCCTTAGAAGCAAGAAAGGTGAGACATCATCTTGCCTACTTTGGACATGGTATCAGGAGGAATCAGTCCTTAGAGGACATCATGCTTGGTAAAATAGAGGGTCAGTGAAAAAGAGGAAGACCTCCAACAAAATGGATTGATATAGTGGTTGTAACAATGTGCTCAAACATAGCAATGATTGTGAGGATGGTGTAATACCAGGCAGTGTTTTGTTCTTCTATGCATGTGGTCACTAAGAGTTGGAAATGACTCAATAAAACCCAACAATAACATCTGGCATAATGGTTACAATGTCAGTCATGGATTACTGAAAGGTGGGAGTTGGTGAACAAGGGTAGAACTCTTACAAGTGTGGATTCATGTACATCTTTTTAATTTAACAACCCAATGTGGACAGCAATGGTCACCTCCCCATCCTACATAAGGCATTTGAGAGTCAGAAATGTAACCTAACTTGCCCAAGTTGGCTGGTAATACTAGAATAGGCAAGCTTCTTCCCTCTGGCCAAGAAGGGGTCAGGTAGAGGTCAGGAATCCTCTGGAGGAAATCAGGGCTAACCATAGGACAAGAAACCCCAAGGGCTAGGGATTCAAAACACTGCACAGTTGAGAAAGAAGGGAAACAACAGCTCAAGAAAACCTGATAACTTAAGCATTAAAATTAAGGTCAAACTCACCAACTTGCCTTGGGAGAAAGATGAGACTGTCTGCTCTCATGAAGATTTATAGCCTCAGAACTCTATGGAGCACTTCTACTCTGTCCTAAGGTTGCTACTGGATAGCAGTGGGTTTGGTTCTGGTTTGAGTATACAATATCTATCATTTTGACATGGAATAAAAAATTATTAATGAGCAAAAGTGAAATCAAATTATGTATTGCATTGAGTAAATCTGATGCAAAATAACCTTTTAAAGTGTTAAAGATCACCCTTTAAAGTATTAAACAGCAAAGATGCCACTTTGAGAAGTAAGGTGTTCTGGATCCAAGCCATGGTAATTTCAATTGCCTCATATGTACTGCATTAGGTAAATTTGCTGCATAAGAACTCTTCAAAGTGTTTAAGAGCAAAGATACCAGTCTGAAGACTAAGGTGCACATAACCCAAGCCATGGTATTTTCAATAACCTCATATGTATGTGAAAGTTGGAAAGTGAATAAGGAAAACTGCAGACGAATTGATGCATTTGAGTTATGGTGTTGGAGGAGAATATTAAAAATACCATGGTCTGTCAGAAGAACAAACAAATCTGTGTTGGAAGAAGTACAACCAGAATGCTCCTTATAAGTTAGGATGGTCAGATTTTGTCTCTCATACTTTGGACATGTTATCAGAGGGGATCAGCCCCTGGAGAAGGACATCATACTTGGTCAGGTGGAGGGTCATTGAAAAAGAAGATTCCCAAGGAGATAGATTGCCATAGTGGCACCAGCAATGGACTCAGTGAACAACAATTGTGTGGATGATGCAGGATCAGGGTGTTTCCCTCTGATGTACATAGCATCACTGAGTCAGAACTGACTCGATATACCTGACAACAACAACAACACATGCATGAAAAAACTGTACAATGAATGAGGAAGACAAGAGAAGAATTGATGCATTTGGATGATGGTGCTACTGAAGAGTATTAAATATACGATGACCTGTCAGAGAAGGGACAAATCTGTCTTAGAAAAAGTACATCCAGAATTCTCCTTAGAAGTAAGGATGGCAAAATTTCCTCTCATGTACTCTGGACATGTTGTCAGGAGAAACTGGTCCCTGGAGAAGAACATCATGCTAGGTAAAGTAGAATGAGAGAGGGTTAGCAAAATGAGGAGGAGTATTCTCAACAAAATGGATTGACACAAAAGGTGCAACAATGGGATGAAACATAGGAAAGACGGTGAAGATGTTTCGATATATACAGGGTAGCTATGTGGTAGAACCACCACTTGTCTGGCAGTGTGTCGTACTGTGATGGCTTGCATGTTGCTGTGATTCTGGAAGCAATGCCACTTGTATGTTAAATACCAGCAGGGTCAATCATGGTGGAGTTTCAGGTGAGCTTCAACAGGAAGACAGACTAGGAAGAAAGACAGACTACTTTCAAATATTAAGTCACTGAAAACCTTATGAATAGCAGTCGAATGCTGTCAGACAGCACGAGAATACTGACTATTGGAAACATGATGAAGAGCACCAGAATATTGTCAGGCAAAGTGCCAGAAGATGAGCTCCTCAGATTGGAAAGCACTCAAAATACAACTGGGGAAGAGCTGCCTCCTCAAAGTAGAGTTGACTATGATGAAGCAAATGGGGCCTTCATTTGCTGATGGGGCACAACTCAAAAAGGAGAGAAACAGTTCTAAACATTCATTAATAATTAAAACATGAAACATACAAAGTACGAATCTAGGAAAAATGGAAATTGTCAAAAATGAAATGGAACACATAAACATTGATATCCATTGCAGTAGTGAGCTGAATGGACTGGTGTTGGCCACTTTGAATCTGACAGTCTCATGGTTTACTATACCGGCAAAGATAAATTGAAGAGGAATGGTATTGCATTCAGCAGCAAAAAGAACATTTGACTTGAAGTACACCGTTGTGTGTGACAGGATAATATCCATAAACCTACGAGGAAGACCAGTTAATACCACTATTATACAAATTTATGCACCAACCACTAAAGCTAGTGATGATGAAATGAATAATTCTATCAACTTCAGTCTGAAACTGATCAAACATGCAATAAAAATACATTGATAAATAAAGGCGATTGGAATGCAAAGATTGGAGACAAAGAGGAAGGATCAGTAGTTGGAAAATATGACCTTGGTGATAGAGACCAATGCTGGAGATACATGACAGAATTTTTCAATAGCAATGATTTCTTCATTGCAAATATCTTTTTAAAACAATATAAAGGATGACTATACATTTGGAAGGAGCTCTGGTAGCGTAGTGGTTACGAATCGGGCTGCGAACCTTAAGGTCAGTGGTTCGAAACTACCAGCCGCTCCGCGGGAGAAAGATGAGGCTTTCTACTCCCGTAAAGATTTACACCCTCGGAAACCCTGTACAGGGTCGCTATGGGTCGGAACCGACTCGAAGGCACTTAACAACAACAACAACATACATTTGGACCTCACCACATGGTATACACAAAAATCAAAATGACTACATCTGAGGAAAGAGATGGTGGAAAAGACCCATATCATTAGCCAAAACAAGGCAGGGGCAGACTGTCAAACAGACCATCAATTGCTCATTTGCAAGTTCACTGAAGCTGAAGAAAATTAAAACAAGTCTGTGAGAGTCAAAATATGATCTTGAACATATCCCACCTGAACTTATATATAATCTGAGGAACAGATTTGATGCATTACACATTAATAACCGAAGACCAGAAGAGTTGTGGGATGACATAAAAAAAAATGTCATACAGGAAGAAAACAAGAAAGAAGGAAAAGACCAATATGGATGTCAGAAGAGACTCTGAAATTTGCTCTCCAGCGTAGAGATGCTAAAGTAAATGGAAGCCATGGGGAGGTAAAAGAGTGAAGTAGAAAATTGCAAAGAGCAGCTTGAGAAGACAAACTCAAGTACTATAACAAAATGTGAAAAGACCTGGCATTAGAAAACCAAAAGGGAAGAACATGCCCAGCATTTCTCAAGCTGAAGTAACTGAAGTAAAAATTCAAGCTTTGACTTAAAATATTGCAGGATTCTATAGGCAAAATGGAGTTCTGGTGTGGTCTTCCAGATGCACTGGACTGAAAGGTGGGTTTGAACTGCAGGATCAATGGTTCAAGTTCATCAGCCACTTCTCTGAAACTCTATACAGAGTTGCTATGAATTGGAATCGAATCGATACCACCTAACAACAACAACAATGGGCAAAATATTGAATGATGCAGAAAGCATCAAAAGAAGATGGAAGGAATACACAGAGGCACTGTACCAAAAAGAAATGGTTGATTTTCAACCACTGCAAGAGGTAGCAAATCATTCAAGAGCCAATGGTACTGAAAGAAGAAGTCTAAGGTGCATTGAAGGCACTGGCAAAGAACATGGCTCCAGGAATTGACAGAATAAAAATTGAAATATTTTGACAAACTGATGAAGCACTGGAGGTATGCACTAATCTATGCCAAAAATTTTGCAAGACAACTACCTGGCCAACTGACTGGAAGAGATTCATATTTGTGCCTATTCCAAAGAACGGTGCCACAACAGAATGCAGAAGTCACCAGACAATATCATTAATATCTCATAAAAGTAAAATTTTGGTAAAGAGAGTCCAAAAACGGCTGGAAGCACACATTGACAGAGAACTTCCCAAGATTCAAGCTGAATTTAATAGAGGGCATGGAATAAGGGATATTATTGCTGATGTCAGATGGATCTTAGTTGAAAGCAGAGACTACCAAAAAGATGCTTACCTGTGCTTTATTGACTATGCAAAGGCTTTCAATAATATGTTGTTGTTGCTGGTGCCATCGAGTCACTACTGATTCCTAGTGACCCTATGTACAACAGAATGAAACACTGCCCAATCTGGGCCAACCTCACAATTGTTGCCACACTTGAGCCCCTTGATGCTGCTACTTTGCCAATACAGCTCATTGGGGGTCTTCCTCTTTTTCTCTGACTCTCCACCATACCAAACATGATATCCTTCTCCAGCCACAGGTCCCTCCTGACAATATGTCCAAAGTATGAGAATCGAAATTTGACCATCCTGGCCTCCAAGGAGTACTCTGGCTGCACTTCTTCCAACACAGATCTGTTGGTTCTTTTGGCAGTCCATGGCACTTTCAGTATTCTTCTCCAACGCCATGACTTAAAAGCATCAAGTCTTCTACGGTCTTCCTTATTCACTGTCCAGATTTCACATGCATATGAGGTTACTGAAAGTATCATGGCTTGGGTAAGGCACGCCTTAGTCCTCAAGCCGACATCTTTGCTCTTCAACACTTTAAAAAGGTCTTGTGCAGCAGATTTTCCTACTGCAATATGTCGTCTGATTTTTTGACTCCTGCTTCCATGAATGTTGATAATTGATCCAAGAAGAATGACGTCCTTGACAACTTCAATCTTTTCTCCATTGATAAGGATGTTGTTTATTGGTCATTTTTGCTTTCTTTACATTGAGATGCAATCCATACTGAAGGCTGTGCTCTTTGATCTTCATCAGTAAATATTTTAAGCCCTTTTCAATTTCATTAAGCAAGGTTGCATCATCTGCACATCACACGTTGTTAATGAGTCTTCCTCCAATCATGATGACATGTTTTTCCTCATAAAACCCAGATTCTCAGATGATTTGTTCAGCATACAGGTTGAATAAATATGGTGAAAGAATACAACCCTGTTGCACACCTTTCTAAATTTTAAACCAATTAGTGTTCCCATGTTCTGTTCGAACAACTGCCTCTTGGTCCAGGTACAGATTCCTCATGAGCACAATTAAGTGTTCAAGAATACTCATACTTTACAATGTTATCCATAGCATGACATGATCCACACAACTGAAAGCCTTTGAGTAGTCAATAAAGCACAGGTAAACATCTTTCTGATAATGTCTGCTTTCAGCCCAAATCCATCAGACATCATCAATGATATTCCTTGTTCCATGGCCTCTTCTGAATCCGCTTGAACCTCTGGAAGTTCTCTGTCAGTGTATGCTTGCAGCTGTTTCTGTATT
>NW_006408544.1:12069702-12077808 GCF_000296735.1 Chrysochloris asiatica
CAGATGTACTCAATTATATTTCTATGTATTCCATCTGGTGAGGTCCATGTTTATAGTCATCTCTTATGCTGTCTAAAGAAGATACTTGAAATGAACAAATCATTGCTTTTGCAGAATTCTAGCATGAGATCTCCATCATCATTTCTCTCACCAAGGCCAAGTTTTTCAACTACTGATCGATCCTTCCTCTTTGCTCCCATCCTTTACATTCCAATCACCATTAATGATCAATACATCTTGATTTCATGTTTGATCAATTTCAGATTGAAGAAGTTGGTAAAATTCTTTTATTTCATCCTCACTTGCTTTAGTGTTTGGTGAGTAAATTTGAATAACTGATCTCACCTGTAGGCACATGGTTATTACCCTATTACAGACAGAGTTGTACCTCATGACTGATCTGGATATGTTCTTTTTGACGATGAATGCAACACCATTCCTCTTCAATTTGTCATTCCAGGCATAGTATACCATGTGATTATCAGATTCAAAATGGCCAATAGCAGTCCATTTCAGCTCACTAATGCTTGTTTATGAGTTCCATTTCATTTTTGACAATTTCCAATTTTCCTAGATTCATACTTCGTACATTCCATATTTTGATTATTATTGGATGTTTACAGCTGTTTCTCTTCATTTTGAGTTGTGCCCCATCAGCAAATGAATGTCCCACGGGTTTTACTCCCACAGGTTTTACTCCATTCGCGTCATCATGGTCAACTCTACTTTGAGGAGGCCACTCTTCCCCAGTTGCATTTTGAGTGTCTTTCAACCTGAGGGGCTCATTTTCTGGCACTATGTCTGACAGTGTTTTTCTGCTATTCATAAGGTTTTCTGTGACTAAATATTTGGAAGTAGTTTGTCACTCCTTCTTCCTAGTCTGTCTTTGTCTGGAAGCTCATCTGAAACCTGTCCACCACGGGTGACCCTGCTGGTATTTAAAAAATCAATGGCATCGCTTTCAGAATCACAGCAACTTACAAGGCACCACAGTACGACAAACAGACAGATATGTGGTGGTTCAATTGTATGGATCATGACAAGTTATGGACAACATTACAGAGAATGAATGTTCTGGAACACTTAATTGTGCTCGTGTGGAACATGTTCATAGAATTAGAGACAGTTGTTCAAACAGAACAAGGGGACACCGAACAGTTTAAAATTAGCAAAGGTATTCTCCAGGGTTGTATTCTTTCACCATGCTTATTCAATCTGTATGCTGAGTACATAATCCGAGAAGTTGGATTATATGAAGAAATGTACGATATCAAGATTGGCGGTCAACTCATTAACAACCTCCGATATTCAGATTATACAACCTTGCTTGCTGAAAGTGAGGATGACTTCGGTGTGGGTTGTACCTCGATGTAAAGAAGATAAAAATACTCACCACTGGATCAATAAACAACATCCACATAAATAGAGAAAAGATTGAAGTTGTCAAAGACTTCATTTTGCTTGGATGAACCATCAACATTCACAGAAGCAGTAGTCAAAAAATTCAATGACGCATTGCATTAGACAAATGTGCTCTTTAAAGTGTTCGAGAACGACTATCTCATTTTGAGGACCAAGGTATTTCTTACGTAAGCCATGGCATTTTGAATAACCTCATATGCATGAAAAAGTCGGACAGTGAATAAGGAAGACTGTATAGGAATTGAAGCATTTGAAGTATGTATGGTATTGGAGGAGAATATTAAAAGTACCATGGACTGCCAAATGAACAAACTAATCTATTTTGGAAGAAGTACAGCCAGAATGCTCCTTGGAAGCCAGGATGGCCAGACTTCGTCTCCCATATTTTGGACATATTGTCAGAAGGGACTAGTCCCTGGAAAAGAATGTTATATTTGGTAATGTGGAAGGTTGGGGAAAAAGAAGAAGGTCCCCAAGGAGATGGATTGACACAGAAGCAGCAGCAATGTAGCAATGATTGTGAGGTTGGTGCAGGACTGGGCATTGTTTCATTCTGTTGTGCATATGGCCACTATGAGTCAAGTCCAACTCTATGGCACCTAACAACAACACAACAGCAACGTGTAGAACCAATTTGACAGCACCCAACAACAACAACAACAATAAAAACTAAAACTTCAATCTAAATTCTTTCTATGGATTCCAACACATTTATAATCCTTTGATCAGCTGGGACAGGAATTTGGTAGACAGGTAAACAAAAGAGAGAGAAGAGGAAGGGAGACTGATGAAAGTTAATACATGAGGATCAACAGAAAGCCTCACAGAGCATTTGACCAAGGGGACAGAAGAGCCTGCAGGAAGAAGTAGGCATGGGTCCTGACCATCAGAGGGCTGAGGTGGTATCTAGTAGTACAGCCATGATCCGTTACTTTGGCATCCTAAGCACATGTCCTGGATTAATAGCTTTGTATGTGTGAGTTAAAAGAGATGGATCACAAAATCTAGTAACAATTTGGAGCTCAAACTATTTGCTTGAAATGAGCATAAGGTTGAGGGCAAATTTTGCCTCTCATTTCATGGGAGCACTGTTCTGTGCTGAGTTGATTTCTAGCACTGAGGTACAGGATTGGCAGTTTAATTTCAACAGGTCACCGATTCTCAGTTCTGAAGATAATGGCAATGGTAAATACAATATTCAAAGAATAGGAGGCTGGAACTATGAACTCTCAGCTCAATTTATATGGTGGCAAGTGATAGCCAGGACGTGTGTAGGCACATGGAAGCCTCCTTAGGGATTCCTAGAATTATCTGACATAGAGGGGAACTGTAAAAGACTGAATTTCCTGCTCGATCTAGTAGGGAACAGATTACAAAAATGCAGTTAATTATGTCCACGTGACTGCAGTTGTACTATCATGATGTTGAAAGCCACACCATCAGATTTATTCATGCTATCTCATTTCCAACTCTCAACAACTTTGTAAAGTTCTTTCATCACGTCCATTTTCAAAATGGAACTCTGGGAAGTTAAGCCACTTGCTCAAAGTCATACACTGCCAAGTGACAGAGTTAGAATTCAAAGTAAGATTTATATAATTCTAAATAGCAAGTTGTATATATCCTAAAAAAGAGATCTGGTAGTGTAGTGGTTACAAATTGGGCTGCGAACTGCAAGGTCAGCAGTTCAAGACTACCAGCTGTTCTGTGGGAGAAAGATGAGGCTTTCTGCTCCTATAAAGATTTACAGCCTTGGAAACCCTGTACAGGGGTCGCTATGAGTCGGAATCGACTCCACGGCACATCACCACCACCATAATGTACCCTAAAATGTCAGAGTCCCTTAGGAAGGAAGTAGGAAGTGGCCGGAAGGGCTCATGTCTTTGTCTTTGTCTTTGTCTTTGTCTAATGCCTTTTTCTCTTGTTCCTTCTGGTGAATGGGACCTTTGAGATTACTGGTGGACTGACACGATCCAGCAATAATGGACTCAAACATAACAGCAATTGTAAGAATGGCACAATTGTTGTGCAAAGGGTTGCTGTGAATCAGAACTAACTCTACAACTAACAACAACAACGCTAGCCTCTGTTCACAAGGGCACAGACTTAACAGATTAAGCTACATGGGAAGAAGAGGAGCTGAGGGAAGCACAGAGGAGGGAGGACTTATATCCCCAGGGCAGGGGAATTCACCTTGAGCTTCCTAGATGAGGGAGGTAACAGTAAAACCAGTCTTGGGAAAATCCTCCAGGTGAGCAAGACAGTGGAGGAGACAGGTCAACAGTGTTTTCCAAATGCACACTTGAGGCACTTGGAAAATGTCCTATATCTTCTGGTCTAAGTCTTACCTCTCCTGAAGGATATAGTTCCCTTCTGGCCTTGTTTTCAATTGTTCTATCCCTTCCCTCTTCCTGGAATGTGCTTTCCTTCCCTGTGAGCACCTTCTTTGCCTATTTTTCCCATTTCAATCCTATCTACCCTAATCCACTCTTCAGAGCCCAGCTCAAAAGTTACTTCCTCAGAAAAACTTTTCTGATGCTCCAGGAAACAAGTTTACCTAGCACCTTGTTTTTCTTCATCACATTGTTAAATAATTGTTTATTGTTACGTGTTGTCGAGTGGGTTCCAACTCACAAGGACCCTGCATAGGTTTTCCAAAGAGTGGCTGGTAAAGTTTGAACCACTGACCTTGTGGTTCAAACCGACCTTGTGGTCCAGTGCTTATCCTGTTGTTGTTCAGTGCCGTTGAGTCAGTACCAACCCACAGCAACTTTATGCACAGCAGAATGAAACACTGCCCGATCCTGGGCCAACCTCACTACTGTTGCCACGCTTGAGTCCATCACCACATTATATACATAATTATTTAATGTTTGCATACTGTACTAGAGTGACGACTACAAGGAATAGGAGTTCTTTTTCAACTCTGGGCCTATTCTTTGTATCTAGCAAGGTCTCAATAAGTATTTACAGAACGAATGAATGGAGGCAGAAAATGGAGGAGGTAGAATTCACATTTCTCTTTAATCCTACTTTCAGGCTATTATCCCACTGCCAGCGTCAGAAACCCAATACAGGGTCACTATGAGTGGGAACTGACTCCATGGCATATAACCACCACCATCACATTAAAACCCACGATACTTCTAAGACTAATAAGTCTCAGCTGCTTCACCCTTCCTCTTTCTTCTACACTAACCTCAACTGAACTTTTAGAAAGAATAAATGAATGCTGTCCTAAGCTTCCCACTTCATTAACTCACCATACCTTTCCTATACTTCAGGAGCTACAAATTCCCAAATTACCTCCCAGGATACCCACTCCAGTTCGACAGCCCAGTCCCTCAATGTCACTGATTTCAGGTAAGCATTAATAGGAAAGTAATCAAATTGGGCAATCTTACATTAAAGTATGAATGACTGTCTTTCAAACGTTTTATTTCTTTCCTTTTATTTTATTTCTAAAAAAGGAGATCTGCTAAATAGAATACTATAAACATAGAACAAAAAAAAAAAAAAAAAAAAACATTTATTGCTATCAAACTGATTCCGACTCATAATGTCCCAGGGTTTTCAAGGCTGTAATCTTTACTGGAAGCTCACTGAACATCTTTCTCCCATGGAGCTGCCAGTAGCTTTGAACTGCTGACATTTCAATTAACAACACCTGAGCTCTTACTATAAACATTGATGTTAAGTGCCATTAAGTCATTTTCAACTCCCCATGACCCTATTATAGGGCTTCCAAGGAGTGGCTAGTGGGTTTGAACTGTCAACCTTACAGTAGGCAGTGAAAATAAGAAAATATCGTTCTTAGTCTCATCCTGCAAAAACACACTGATTTTTCACAAAGGCTAAGAAAACAGGTCCTTAGAGAATACTTAGAGATGTAGAAAGAGAAACCTAAAGAGCCCAAAAGGCACCCAGGAAAGCAATGTCAATGATGGTACTAGAACAGAGGCCTCCTGGCCCTGACTGAATGCTCCCGCTTTTTGCATATTTGTCTTGTGCCTTGTCAGCAGTCTGTAAGTGGAGCCCTTCTGCTTTCTTGGCCTTCTCTGGCAGCCTTGGCCCCGCCTTTCTTTCTCTGAGTCCCAGTGACAGCCTGCCTGCTACAACTGCCCTTGTGAAGCACTACCACTCTGCCTGTAGATAGCTTTGCCACCTTTCACTGATTCATCCACTTTCCATCTGTTTTCAGATTTCTTCTGAAAACCCCAGCATTTCTGCTGTTCCCTAAGCTCTGTCATGTCCTCCTCCCCTGCTAATGCGCAATAAACAGCTGCTCTAATTTAGGCGTCACCATTTAAAAAAAATTTACATTGTCTCTTTTTCATTCTCTTGCATATTTTGATACCACTAATTGTGGAGAATTAAGTGGGTCTGAAAGAGCAAAATGAGGCAATGATGACTTCCCAGAGGCAATCTGACAACTGCATTCACAGGTCATTTACCTCGCTGAGGGTTCCTGGAGCTCTTAGTATGTGTGAAGCTCTGGATAGGCATTGAAGGACAGACAGCTATTCAGTATAATAATAATAATAATAATAAAGAAGCCTGTAATAATGATAGTAACATGTACTAAGCACTTTTTTTGTGCTGTTGTTGTTGTTAAGTGCCATCGGATCTGTTCCAACTCATAGTGACTCTGTATAGGATTTCTAAGAAGCAGCTGGTGGGTTTGAACTTATGACCTTGTGGTTAACAGCTCAGTGTTTAGCCTTCAGCACCACACTTGTTTTGTGTTACAGGATGCTAAAATACAGGTTTCATCTATGGCACCAGGAAGCAATGTCAGAATTTATACAGAATTTCCAAGCACGTAATCGGAAACTTACTTTGAAACCCCTCATACACTTCAAAAATATAAAAGAAAAGAGGGTTGGAAATGAAACAGGAGGTTTTTTTAAAGGGGGGTTTTAGTGTCTGGACACACCACACAGAACCCTACTTTGTTGCTAACCAAAAAAACACACCTGTCACTCTAAGGGAGAAAGACGAGGCAGTCTACTTCTATAAAACTTTACAGCTTTGGAAACCATATGGGACAGTTCTTCTTGGTCCTATAGGGTCACTATAGTGACCTATAGTGTTGATTAGGACTCAAAGTTTTGGGTCTGGAACATGCCACAGCCTGAAGGAAGGAAGAGTGGTACTTCTCCCTTTGCCTCTGTAGGAAGAGGGCCTTCAATGGGACCACTGGAAGAATTCAATTTTATTTCCCATCAGTGATGGCTCAGTTTATTCCTACTCCTTCCTGGGAATCTAATGAGCAAGAGACAGTGGAAAAATTGAGGGGCACTGAGATTGACCTATGATCCTGGCACTTGCCATGGTAAGAGATTCATGAGCAGATGTGAATACATGACAATAGAGTCACTTTGATGCCACCTGGACTCTTACACAGAGGCAACAAAGGAACAGCGACAGTGGGAGGAACAAATTGCATTCCCCAAGTAATGGTTCCGTGGAGCAGAAAAGCTTTCAAGAAACCTATGAAAGCACCCACCAAAAAAGGAGTTAGCTGCAGATATCTGCCAGCTCCAGGGAGCCAGAAGCCACCTTAGAAGAGTGCCAGGTAAGTGAGAGCCTTCTATTCCCTCCATAGTCCTTCTTTTCTCCCACTTCAACCTTGGTGCACTCACAGGGAGACATGGGTGGAAAAGAGAAAGCTCAATACTCCAACCGTCCATGAGAGCTGCCAGCTGGAGGCAGATCTTGACTGGGGGTGTCGGGGTAGTGGTAGAGATATGGAGGAAAAAGAGTTTGATCACTGTCTGGTATGGAGCGTTGTTAATTACTAAACTGAAGATGTGTTTGTTAATTAAAGTGATTGAATGTATTTGTACTTGAATTACCTAAAAGGGGAATTTTCATCTAGGCCAGGGGAAAAACTACCTCTCTGGATAATTTGAAGCACTGGTAGGAGACAAAAGTAAAATTCCTTCTATAAACACATTCTGAATTCAGCATATTATATCAATGTTTTGACTATACACTCATTAACACAATACAGACAACAACCCTAGAGATAAGTATTATTACTGTTCCCATTTTAATAAATGATGAAACAGAGACATAGGGAGATTAAGTTACTTGCCTAAGGTCACAAGCTAATCAAACGCCAGCATTTGTAAACACTGTAAATTGTCTATGTCGTTGTTGTTAAGTGCTGTCTAGTCAGTTCCCATTCATAATGACCCTGTATAGAGTTCCCAAGGAGCGGCTGGTGAGTTTGAACCGCCAACCTTGCATTTCAAACTGACCTTGCAGTCCTGCACTTAACCTACAGTGTCATAACAAGACTCTAAAACTTGTTATGGGTGGGGCTATATTTGATCGCTAGTTATATGCTTAGAGATCTGCAATGTGCCAAGGGCTCTAAAGGTATGACATAAATATTGTTTGTAGGCCTGGTTTCAGAATGGTATGTTAACAGTAAGTATATGTGAGAGGCTTTAGGCCTTCAAAAGTAGCTAGCTGGAGCCTAAGGAATTCAGTGAGGATTCATCAGGACCCAACTCAAAGTTTCCCAGCTCCCCCAGGCTCAACACCGATAAGGGGAAGTGAGGGAAAAACAGCAATGAAGCGGTGAGCTAAGCTCTATAACGTTCAATAGACTTCTGTGAACCTGGGTGAAGACCTGGTTGGCCAGCAGTGTGGCAAGACCTGGGGACTCTTGGG